>NC_069501.1:910464618-910807118 GCF_027579735.1 Bombina bombina | reverse complement strand
TTATCAAGATAGTATCCCTGGTCACTGCCAAAGTTGGATCAATTGTGTACTTTTAAAGTTACCTGTTTTACTAGTTACTAGTTTTAATATTTTGTTCTGCACAACTGTTTGGCCCTTCCTCAATTTGTTCTGGGTTATCACCAAATAGTCGGCTAGATTACGAGTTTTGCGTTATGAATAAAAAAGCAGAGTTAAAGGTCATAACGCTGCTTTTTTTACTACCGCTGCTATTAAGAGTCTTGTAGGTACATCTGTCCCGCAGACTTTTTTGGCTGTACCACAAATTAACTTACACAATTAAAGTCTTTTTTCAATGGGACTTCCATTGCGTCTGTATTACAAGCTTTATTTTTGAGGCCAAAAAGTGAGCGGTACAGCCTATGCCGCAAGATTCGTAACGCATTCTAAAGTCAGTAGTTATGAGTTTTACACTACAAAGCTGTAGCATAAAACTCATAACTAAAGTGCTAAAAAGTGCACAAACACCCATAAACTAACAATTAACCCCAAGACCTCCCGCATCCCAAACACTAAAATAAAATTATTACACCCTAATCTTCTGCTCCCGACATTGCAACCACTATAATAACATATTAACCCCTAAACCACCACACTCCCGCCTCGAAAACACTATTTAAATATTATTAACCCCTAATCTGCCACCCCTAACATCGCCGCCACCTACCTACATCTATTAACCCCTAATCTGCCTAACTTAAATATAATTAAAATAAATAAATAAATAAAAATTCCTATCATTAACTAAATAATTTCTATTTAAAACTAAATACTTACCTATACAATAAACCCTAAGCTAGCTACAATATAACTAATAGGTACATTGTATCTAGCTTAGGGTTTATTTTTATTTTACAGGCAAGTATGTATTTATTTTAACTAGGTAGAATAGTTACTAAATAGTTATTAACTATTTGCTAACTACCTAGCTAAAATAAATACAAATTTACCTGTAAAATAAAACCTAACCTTAGTTACACTAACACCTAACCTTACAGTACAATTAAATAAATTACCTAAATCAAATACAATTAACAAAATTAAATATGAATACCTAAATTACAAAAACAAACAAACACTAAATTACACAAAATAAAAAACATATTACAAGATATTTAAACTAATTACACCTAATCTAATAGCCCTATCAAAATAAAAAAATCCTAGCCTAAACTAAACAACCAATAGCCCTTAAAAGGCCTTTTGAGGGGCATTGCCCCAATGAATTCAGCTCTTTTACCTGTAAAAAAATACAAACAACCCCCCAACAGTAAAACCCACCACCCACACAACCAACCCCCAAATAAAACCCTAAGTAAAAAAACTAAGCTCCCCATTGCCCTGAAATTTGGATGGGCATTGTCCTTAAAAGGGAATTTAGCTCTATTGCTGCCCAAACCCTAACCTAAAAATAAAACCCACCCAATAAACCCTTTAAAAAACCTAACACTAACCCCTGAAGATCCACTTACAGTTTTGAAGAGCCAACATCCATCCTCAATGAAGTCGGGAGAAGTCCTCAACGAAGTGGCAAGAAGTCCTCAAAGAAGCCTGGAGAAGTCTTCATCCAAGCCGGGAGAAGTGGTCCTCCAGACGGGCAGAGGTCTTCATCCAGACGGCATCTTCTATCTTCATCCATCCAGCGCGGAGCGGGTCCATCTTCAAGACATCTGGCGCGGAGCATCCTCTTCTTCCGACGACTACCCGACGAATGAAGGTTCCTTTACATAACATCATCCAAGATGGTGTCCCTTAGATTCTGATTGGCTGATAGAATTCTATCAGCCAATCGGAATTAAGGTTGAAAAAATCCTATTGGCTGATGCAATCAGCCAGTAGGATTGAACTCACATTCTATTGGCTGATTGGAACAGTCAATAGAATGCAAGCTCAATCCTATTGGCTGATTGGATCAGCCAATAGGATTGACATTCAATCCTTGTCAGGGTTTTTTCCTTGTTGTGTTTGCAATGTGCTGCTGGCGGCGATTTTACTCACCTCTCTTCCTGACTATGGTGCATTGTGGGGGATGATGCTCATTTCCTGCACTTCCTTTTATGGCCAGACTGGTGTGCATCATCCATGTGAGACAGGATGCAGTCTCAGAATTGTGATGTCATCACTTATTATTTAAAGGGCCTCTGTTCAGTATGCTTTGCCTTTGCGTTGTCTCAGACCTGTTTGTGAGAGTTCCTGTGTATTACCTGGCTGCCTGACGTCCTTCCTGGTTCCTGATCCATGGCTTGTTCCTGACTCTGCTGTTTTCCTTGTTCCTGACTCCGGCTCGTCTGACTATTCGCTTTGGCTCCTGACTCAGCTCGTCTGACTACCAGCTTTGGTTTTGACTCCTGGCTTGTTATTTGACTTGTAGACTTTTTATTATTTTTTGCTATTAATAAAGGTGTGGTTATTTTTGCACTTCTCATCTCAGTCTGATTCCTGGCACCCTGACATTACGCAAAGGCCATGAATCCTGATGGTGCTAATAATCTACCTTTACCTGCCATCATTTCCAGGATGGATGAACAGGATCACCGCTTGGATCAATTTGCGCTAGCCCTGCAAACCCTGCTGACTCGCACTGCACATTTGGACTAAAGTGCCCCGCATGTTATGGCTGCTCCTGTTTCCACTGCTGCACCTATGCCTACCAGGAGCATGTCCGGTTCTGCATCTGTACCTCAGCGATATGGAGGCGATCCTATTCAGTGAAGAGGGTTTTTAACCAGGTGGGAATTTGAGATGTTACCTCAGGTGTTTCCCTCTGACAGATCTCGTTACTCTCTGACATTCTTACTGACCACAAGAATTTAACTTATCTATCTGAAGCAAAACATTTGTTGCCCCAACAGGCCAGATGGGCGCTATTTTTGTCTCGGTTTAATTATGTGGTCTCCTACCTGCCTGGTAATAAGAATGTTAGGGCTGATGCCCTCTCTCGACAATTTTTGCCTCTGTCCAAGGAGGAGTCTGTACCTACTCCTGTTATACCTCCTGACCATATTTTGGCTACCATACGTACTAATTTGACTTCTCCCTTGGGGGAGGAGATCCTGGCTGCACAAACCAATGCACCTCCTGAGAAACCTAGTGGTAAGTGTTTTGTTCCTGATAATCTTCAAACTAAACTTTTGCACACTTACCACTATCCTAAAGCTGCAGGTCACCCAGGCAAGAACCAAATGATTTGGTCTGTTACTCAACAATTCTGGTGGCCAGGTCTTCGTTCTGATGTTGCTGCGTATGTTGCCTCCTGCTCAGTCTTCTTCAACCTATTGCTAATGGTGAGAGTCCTTGGACACATCTTTCCATGGACTTCATTGTCGAGCTCCCTGTTTCCAAAGGCAATACTGTTATCCTTATGTGGTCGACCATTTTTCTAAAATTACACATTGCATTCCATTGATGAAGCTGCCTACCGCTCAGGAGTCCGCTTCAATTTTTGCCCAGGAGGTCTTCCATTTACATGGGTTACCCAAGGAGATAGTGTCGGACCGGGGTAGCCAGTTTGTCTCCAGATTTTGGCGTTCCTTTTGTGCTCAAATGGGGATCCAGCTTTCCTTCTCCTCGGCATATCACCCTCAATCCAATGGGTCTGCGGAACGGTCTAATCAAGCTCTGGAACAGTTCCTCCATTGCTATGTCTCAGATCACCACAATAATTGGTCTGAACTGTTACCTTGGGCAGAGTTTGCTCGTAATAGTGCTAGTAATGCTTCCTCCAAGTTATCCCCGTTCATGGCGAATTATGGGTTTCAACCATCTTTGTTGCCTGATTCATTCATGTCTCAGGGTATTCCAGCTTTGGAGGAGCATCTCTGGCAACTCCGTTCCACGCGGGTGCAGATTCATGTTTGCCTCCATCGTTCTATGCAGCGCCAAAAGTTCCAGGCTGATCGTAGGCGTCTGCCCGCACCTTCCTACCAGTTTGGTGAGTTTGGCTGTCCTCCCGCAACTTGAACCTTTGTGTGCCTTCCAATAAATTGGCTCCCCATTATGTTGGTGCTTTTCAAATATTCCGACGGGTTAATCCTGTGGCCTACGCTCTTGACCTTCCTCCTGCTATGCGCCTCTCTAATGATTTTCATGTCTCCCTCTTGAAACCATTGGTTTTTAATCAGTTTACCACTGTGTTGCCTCGTCCCTGCCCTATCTTTGTTGACAACCATGAGGAGTATGAGGTCAGCAGCATTATTGACTCTCGTATGTCCAGGGGCCATGTACAGAATTTGGTTCACTGGAGGGGCTACAGTCTGGAGGAGCGTTCTTGGGTTCCCTCTTCTGATGTTCATGCTCCCGCCCTCCTCCGTGCCTTCCATGCCCGTTTCCCCAATAAGCCTTTTGTCCTCCCGTGGGGGAGGGGTTGTTGAGGGGAGGGTACTGTCAGGGTTTTTTCCCTGTTGTGTTTGCCATGTGCTGCTGGCAGCCATTTTACTCACCTCTCTTCCTGAGTATGGTGCATTGTGGGGGATGCTGTTCATTTCCTGCACTTCCTTTTATGGCCAGACTGGTGTGCATCATCCTTGTGAGACAGGATGCAGTCTCAGAATTGTGATGTCATAACTTATTATTTAAAGGGCCTCTGTTCAGTATGCTTTGCCTTTGCTTTGTCTCAGACCTGTTTGTGAGAGTTCCTGTGTATTACCTGACTGCCTGACGTCCTTCCTGGTTCCTAATCCCTGGCTTGTCCCTAACTCTGCTGTTTTCCTTGTTCCTGACTCCGGCACATCTGACTATTTGCTTTGGCTCCTGACTCGGCTCGTCTGACTACCAGCTCTGGTTTTGACTCCTGGCTTGTTATTTGACTTGTGGACTTTTTATTATTTTTTTGCTATTAATAAAGGTGTGATTATTTTTGCCCTTCTCGTCTCAGTCTGATTCCTGGCACCCTGACAATCCTATTGGCTGATTGCATCAGAGAATAGGATTTTTTCAACCTTAATTCCAATTGGTTGATAGAATGCTATCAGCCAATCGGAATCTAAGGGATGCCATCTTGGATGACATCACTTAAAGGAACCTTCATTCATCGGGTAGTTGTCGGAAGAAGAGGATGCTCCGCGCCGGATGTCCTGAAGATGGACCCGCTCCGCGACAGATGGATGAAGATAGAAGATGCCGTCTGGATGAAGACTTCTGCCCGTCTGGAGGACCACTTCTCCTGGCTTGGATGACTTCTCCCGGCTTCGTTGAGGACTTCTTGCCACTTCGTTGAGGACTTCTCCTGGCTTCGTTGAGGATGGATGTCGGCTCTTCAAAACTGTAAGTGGATCTTCAGGGGTTAGTGTTTTTTTAAGGGTTTATTGGTTGGATTTTGTTGTTAGGTTAGGGTTTTGGCAACAATAGAGCTAAATGCCCTTTTAAGGGCAATGCCCATCCAAATGCCCTTTTCAGGGCAATGGGGAGCTTAGTTTTTTTAGTTAGGGTTTTATTTGGGGGTTCGTTGTGTGGGTGGTGGGTTTTACTGTTGGGGGGTTGATTGTATTTTTTTACAGGTAAAAGAACTGATTTCTTTGGGGCAATGCCCCGCAAAAGGCCTTTTAAGGGCTATTGGTAGTTTAGTTTAGGCTAGGGTTTTTTATTTTGGGGGGGCTTTTTTTTTGATAGGGCTATTAGATTAGGTGTAATTAGTTTAAATATCTTGTAATTTGTTTTTTATTTTCTGTAATTTAGTGGGGTTTATTTTTTTGTAATTTAGGTATTTATATTTAATTTTGTTAATTGTATTTAATTTAGGTAATTTATTTTATTGTACTGTAAGGTTAGGTGTTAGTGTAACTAAGGTTAGGTTTTATTTTAAAGGTAAATTTGTATTTATTTTAGTTTGGTAGCTAGTAAATAGTTAATAACTATTTAGTAACTATTCTATATAGTTAAAATAAATACAAACTTGCCTGTAAAATAAAAATAAAACCTAAGATAGCTACAATATAACTATTAGTTATATTGTAGTTACCTTAGGGTTTATTTTATAGGTAAGTATTGAGGTTTAAATAGGAATTATTTAATTAATGATAGCAATTTTTATTTATATTTATTTTAATTATATTTAAGTTAGGGGGTGTTAGGGTTAGGTTTAGACTTAGGTTTAGGGGTTAATATGTTTATTATAGTGGCGGCGATGTTGGGGGTGTAGATTCGGGGTTAATAAATGTAAGTAGGTGGCAGCAACATTGGGGGCGGCAGATTAGGGGTTAATAAATATAATGTAGGTTTTGGCAATGTTGGAGGATGCAGATTAGGGGTTAATAAGTATAATGTAGGTGTCGGGGATGTCAGGGGCAGCAGATTAGGGGTTAATAAGTGTAAGATTAGGGGTGTTTAGACTCGGGTTTCATGTTAGGGTATTAGGTGTAAACATAAATTTAGTTTCCCCATAGGAATCAATGGGGCTGCGTTACGGAGCTTTATGCTCCTTTATTGCAGGTGTTAGGCTTTTTTTCAGCCGGCTCTCCCCATTGATGCCTATGGGGAAATCGTGCATGAGCATGTACAACCAGCTCACCGTTGACTTAAGGAGCGCTGGTATTGGAGTGCGGTATGGAGCACAATTTTGCACTATGCTCACTTCTTGCCTAATAACACAGGGTTTAGAAAAACCTGTAATACCAGCTCTGTAGGTAAGTGAGCGGTGACAATAACGTGAAAGTTAGCACCACACTCCTCATAACGCAAAACTCATAATCTAGCCGAATGTGTTTAGAGGCATTAGCTGCTTACTTACAATCACATTATTATCATCTGGTTTATCAATCAACATATCAGATAATGGAAATTCATTAATTAGCCATTAAGCGGTAGATTTTCCTGTAATGGCCCATAGGCCCAAAAAATTAGGAAAAACTCTTCCAACTACCGTATTGTGTGCCCACCTCACTCACTAATTTACAGAGCCCCACTGAGTTTTATTATTTATCTCTAGCTTGTGTGTATTATCTGTTTTTATAATAGAGACCAATGCTTCCTCTAACACAGTAACCATGCTCCCTGAATCTAAAAGGGCCTGTATCACTTTCCCTTCTATAGATACAGTACACCAAGGGTGGCTATTCAAGCAGTCACTTTTGTTTGCATTTATACAGACCGAGAATATAATGAATATAAAATCCCGGTTAATACCCAAGATACACTCCATTGCTTTAACATCATTACAATAATTCTTAGCTTTATGCCAAGACTGTTTGCATTTAAAATATTTTATAGCAGACATGGTCACTTTTGGGTCTCTTGTAGGCTTATCCAGCCTCACAAGCTGACTGTCTCTCCAAGAAAAGTCTCTAGGATCATATCAATCCCTCTGTTTATCACCGAAACCCATCCTCCCTGGAACAGTCTTACCAGATTTAGTAGCGGTCTGGTGCTTCAGGCTGTTTCAGGCTGTTTCTTGGATTGGGTAATGCAACAGATCCCCTACTGCAAAATATTTCTCCACAAGCTCCACCAGCTGGTCAATGGTTTGGGGATCACTCTGACTCAGCCACTAGCAAAGGGAAACTGGCAAGCTCCTAAGAAACCAATCCAACAGAAGTAGCTCCACAATATCATTGGATGCATTGGTCTAAGGTTTTAGCCACTTTATAGCCAGATGTAATAGGTCAAACGTCAGAAACCTTACAGTTTTATCTTTGCTATAATTCCAGGCATCCAAATTATAGTATGATTTCTGGAGTTCTCCATTTAGGAACAATTCAAGTTAAGTCACCTACTCAGTCAGAGGCCAGCCTTCCCTCACAGCGGTTCACTCAAATTCCATCAGGTAAGCCTCTACACCATTTGTAGCCACCATCCTTTGCAGGTAATTATTCACACCAAACAGTCTGGAACTTCATAGTACTCCTGCTGCACTACCGAACAGCCTCTCAGACAGGCTCTGGATTTCCTGATGTAGGGCATGAGGTGCCCTTTGCTGATCCTCTCTCACCAACCTCTGTGTGTGTGGCTGCCAGCTGCTTAATCAGGGCATCTGTATTTTCATTATGACTAAGCAGCAGTTGTTGCAAAGCTGTAATGTTACCCTGCTCTGTAGCATTGATCTCAGTATTCAATCTATGTGTTTCTTGCTGCATAGCTACAGACTGGATTGGAGCTTTAAAAACATCATCCATTTGTGCAAATTGTCTCTTTTGGCTTTACAAACTTATCAGTGTGACACCCAATGCTCCACCAAATGTGACAAAAATACCACTCTCCTTTGGATTTGGTATTGTACTATATTTTTGAGGGTACTATGTATACAAACATGATAAAAAAAATAAAACAAAACAACCTTTATTTTACATGTATAAACTGTATTGGGACATGTAAATATTAGCTAAATTACACAAATGACACAAGGTATCGGTACCATCCCCTCTCTAACCTGTCCCATTTTACAGATGCAAATATTCCAAAATACAAACTTTTTCCAATCCCAAGCAGTTTGGATAATGGGTTTTCTACCTTAAACTCTGGTATTTCTTGAAGGGGCTTATTTTGCCATTGAATATATATAAACTGTATATTGATATGTTGATATTTTAGCTAAGTTTTAAAGGGTCAATGTACTCAGATGATCATCTATCTATCTATCTATCTATCTCTCTTTCTTTATTTCTATCATCTATCTATCTATCTCTCTTTCTTTATTTCTATCATCTATCTATCTTTTTGTCTGTCTATCTATCTATCTATCTCTCTAAACATCCTCCTCACTGAAAAAATTACATAACAGGGATATAGAAAAACATATATATAGTGTAAAAAAATAAGTCTTATTTACCTCTAAAATATTGTAAATAAGCCTCTGTTAACTATAATTATGTCTTTTGATAATCTCCTTATGTGAGCTTCAGGAACCAATTAGCAGTTACTCATGTCATGTCCAGTTGATGAGACCTTAAATTCCATATCTCTACAGAAAAAGCAAGAGAAGATAATTTCAAACTCATTTGTGCACTGGTGTGACTGTACTATGATGACCTTTTGCTGTATGATAGCTTTTACTTTTGTTGCAGAGATATAATTCTGTTGGAAAATGTTCACTCTACAACATATTTCTGTAACATGAAATATGCATCTCTTCTTTTGTTAAAAGACATTTTGACTGTGGCTGTAATTATTCACAGTGTGGATCAGTTCAGAAATGGAACGCATGGGTAGAGTAATGAAAATGGTCAGCGTAGCAAGTATAGCTGAAGATCAAAATGTATTGCTAATAACAGATTGCTTGCATACTAAAAGTAGTAAATTATTAAAACCACTTTAATGTCTTTCAGGAAAGTAATGCAGTAAAGATGCAAACTGCAATCTATCTTTCAGATTTTAAGGAAACTCATTATGTGGACTTTCCACAGTCATTATTTGCAACGTGAAAAATGTAGATCTTTCTTGAAGGTTTTAGCCATCCTTCAATCTGTTTTATTTAGAAAATTAGAGACAGCAGAGTACATTAAAAATAGCCTATTTAGGGCCAGATTACAAGCAGCGTGCTCACAGTTACGTGCAAGTGAAAAGGGGTTTATCGGGCTGTTTGTGCGCATTGAATGTAGCACTCGAATTACAAGTTGAGAGTAAATCTATAAAATATATTATAGCACCATAAGACATATATATATATATATATATATATATATATATATATATATATATATATATATATATATATATATATATATATATATATATATATATATACATAAATACATACACAAGCTCCTCTAAAATCTCCTAATCAGATTAAAAAGAATGTAAATCAAAGAGAATAGCACCACAAAACAGGGCTAAAGTGTACAAAAACAGCAAAAAAGGTTATTATATAAAATTGTGTTTAATATGCATACAAGGTAATGAAAACAATGAAGATCAAATAATTCAATGGGATCCCAAAGAAATAAAAATAAAAATTGTATAATGTTCCAGAATGGAAGTGAGAAAGTGGGTCCAAAAAAAAAGTTAGTCCATAAAGAAATAAATAAAATAAAAATAAATGATTAAAAATCTGCACAAAATGAAAAAAAAAGGATAAAAGAATATGGAGGATCCATGTACGGAAAAAGTAGAAAAAAGGGGTTTTCAAGTGATGGTATATCCAAATATGCTAGTGAACAAAGTGAAAAAGTAGAAACAAAGTATAATTAATAATTTACATTAGAGACTGTGTTTCATAATGAAGAAAGTTCTGTATAAAGAGAAAACAGAAGAAACATAGGGGCCAATTTACCAATCCCCGTATCGGCTCCAATGTCTCTGTTTCCGTGCAAGCCTTCAGGCATGCTGGAAACAGGAGTTAAGAAGCAGCGGTCTTAAGACCACTGCTCCTTAACTCGTCCGCCACCTCTGAATGTATGTATGTGTATATATATATATATATATATATATATATATATATATATATATATATATATATATATATATATATATATATATATATATATATATTTGGGTACAAAACACAGAAGGGAACTGCACTCTCATACCGGACCGGGTACACATCCTATGACCCTGCAACATGCTCAGCCCTGGGTGCCACTGGCACTCACAGGAAGCTGTGCTGTCCCCAGAGCCACAAGCAGTTAACCCCAGACAGGTCTGGGTGCAAGAACCATAGGGAAATTACAAAACAAATTAATACAACACACAGAGAAAACCCAGCACTCACTTACAAGCTCTCAGCTAAGATTTAAAAGCAAAAATGGAAAGGTTAGTCACCGCATCTGGCCAAATGGGACAAGCTCAGGTACCACGTCAAGGTCCTCTCCAATACCTGAGACCCTAAAACAGCCACACAATGCAAGCTTTCAAATCCAAACAAACTGAAAACAAAAAAAGGGTGCACAGGAATATGTAATCACCCTAGACATATACAAAACACGGAAGGGAACTGCACTCTCATACCGGACCGGGTACACATCCTATGACCCTGCAACATGCTCAGCCCTGGGTGCCACTGGCACTCACAGGAAGCTGTGCTGTCCCCAGAGCCACAAGCAGTTAACCCCAGACAGGTCTGGGTGCAAGAACCATAGGGAAATTACAAAACAAATTAATACAACACACAGAGAAAACCCAGCACTCACTTACAAGCTCTCAGCTAAGATTTAAAAGCAAAAATGGAAAGGTTAGTCACCGCATCTGGCCAAATGGGACAAGCTCAGGTACCACGTCAAGGTCCTCTCCAATACCTGAGACCCTAAAACAGCCACACAATGCAAGCTTTCAAATCCAAACAAACTGAAAACAAAAAAAGGGTGCACAGGAATATGTAATCACCCTAGACATATACAAAACACGGAAGGGAACTGCACTCTCATACCGGACCGGGTACACATCCTATGACCCTGCAACATGCTCAGCCCTGGGTGCCACTGGCACTCACAGGAAGCTGTGCTGTCCCCAGAGCCACAAGCAGTTAACCCCAGACAGGTCTGGGTGCAAGAACCATAGGGATATTACAAAACAAATTAATACAACACACAGAGAAAACCCAGCACTCACTTACAAGCTCTCAGCTAAGATTTAAAAGCAAAAATGGAAAGGTTAGTCACCGCATCTGGCCAAATGGGACAAGCTCAGGTACCACGTCAAGGTCCTCTCCAATACCTGAGACCCTAAAACAGCCACACAATGCAAGCTTTCAAATCCAAACAAACTGAAAACAAAAAAAGGGTGCACAGGAATATGTAATCACCCTAGACATATACAAAACACGGAAGGGAACTGCACTCTCATACCGGACCGGGTACACATCCTATGACCCTGCAACATGCTCAGCCCTGGGTGCCACTGGCACTCACAGGAAGCTGTGCTGTCCCCAGAGCCACAAGCAGTTAACCCCAGACAGGTCTGGGTGCAAGAACCATAGGGAAATTACAAAACAAATTAATACAACACACAGAGAAAACCCAGCACTCACTTACAAGCTCTCAGCTAAGATTTAAAAGCAAAAATGGAAAGGTTAGTCACCGCATCTGGCCAAATGGGACAAGCTCAGGTACCACGTCAAGGTCCTCTCCAATACCTGAGACCCTAAAACAGCCACACAATGCAAGCTTTCAAATCCAAACAAACTGAACACAAAAAAAGGGTGCACAGGAATATGTAATCACCCTAGACATATACAAAACACGGAAGGGAACTGCACTCTCATACCGGACCGGGTACACATCCTATGACCCTGCAACATGCTCAGCCCTGGGTGCCACTGGCACTCACAGGAAGCTGTGCTGTCCCCAGAGCCACAAGCAGTTAACCCCAGACAGGTCTGGGTGCAAGAACCATAGGGAAATTACAAAACAAATTAATACAACACACAGAGAAAACCCAGCACTCACTTACAAGCTCTCAGCTAAGATTTAAAAGCAAAAATGGAAAGGTTAGTCACCGCATCTGGCCAAATGGGACAAGCTCAGGTACCACGTCAAGGTCCTCTCCAATACCTGAGACCCTAAAACAGCCACACAATGCAAGCTTTCAAATCCAAACAAACTGAAAACAAAAAAAGGGTGCACAGGAATATGTAATCACCCTAGACATATACAAAACACGGAAGGGAACTGCACTCTCATACCGGACCGGGTACACATCCTATGACCCTGCAACATGCTCAGCCCTGGGTGCCACTGGCACTCACAGGAAGCTGTGCTGTCCCCAGAGCCACAAGCAGTTAACCCCAGACAGGTCTGGGTGCAAGAACCATAGGGAAATTACAAAACAAATTAATACAACACACAGAGAAAACCCAGCACTCACTTACAAGCTCTCAGCTAAGATTTAAAAGCAAAAATGGAAAGGTTAGTCACCGCATCTGGCCAAATGGGACAAGCTCAGGTACCACGTCAAGGTCCTCTCCAATACCTGAGACCCTAAAACAGCCACACAATGCAAGCTTTCAAATCCAAACAAACTGAAAACAAAAAAAGGGTGCACAGGAATATGTAATCACCCTAGACATATACAAAACACGGAAGGGAACTGCACTCTCATACCGGACCGGGTACACATCCTATGACCCTGCAACATGCTCAGCCCTGGGTGCCACTGGCACTCACAGGAAGCTGTGCTGTCCCCAGAGCCACAAGCAGTTAACCCCAGACAGGTCTGGGTGCAAGAACCATAGGGAAATTACAAAACAAATTAATACAACACACAGAGAAAACCCAGCACTCACTTACAAGCTCTCAGCTAAGATTTAAAAGCAAAAATGGAAAGGTTAGTCACCGCATCTGGCCAAATGGGACAAGCTCAGGTACCACGTCAAGGTCCTCTCCAATACCTGAGACCCTAAAACAGCCACACAATGCAAGCTTTCAAATCCAAACAAACTGAAAACAAAAAAAGGGTGCACAGGAATATGTAATCACCCTAGACATATACAAAACACGGAAGGGAACTGCACTCTCATACCGGACCGGGTACACATCCTATGACCCTGCAACATGCTCAGCCCTGGGTGCCACTGGCACTCACAGGAAGCTGTGCTGTCCCCAGAGCCACAAGCAGTTAACCCCAGACAGGTCTGGGTGCAAGAACCATAGGGAAATTACAAAACAAATTAATACAACACACAGAGAAAACCCAGCACTCACTTACAAGCTCTCAGCTAAGATTTAAGATGTGTGGCTGTTTTAGGGTCTCAGGTATTGGAGAGGACCTTGACGTGGTACCTGAGCTTGTCCCATTTGGCCAGATGCGGTGACTAACCTTTCCATTTTTGCTTTTAAATCTTAGCTGAGAGCTTGTAAGTGAGTGCTGGGTTTTCTCTGTGTGTTGTATTAATTTGTTTTGTAATTTCCCTATGGTTCTTGCACCCAGACCTGTCTGGGGTTAACTGCTTGTGGCTCTGGGGACAGCACAGCTTCCTGTGAGTGCCAGTGGCACCCAGGGCTGAGCATGTTGCAGGGTCATAGGATGTGTACCCGGTCCGGTATGAGAGTGCAGTTCCCTTCCATGTTTTGTATATGTCTAGGGTGATTACATATTCCTGTGCACCCTTTTTTTGTTTTCAGTTTGTTTGGATTTGAAAGCTTGCATTGTGTGGCTGTTTTAGGGTCTCAGGTATTGGAGAGGACCTTGACGTGGTACCTGAGCTTGTCCCATTTGGCCAGATGCGGTGACTAACCTTTCCATTTTTGCTTTTAAATCTTAGCTGAGAGCTTGTAAGTGAGTGCTGGGTTTTCTCTGTGTGTTGTATTAATTTGTTTTGTACTTTCCCTATGGTTCTTGCACCCAGACCTGTCTGGGGTTAACTGCTTGTGGCTCTGGGGACAGCACAGCTTCCTGTGAGTGCCAGTGGCACCCAGGGCTGAGCATGTTGCAGGGTCATAGGATGTGTACCCGGTCCGGTATGAGAGTGCAGTTCCCTTCCGTGTTTTGTATATGTCTAGGGTGATTACATATTCCTGTGCACCCTTTTTTTGTTTTCAGTTTGTTTGGATTTGAAAGCTTGCATTGTGTGGCTGTTTTAGGGTCTCAGGTATTGGAGAGGACCTTGACGTGGTACCTGAGCTTGTCCCATTTGGCCAGATGCGGTGACTAACCTTTCCAGTTTTGCTTTTAAATCTTAGCTGAGAGCTTGTAAGTGAGTGCTGGGTTTTCTCTGTGTGTTGTATTAATTTGTTTTGTAATTTCCCTATGGTTCTTGCACCCAGACCTGTCTGGGGTTAACTGCTTGTGGCTCTGGGGACAGCACAGCTTCCTGTGAGTGCCAGTGGCACCCAGGGCTGAGCATGTTGCAGGGTCATAGGATGTGTACCCGGTCCGGTATGAGAGTGCAGTTCCCTTCCGTGTTTTGTATATGTCTAGGGTGATTACATATTCCTGTGCACCCTTTTTTTGTTTTCAGTTTGTTTGGATTTGAAAGCTTGCATTGTGTGGCTGTTTTAGGGTCTCAGGTATTGGAGAGGACCTTGACGTGGTACCTGAGCTTGTCCCATTTGGCCAGATGCGGTGACTAACCTTTCCATTTTTGCTTTTAAATCTTAGCTGAGAGCTTGTAAGTGAGTGCTGGGTTTTCTCTGTGTGTTGTATTAATTTGTTTTGTAATTTCCCTATGGTTCTTGCACCCAGACCTGTCTGGGGTTAACTGCTTGTGGCTCTGGGGACAGCACAGCTTCCTGTGAGTGCCAGTGGCACCCAGGGCTGAGCATGTTGCAGGGTCATAGGATGTGTACCCGGTCCGGTATGAGAGTGCAGTTCCCTTCCGTGTTTTGTATATGTCTAGGGTGATTACATATTCCTGTGCACCCTTTTTTTGTTTTCAGTTTGTTTGGATTTGAAAGCTTGCATTGTGTGGCTGTTTTAGGGTCTCAGGTATTGGAGAGGACCTTGACGTGGTACCTGAGCTTGTCCCATTTGGCCAGATGCGGTGACTAACCTTTCCATTTTTGCTTTTAAATCTTAGCTGAGAGCTTGTAAGTGAGTGCTGGGTTTTCTCTGTGTGTTGTATTAATTTGTTTTGTAATTTCCCTATGGTTCTTGCACCCAGACCTGTCTGGGGTTAACTGCTTGTGGCTCTGGGGACAGCACAGCTTCCTGTGAGTGCCAGTGGCACCCAGGGCTGAGCATGTTGCAGGGTCATAGGATGTGTACCCGGTCCGGTATGAGAGTGCAGTTCCCTTCCGTGTTTTGTATATGTCTAGGGTGATTACATATTCCTGTGCACCCTTTTTTTGTTTTCAGTTTGTTTGGATTTGAAAGCTTGCATTGTGTGGCTGTTTTAGGGTCTCAGGTATTGGAGAGGACCTTGACGTGGTACCTGAGCTTGTCCCATTTGGCCAGATGCGGTGACTAACCTTTCCATTTTTGCTTTTAAATCTTAGCTGAGAGCTTGTAAGTGAGTGCTGGGTTTTCTCTGTGTGTTGTATTAATTTGTTTTGTAATTTCCCTATGGTTCTTGCACCCAGACCTGTCTGGGGTTAACTGCTTGTGGCTCTGGGGACAGCACAGCTTCCTGTGAGTGCCAGTGGCACCCAGGGCTGAGCATGTTGCAGGGTCATAGGATGTGTACCCGGTCCGGTATGAGAGTGCAGTTCCCTTCCGTGTTTTGTATATGTCTAGGGTGATTACATATTCCTGTGCACCCTTTTTTTGTTTTCAGTTTGTTTGGATTTGAAAGCTTGCATTGTGTGGCTGTTTTAGGGTCTCAGGTATTGGAGAGGACCTTGACGTGGTACCTGAGCTTGTCCCATTTGGCCAGATGCGGTGACTAACCTTTCCATTTTTGCTTTTAAATCTTAGCTGAGAGCTTGTAAGTGAGTGCTGGGTTTTCTCTGTGTGTTGTATTAATTTGTTTTGTAATTTCCCTATGGTTCTTGCACCCAGACCTGTCTGGGGTTAACTGCTTGTGGCTCTGGGGACAGCACAGCTTCCTGTGAGTGCCAGTGGCACCCAGGGCTGAGCATGTTGCAGGGTCATAGGATGTGTACCCGGTCCGGTATGAGAGTGCAGTTCCCTTCCGTGTTTTGTATATGTCTAGGGTGATTACATATTCCTGTGCACCCTTTTTTTGTTTTCTGTTTGTTTGGATTTGAAAGCTTGCATTGTGTGGCTGTTTTAGGGTCTCAGGTATTGGAGAGGACCTTGACGTGGTACCTGAACTTGTCCCATTTGGCCAGATGCGGTGACTAACCTTTCCATTTTTGCTTTTAAATCTTAGCTGAGAGCTTGTAAGTGAGTGCTGGGTTTTCTCTGTGTGTTGTATTAATTTGTTTTGTAATTTCCCTATGGTTCTTGCACCCAGACCTGTCTGGGGTTAACTGCTTGTGGCTCTGGGGACAGCACAGCTTCCTGTGAGTGCCAGTGGCACCCAGGGCTGAGCATGTTGCAGGGTCATAGGATGTGTACCCGGTCCGGTATGAGAGTGCAGTTCCCTTCCGTGTTTTGTATATGTCTAGGGTGATTACATATTCCTGTGCACCCTTTTTTTGTTTTCAGTTTGTTTGGATTTGAAAGCTTGCATTGTGTGGCTGTTTTAGGGTCTCAGGTATTGGAGAGGACCTTGACGTGGTACCTGAGCTTGTCCCATTTGGCCAGATGCGGTGACTAACCTTTCCATTTTTGCTTTTAAATCTTAGCTGAGAGCTTGTAAGTGAGTGCTGGGTTTTCTCTGTGTGTTGTATTAATTTGTTTTGTAATTTCCCTATGGTTCTTGCACCCAGACCTGTCTGGGGTTAACTGCTTGTGGCTCTGGGGACAGCACAGCTTCCTGTGAGTGCCAGTGGCACCCAGGGCTGAGCATGTTGCAGGGTCATAGGATGTGTACCCGGTCCGGTATGAGAGTGCAGTTCCCTTCCGTGTTTTGTATATGTCTAGGGTGATTACATATTCCTGTGCACCCTTTTTTTGTTTTCAGTTTGTTTGGATTTGAAAGCTTGCATTGTGTGGCTGTTTTAGGGTCTCAGGTATTGGATAGGACCTTGACGTGGTACCTGAGCTTGTCCCATTTGGCCAGATGCGGTGACTAACCTTTCCATTTTTGCTTTTAAATCTTAGCTGAGAGCTTGTAAGTGAGTGCTGGGTTTTCTCTGTGTGTTGTATTAATTTGTTTTGTAATTTCCCTATGGTTCTTGCACCCAGACCTGTCTGGGGTTAACTGCTTGTGGCTCTGGGGACAGCACAGCTTCCTGTGAGTGCCAGTGGCACCCAGGGCTGAGCATGTTGCAGGGTCATAGGATGTGTACCCGGTCCGGTATGAGAGTGCAGTTCCCTTCCGTGTTTTGTATATGTCTAGGGTGATTACATATTCCTGTGCACCCTTTTTTTGTTTTCAGTTTGTTTGGATTTGAAAGCTTGCATTGTGTGGCTGTTTTAGGGTCTCAGGTATTGGAGAGGACCTTGACGTGGTACCTGAGCTTGTCCCATTTGGCCAGATGCGGTGACTAACCTTTCCATTTTTGCTTTTAAATCTTAGCTGAGAGCTTGTAAGTGAGTGCTGGGTTTTCTCTGTGTGTTGTATATATTTGGGTACATATGTCTCTCTTTATTTACAGACATATATACACATACAAACACATAAATACATATGTACACACACACACATACAGTATATATATAGATGCAGAGGAAGGTGCACTCTCACAAACAGAGTTCAACTGCCAGGGTGCTGAATATGAGTTAGAATATAGTAGATAGGAGACAGCACTCACTGGTGGGATGAAGGGGAGTGGTCCCTGAAATTGAATCCAAAGAAAAAAGATGAACACAAGTTTCAGCACCTTGCAGGGCTATAAATACATAATGACAATCCAATCAAATCATTATACTATACATATCCAAAAAAAATCACATTTTCCCATGCAAAAATTAAAAAAAAACTATATAAATAAAAATGAAAAAGATGGACTGTCATAGATTTACTATTCTCTGTCAGTATAGCATAAAAAACACATTTGGAGATTTTTTTTCCCTAAATCTTATTTAAAACATACATATTAAAGAATTCAGAAATTACAACTTTGATATTACCAAGAAAATAGACACAATCAGATAAAAACCTGGGCTAAGTTAACTAAATCAAATTTAAACACTATTAATATACAACAAGACAGAACACAGAACAAAAAACAACAAAAAAAAAAAAACAAACACAAAAAGTCACCCCCTTCTCCCCTCCTCTCCTCCTCGGCCCATCCATCATTAATGTCTATAACTGGTCAAACAACTAACTTGCATTTCCAGGATTGACCATCCTTCCCAAATGTCGGTACCTGTCTGTCAGTACTAATTGCTGGAATAAAAGAGAATCCTGTAAAGGTGATATAATATGACTTTGCATATTTCTTGCAAAGGCTGCAATACTGGGTGCATTTTTATCCTTCCAGCTACTTAAAATCATCTGTCTTGCCACTAATATAGCTGTATTAACTAACTGTTTATTCAGGGTCTCTCGCTCTTCGAACAAAAAGATAATTTGTTCTGACCTAAATTTGACTTTGGAAGGTAAACATTTATTGAGCCAGTACTCTACTTTGCACCAAAAGTATTGAATCTTTGGACAAGAATAAAAAGAATGAATCAAGTCAGCTTCAGGGAAGCTACATCTTGAGCACTTCACCAAGGGGTTAAATATGCTCTATTTAATAATTTGATATGAGATTCTCTAAATGGGATTACTCAAGTATATTCAAGAATCGATATGAAACTTTTTTAAAGTGGTCAAAATTTAAGTTTCTAAAATTCCTACGCCACTTAGTATGAAGATCTAATATTTTTTCTTCAGCTTCTAAGGATATTATATTTTTATATAAGCAAGAGATTGAATGGTTCCCAGATTGATAGATATTGATAATTGAGTCCAAAAGCCTTTGCTTATATTAAAATCAGTCAATTTATTTGTGTCAATGAAATGTCGTAACTGCAAATATGCAAAAAAAAATGTACTCTTTTCAAATTATATTCTTTGGCTAGAGAATCGAAAGTCTTGACCGTTTTGGTCTGTGGATCTATTAGTTGGGCGACTCGAGTTAAACCGTTTTTGTCCCAGTCATAAAAAACAAGTGTTTCTATACCACTTACAAATTGTGGGTTTCCCCTTATAGGTAAATATTGTGATATTCTTTACTCTAGATGTAGGGTATGGCATATTTTCTTTCAGGCTTGTGTGATATTATGCACAGTATATTGAACATTAGTTCTTTTGGAAGGCTTTGTCAGTGGATAGTGCAAGAGAGCTCTAAGAGAGAGGGGATAAATTGCAACCTCCTCACTTTGATAGTTAGTGATACATTTTATACCTGTTAACCAGTCTAACGCATTCTTTGCTAAGCAAACTCAATTATATATATTCAGATTAGGGAGGGCTAGCCCCCGTCTATTTTCAAGTGTGCTAAATTTTTAAGTGCAATCGGGGGCTTTCCTTTTCCCCATAAAAATTGTGAACATTGAGTGTTAAAAATTTGTTTGACCAGAATAAAAACCGGGATGTTCTACATAAGAAAAAGAATTTTGGGAAAAAAGCATAATTTTAATAAGGGATTCTTTTGTCGATAGAGATAAAGGTAATTTGGCCCAGTTTTTTAAAGAGCCTATACATTTCTGCCAAATGGGAAGAAAATTCAAACTGTACCATTCAGTCGGGTTTTAAGAGAGGACTATTCCAAGATATTGAATTTTCCCAGATGCTTGTTTAAAAGGATTTAAAAGCAGACTATTCTTTTTTTTTAATAATCCATAAAATTTCTGACTTAAATGTACTAAATTCATCAATTGAGTCAAGAATAAGGGGTATATTTCTTCTAGAGTTACTTATATAGAAGAGAATATTCTCTCCCAACAAAATCCCTTCCAGTCTTTCCCTACAGAGAATTGCCAAAGGTTCCAATGAAATATTGAACAGGAGTGGCGACAACGGACAGCCCTGTCTAGTTCGTTTCTGAAGCATAAGGCCAGGAGAGGTTATACCATTTATATTTATATACGAGAATGGCTTTTGATATATTAGTTTAATATAATTAGCAAAATTTCCTATTATCCCAAAGCTGTTCAACGCCGTGAAAAGGTGGTCCCATGAAATGCAGTCAAATGCCTTTTCGGCATCAACCGTCAGCAAAGCAAAATCTGCATATTTATACCTCTTATCTCTCTGACAGCATCTGTTCAATTAATAACATGGCTGTTCTAATATTTTTCTGTAAAGTTCTACCGTGCATAAATCCAGTCTGATCTGTATGTATTATTTCCTTTAAGATTCCCTTAAGTCTATCAGCCATGATACTAGCTGTAATTTTGTAATCTACATTAAGTAGAGAAATTGGACAATATGCATCCATTGATTCAACATCTTTATCTTTTTTATAAATTAATGTTATATTAGCTTCTGCAAAATATCTTGAAGGTTGAATATTATTAATAAAATAGCTATTATATAAACTTACCAATACATGGCTGACATCCTCCTGTAATATTTTATAAAACTCGATTGGAATTAGAGCAGGTCCGGGAGCTTTGCCATTTGGCGAAGTCTTTATAGCTTGAATAATTTCTTCAATCGTTATTTCCTTATTTAGTAGATCCAACTGATTTTTACTTATTTTAGGAATAACAATTTTATTCTAAAAATTTGCTTTTCCTCTAGATCAATATTATCAGAAGTATATAATGAATTGTAAAAGGTGTGGAATTGGGCTAAAATATCTTTGGGAGAGGTATATCTTTTCCCTTCAACCTTAATAGCTCCAATAAAGTTATTTTTTCCCTTACTTTTTACTAAATTGGCTAATAATTTAGCTGTTTTGGGGGGAAAATCTATTAAATCCGGCACTATTATTAATATCTTTTTGCATCATTTGTTGATTCAGAAAGGCTTCTCTCTCTGATTTTGCTTCCTGATATTTGGACCAATTTTGCTTAGAGGGGTTTTCTAAATATTTTGAGAACTTATTTTTTAGCTGGTTAGCAAGTTGGATTTGTCTATTACCAAGGCTCTTTTTCCTTGCACTCATATATGCCTTAATCTGTCCTCTAAAAAAAGCCTTAGCTGTTTCCCAAAAGATTTCTGTCTTCGGTAAATAATTTTTATTAAACTGAAAAAATTCTCTCCATTTAGACTGCAACCAATTTCTAAATTTGATATTTGAAATGAGGAAGGAGGGGAAGAAAACACCTGCCTTTTTATTTTGTTTAGAATTGAAATTACTTTTGGATAGGGATATAATTGCGTGATCAGATATTAAAATATTGGCGATGTCCGTTGAGACCTCAGCACCCAAAAGAGATTCAATTATTAATATCATATCTATTCTTGAATGTTTTTTGTAGATCTTAGACTCGCATGTAAAGGCTCTCTCGTCTGGGTGTTGAAGCCTCCAGACATCTTTTAATTTAAGATTTTAGCAAAATTACCAAGACTTTTTGCCTCTCTTGAATATCTATCAATCATGGCAGTTTTAAGACGGTCAAGATGGGGATTAAACACACTATTAAAATTGCCTCCCACTATTATTTGTGAGTCTATATGATCAATTAGCTTAGTGAACAGGTCTTTCCAAAAATATTGGACAGTGTTCATTAGGAGCATATACATTACAAACAGTCAGATTAAGCCCCTGCAAAAATAATCTTAAAATTAAAAATCTGTCCTCTTTGTCTACAAATTGCGATTTAATCTCATAGTCTAAATTTTTATTGAACAAACAGGCCACTCCCCTTTTCCTGCCTATTGCAGGGTCTGCTATCAACTTTCCAATCCAGCCCATCTTTAGTTTCCCTGCTTCATACTCATTCAAATGTGTTTCTTGTATTAGAGCTATATCTAGAGAGGATTTGTTCAAATGATATATTATTCTCTTCCTCTTAATCGGGGAAGAGATCCCGCCCACATTCCAGGAGAGTATTTTAATTGATTTTATCATCTATGTTATAAACCTTTTTCTTTTTTTCTTTGCCCTTCAAAAAATATGGATTGGCCATTTTATATAATTCCAGGGGGGGAGGAAGAGGTGACGAGAAAAGAAGGAAAAAGAGGAGAAGGAAAGAGGAGAAAGAGAAAAAAAAATAAAATCCAAAAACATATAACATACATAGTGATACAGCCTGTTACTCTCTAACCTAAACTTATTGTACTTTTTCATTTTGTTGTAACTTAACATTTTTAATAAACTGTTTCGCATCTTCCACGTTATCTATAAAAATCATCTCTAAGTTTTGAAGAATTTTTAATCTGCCCGGGTAGATCATAGTTGCTTTTATACCCAACTCAATCATCTGTATGCAAAAGGGGGAAATTTCCCTTTTATTTACCGTTTCTGCCACAAAATCCTGGAAAATTAAGATTCACTTATTATTAAATTCAAAAGGATTATTTTTGCGATATAAAGGGAAAATCTTAAATTTATCCTGGAAGTTCAAAAACCTTGCTATTATTGATCTTTTTAAATTAGGGGATCCGTCTTTTAATTTAACTGGGCCTACTCTGTGGGCTCTTTCAATACTTATTGGGAGCTGTTCTAATGGGAACCCCAGTGCCTTGGGTATATGGAAAGAGATTAAATCCATTATATCAGTATACTCCTGAGATTTCTATAAATTTCAAATTGTTTCTTCTAGTCCTATCTTCTAGATCATCTATACAGAGTTGGAGTGAATGGATTAGTTTAGCTTTTGAATCAAGAGAGAATTGTTGGCTAAATTGTAGGTCATCTATATCAGAAATTCTAGTTTCCATTTTTGTCATTCTATTTGAAAACTGTTTAATTTCGTTAGACATAAACATTATCTCCTTTTTTATGTTATCAAATTGCGGCAAGAAAATGTCAAAGATTTGTTTAACCAGACTCTCTGTGTCAATTTGATGGCTTATACTCAAACTCTTATCTAAACAAAAAACATAAACAAAAAAAGGGAAAACAGCGCTAAATACCAAACAACATGCCCCTTGAAGTAGATAGAAAAACTTTCTAAAGTTAAAGAGACAAATGTGTCTCATAAAGTGGATGCAGCTGTACACAGCTGTCTCTTTCTATATCTACAGCTCGAACTCTTATCTGCTTGTTCTAGATCAGATGCACCAATACTATTTCGGGGTTTCCTATCTTTTAGTTGTTTGGGAGGCATACTTTCAATGTTATTTTTGCTACTGATCAGAAATCTGTCCATCTACTAATGATAAGATGTAAGGGGATATTCAGTGTACCCACAGTGTTTTACATATGCAGCTATATCTGCCGGAAAGAGAGGAAAAGTGTTATGCGTGAAAGAGATAAAAGTATATTAGTGGTGTAATTGTACACCCAATTAAAATATGAATGACTGCAAGCGTCTGTGAACAAAACGTGTATGAAAAAACAATAAAATTAAGTGAGAGAAAAAAAAATCCCAACACCTTTTAGACTAGTGTAGTTATCCCTTATTCTCTAATATTTAACTGATTTCCTGATGGTTACTTTGGAATAATTTTTTTTTTGTTTTATCCGAAAGTATATATTATCTCTGAGTATCTACCCTCCTCTTGAATGGTACTATCCCCTACTGGGTATAAATATCTATATATATTAACTTGATTGACTATTAGCTGCCTAAATAGTCTAGAGAAAATTTTTTCAGTCAGATATATGATATACACCGAATAGCTTGGCAGGCTCTACAATTACACCTTTATAAACCAATGTTATTTATAAACCATTCTTGCCTGTCTAGTACAGTTTCCATAAGATGAAATATAGAACTCAATAGGCTATATATATATATATATATATATATATATATATATATATATATATATATATATATATATGTTTTTAGGTTCACTGAGGTGGGCCATGTTGGGGCATTTGACAAAGGGGTTCTAAGGACCTCGAAACGTTATGCCATCTTTTAACTTGTTTGAATAAAAGTATATTTTTTATGCAAAGTCCAGTGAGTGCCGTTTTTCCTTTTGGTATATATATATATATATATATATATATATATATATATATATATATATATATATATATATATATATATACACACACAGTATATATATCATTCACTGAAATAAGTGCACTCCCATGAACAGTAAGTTTCAATTCTGCTAGGGTGCTATAGAAAGTTCAAATATCCAAGTGATAACACAAGCACACACTGGACTTGATACAGGGTAAAACAAGTTTATATGGAATAAAACACTTTTTATTTCACCTGTATCAAGTCCAGAGTCCAGTGAGTGCTTGTGTTATAACTTGGATATACTATATATATATATATATGCATTGGAGACCTATGCAGTTGAGTAGATGAAAACATGAAAAATCAAATGTATGCACTATTCATATTTAATTTCACATTCCAATGTTCTTCACATAGGATAATATGTTCTAAGTATTTATAAATATATATTCTTATATATAGCTGTATATATCTATATATTGAGGCCTATTTATCAAATATCTTGAGGACCTGATCCGACAGTGCGGATCAGGTCCGCAAAACCTTGCTGAATGCGGAGAGCAATACGCTCTCCATATTTAGCATTGCACCAGCAGCTCACAAGAGCTGTTGGTGCAATGCTGCCCCCTGCAGACTCGCGGCCGCCAACAGGGGGTGTCAATCAACCCAATCGTACTCAATTAGGTTGAATTGTGGAGATTTCTGTCCGCCTGCTAAGAGCAGGTGGACAGGGTTATGGAGCAGCGGTCTTAAGACTGCTACTTCATAACTGGTGTTTCTGGTGAGTCTGAAGACTCGCCAGACACATGGGCCCTGAAGCTCCATATGGAGCTTGATAAATGGGCCTCAAAATCATCTATATATAGGTATAAATATAAATTGTACCTAAATACCATCAGATATACAGTATCTCACAAAAGTTAGTACACCCCTCACATTTTTGTAAATATTTTATTATTATATCTTTTCATGTGACAACACTGAAGAATTGACACTTTGCTACAATGTAAAGTAGAGAGTGTACAGCCTGTATAACAGCATACATTTGCTGTCTCCTCAAAATAACAACACACAGCCATTAATGTCTAAACTGTTGGCAACAAAAGTGAGTACACCCCTAAGTGGAAATGTCCAAAAGGGGCCCAATTAGCCATTTTCCCTCCCCGGTGTCATGTGACTCGTTAGTGTTAAAAGGTCTCAGGTGTGAATGGGGAGCAGGTTTGTTAAATTTGGTGTTATTGCTCTCACACTCTCTCATACTGGTCATTGGAAGTTTAACATGGCACCTCATGTAAAAGAACTCTTTGAGGATCTGAAAAAAAGAATTGTTGCTCTACATAAAGATAACCTAGGCTATAAGAAGATTGCCAAGACCCTGAAACTGAGCTGCAGCACGATGGGAAAGACCATACAGCGGTTTCACAGGGCAGATTCCACTCCAAACAGGCCTCTCCATGGTAGACCAAAGAAGTTAAGTGAACGTGCTAAGCGTTATATTCAGAGATTGTCTTTGGGAAATAGACATATGAGTGCTGCCAGCATTGCTGCAGAGGTTGAAGGGGTGGGGGGTAATCCTGTCAGTGCTTAGACCATACGCCGCATACTGATTCAAATTGGTCTGCATGGCTGTCATCCCAGAAGGAAGCCTCTTCTAAAGATGATGCACAAGAAAGCCTGCAATCAATTTGCTGAAGACAAGCAGACTAAGGACATGGATTGCTGGAACCATGTCCTGTGGTCCAATGAGACCAAGATCAACATATTTGGTTCAGATGGTGTCAAGCATGGCGGCAATCAGGTGAGGAGTACAAAGACAAGTGTGTGTTGCCTACAGTCAAGCATGGTGGTGGGAGTGTCATGGTCTGGGCCTGCATGAGTGTTGCCGGCTCTGGGGAGCTGCAGTTCATTAAGGGAACCATGAATGCCAACATGTACTGTGACATACTGAAGCAGAACATGATCCCCTCCCTCCGGAAACTGGGCCGCAGGGCAGTATTCCAACATAATAACAACCCCAAACACACCTCCAAGATTTCCACTTAGGGGTGTACTCACTTTTGTTGCCAATGGTTTAGACATTAATGGCTGTGTGTTGAGCTATTTTGAGGGGACAGCAAATTTACACTGTTATACAGGCTGTACACTCACTACTTTAAATTTTAGCAATGTGTAATTTCTTCAGTGTTGTCACATGAAAATATATAATAAAATATTTACAAAAATGCGAGGGGTGTAGTCACTTTTGTGAAATACTGTATGTATAAATATGTATTTATGAAACCATAGAACATATTTTGCTATATTATAAAACATGTGAATGTGAAAAATTAATATTTTCATTTAGGGTTAGAACATTTGAGAATATATAATAGGGTTTATACATGAGTAGGGTATTAGGAAAAATGAGGAAAATGTGAATCCAATCGCAATATTCTAAATTTGTTTTTTTCACACAACAGGTTAGCTAGCGAGCAAAAACTTTTTACTTTCAACTTGTAATACAAGCGCTGTGGAGTTATAAAATAGGTACCCGACATGCTCAAAATCCTTACTTCTAGTGGATTAAGTTTGCGAGCAGGAGTGTTAAATATCACTCCACATGTAATTTGTCCCTTAAAGGGGAATTCTCGAGCAGAAATTACTTACTCTGAATCATCAGAGTATTCTATTAATGCATTACTGGTTCTAACTATAGAAAAGTATTTCTAATTATTTTACAAAATTCATCACATTAAAATCTATGGGGAATTTTGTAGATAAATCATTTGATAAGCTTTTCTAAAGGATTTTGATTGATCCCTCTCAGCTAGATTACAAGTTTTGCCTTATGAGGGGTGCGGTGCTAACTTGCACTTTATTCTTATTGCTCACTTTCCTACAGCGCCGGTATTACAGGTTTTTACAAACCCGGCGTTAAAAGGCAAGAAGTGAGCGAAGAGCAAAATTTTGCTCCATACCGCACTCTAATACCAGCGCTGCTTAAGTCAGTGGTGAGCTGGTTGTACGTGCTCGTGCACGATTTCCCCATAGACATCAATGGGGAGAGCCGGCTGAGAAAAAGTCCAACACCTGCAAAAAAGCAGCGTAAAGCTCAGTAACACAGCCCCATTGATTCCTATGGGGAAACAAAATTTATGTTTACACCTAACACCCTAACATGAACCCCGAGTCCAAACACCCCTAATCTTACACTTATTAACCCCTAATCTGCCGCCCCCGACATCCCCGACACCTACATTATACTTATTAAACCCTAATCTGCTGCTTCGGACATCACCGCCACTATAATAAACATATAAACCCCTAAACCGCCGTACTACCACCTCGCAAACATTAGTTAAATATTATTAACCCCTAATCTAACGCCCCTAACATCGCCGCAACCTACCTACTATTTATTAACCCGTAATCTGCCACCTCCAACGTCGCCGCCACTATACTATATTTATTAACCCCTAAACCTAAGTCTAACCCTAACACCCCCTAACTTAAATATAATTAAAATAAATCTAAATAAAACTTACTATTAACCTCTTAAGGACATATGACAGAATTTTTACGTCATAAAACAATTGAGCAAACTGAAAGCTGTGTCTTTAAAGGGTTAATAACTAAATAATTCCTATTTAAAAATAAATACCTGTAAAATAAACACTAAGATAGCTACAATATAACTAATAGTTACATTGTAGCTAGCTTAGGGTTTATTTTTATTTTACAGGCAAGTTTGTATTTATTTTAACTAGGTAGAATAGTTACTAAATAGTTATTAACTATTTACTAACTACCTAGCTAAAATAAATACAAATTTACCTGTAAAATAAAACCTAACCTAAGTTACACTAACACCTAACACTACACTACAATTAAATAAATTACCTAAATTAAATACAATTAAATAGATTAAATACAATTAGCTAAATTACAAAAAAACAAACACTAATTTAACAGAAAATAAAAACAAATTACAAGATATTTAAACTAATTACACCTAATCTAATAGCCCTATCAAAATAAAAAAAAAACCTAGCCTAAACTAAACTACCAATAGCCCTTAAAAGGGCTTTTTGCAGGGCATTGCCGCAAAGAAATCAGCTCTTTTCCCTGAAAAAAATAGAAACAACCCCCCGACAGTAAAACCCACCACCCACACAAACAACCCCCCAAATAAAACCCTAACTAAAAAAACTAAGCTCCTCATTGCCCTGAAAAGGGCATTTGGATGGGCCGGGAGAAGCCTTCATCCAAGCCGGTAAAAGTGGTCCTACAGACGGGCAGAAGTCTTCATCCACATGGCATCTTCTATCTTCATCCATCCGGCGCGGCGCGGCTCCATCATCAAGACATCCAACGCGGAGCATCCTCTTCTTCCGATAATTACCCGACGAATGAAGGTTCCTTTAACCTCTTAAGGACATATGACGGAATTTTTCCGTCATAAAACAATTGAGCAAACTGAAAGCTGTGTCCTTAAAGGGTTAAGTGACGTGGCGTCCCTTAGATTCTGATTGGCTGATAGAATTCTATCAGCCAATTGGAATTAAGGTTGAAAAAATCCTATTCGCTGATGCAATCAGCCAATAGGATTGAACTTCAATCCTATTGGCTGATCCAATCAGCCAATAGGATTGAGACTTCTCACGGCTTCGTTGAGGACTTCTTGCCGCTTCGATGAGGACGTTTCCCGGCTTCGTTGAGAATGGATGTCGGATCTTCAAAACTGTAAGTGGATATTCAGGGTTTAGAGTTAGGTTTTTTAAGGGTTTATTGGGTGTTTTTTTTTTATTATTATTTTAGGGCTTTGGACCTCAATACAGCTAAATGCCCTTTTAAGGGCAATGTCCATCCAAATGCCCTTTTCAGGGCAATGGGGAGCTTAGATTTTTTTAGTTAGAGTTTTATTTGGGGGGTTGATTGTGTGGGTGGTGGGTTTTACTGTTGGGGGGTTGTTTGTATTTTTTCCAGGTAAAAGAGCTGATTTATTTGGGGCAGTGCCCTGCAAAACGCCCTTTTAAGGACTATTGGTAGTTTAGTTTAGGCTAGGGGGTTGTTTATTTTGGGGGGGCTTTTTTATTTTGATAGGGCTATTAGATTAGGTGTAATTAGTTTAAATATCTTGTAATTTGTTTTTTATTTTCTGTAATTTCGTGTTTTTTTATTTTGTAATTTAGCTAATTGTATATAATTTATTTAATTGTAGTGTAGTGTTAGGTGTTAGTGTAACTTAGGTTAGGTTTAATTTTACAGGTAAATTTGCATTTATTTTAGCTAGGTAGTTAGTAAATAGTTAATAACTATTTAGTAACTATTCTACCTAGTTAAAATAAATACAAACTTGCCTAGTTATATTGTAGCTAGCTAAGGGTTTATTTTACAGGTAAGTATTTATTTTTAAATAGGAATTATTTAATTATTAATAGTAAGTTTTATTTAGATTTATTTTAATTATATTTAAGTTAGGGTGTGTTAGGGTTAGGGTTAGACTTAGGTTTAGGGGTTAGTAAATATAATATACTGGCGGCGACGTTGGAGGCAGCAGATTAGGGGTTAATAAATGTAGATAGGTGGCGGTGATGTTAGGGACAGCAGATTAGGGGTTAATATTTAACTAATGTTTGTGAGGTGGCAGTACGGCGGTTTAGGGGTTAATATGTTTATTATAGTGGTGGCGATTTCCGAAGCAGCAGATTAAGGGTTAATACTTTTATTTTAGTGTTTGCGATGCGGGAGGGCCTCGGTTTAGGGGTTAATAGGTAGTTTATGGGTGTTAGTGTACTTTTTAGCACTTTACTTATGAGTTTTATGCTACAGATCTGTAGTGTAAAACTCATAACTACTGACTTTAGAATGCGTTACGAATCTTGACGGAATAGGGTGTACCGCTCACTTTTGGCCTCCCAGCTCAAGCTCGTAATACCGGCGCTATGGAAGTCCCATAGAAAAAAGACTTTACGCAATTTGCGCAAGTTGATTTGCGGTAAGGCCAAAAAAGTGTGCAGTGCCCCTAAATCTGCAAGACTTATGAGGCTTGACGCTGCTTTTTTACTTATAACGCAACTCGTAATCTAGCCGTATGTGTTTAATCAATGCTCTTCAAGTTAAACCGCTAAGTTGAGTGAAAAACATGCAGTCTTTATAGTAAGTTAATCATCACCCATACAGCTGTTATTATAAGTAAATGCTTAAAGGCACATAATACTCAAATGCTAAATCATTTGAAACTGATGCAGTATAACTGTAAAAAGCTGACAGGAAAATATCACCTGAACATCTCTATGTAAAAAAAGGAAAATATTTTATCTCACCATTTCCTCAGCTCAGCAGAGTAAGTCCTGTGTAAAAAGTTATACTTCAGCTGCTGTCCAGCTGCAGGTAAAAAAAAAATGAAGAAATGAACAGAAGCCAATCAGCATCAGCAGTCAGTGGCGTCACTAGGGGGGGGCGGGCCGCACCCGGGTGACACCCTCCAGGGGGTGACACCAAAAAAAAAAAAAAAAAAAAAATTTTTTTTTTTTTTTTTTTTTTTTAATTTTATTGAAATTCAAAGAAATACAATGTTGAGATGCATAGATTATTTTATTAGAAGCTGGCATTTGTGAACATTAGGGGGACTGGGGAAGTTGTAGACACACAATTTTTTTGCCCCTTGAGCCAGTGCTGCAATTTCAACAAATAGTTTTCCTGGCTGCTTTTGCTTGTTTGTACTTTGCTCCTCCCCTGCCCAATTTCACTATGAATGTTGTGGGTGTGCCGTGGGGCTTGCAAAGTTGTGCTGCTAGCCTAAACCTGCCTGCCTATCTGTGCTCACTGCTCAGTGACATGCGGCCCAGGGCTGTGCACTGACAGACTTGGAACAGAGTCAGAGAGCAGAATTTTCATAGTTTGCGCGCCTAAACCTTTTCTTCAGTGATTTATTTTAGAGTGCTCTGTTTATCTTTCATTTGATGTTCTGCTGAGCCAGGGAGCAGCTCTAGGCATGAGCTTCCTAATTAATGCAGTGCAGTTTACATATTTTATATGTGTGTGTCTGAGTTTTTGTGTGTCTCAGTGTTTTTGTGTGTGTGTTTTTGTGTGTGTGTCTGAGTGTATTTCCGAGTGTTTGTGTGTGCATCTGAGTATGTGTTTAAGTGTGTCTGAGTGTTTGTATGTGTGTTTGCCTGTGTTTTTGTGTGTGTCTGCTTTCTGGGGGGGGGGGGTGACACCATGACTTACCGCACCGGGTGACACCAACCCTAGTGACGCCACTGTCAGCAGTGCTGAGGTCATGAACTCTTTCACTGTGATCTCATGAGATTTCACTTAAAGGGACAGTATACTGTAAAATAGTTTTTCACTTAATGTGTTTACAATTGCTTTTTTTACAAACTGCAGAGTAAAGATTTATAAAAACTAACTTTTTAAGGTTTATTTGTGTATATTAAAGCTCTGATTTTGTGTTTAGAAGCCACAACCTAATAAAATGGGTTGAGCTTGTAGGTATAATCAGATCTCATTACTGTATCACATTGTGTACATTTACCTGCTTCTTTATCTTATATCTGTCCATAAAAACAAACACCAGTACTTGGAGAGAACAATGGAAAATTAACATTGTATTACCTTATCTCTGCTATATCCCACTGGGAGTGTAATTTCTTCTGCTGGCTGTGTTTACAAAGCTTATCTATAGCTTGGACCTGCGGCCACAAACTTTCAGAATAGGTGGGGATACCACATGCTAAATCAACTATTACAAATGCCAATATAAGGGTAAATGAGCTACTTGTATACAATTTAATAGACTCCAGCAGTTAAAGTGGATCATTGGGAACAATTTAAAGGGGAGAACATTTTTGAGTAAACTGTCCCTTTAACTCTCATGAGACTTCATAGTAAACTTTCTTAAACTGAATAGGGAAATAACATGAGTGTGCACAAGGCTCACTCCCTTGCCTGTCTCAGGACAGACATACTGATTTGCTGCTTAAAGTCCTTTGCAATGAGTTGTGAATACTTAGGACATTTTGAAGTAAAATATCTTTCTCTTTAATATAGAGATGTTCAGGTGATTTTTTTCTAGTCAGCTTTTTACAGCTATGCTGCATCACTTTCAGGTTTTCAACATTTGGGTATCATGGCCTGTTAATATTTATCACATTAGTATTGTCCACACTAGAGTAATTATGTTGAATAGCACAGATGTGTGAAGCCATTTTAGCATATTCCTTTTCCTCAGGTAATAGATTTTTGTCAGGTCTTAAACTGAAATTATTCATGTCATTCAACACAAATGAGCAAAGCTGATCGAGTACAAAACTTTCATTCAGTTGATGGAGTTTTTCCATTGATATGTTTGCTATAGGCTTTCCATATTATATTCATTGTACATAATAGATGTAACACATATAAAAATACACATACCCCACCTCGACCCTTTCCATTTCCAGCATTTTTTGACATATATCTTATCTCTATACACCTTCCCCAACACCACAAATCTTTGTTTCCTATTTACCCATTATTCCGATTTATTACAATTTAATTCAACCTCAATTAATTTATCTCAAAAGCATAGCTAATACCAGGTTAGAAAGCCTTAATTAAATCTCAATTACGTTATTTCAGCATTTGAAGGTGTATCTGAAAGTGCAATAGTTAAAAGGACATTAAACACTAAATAAATGCTTGATAGAATGGCGCATTCATAGAAAAGATTAGTCTGAGAATGACATGTAGATGTAGTTTTTTTTAAAGATTCATTAGCTGTTTAAATATTGACAAAATAAGAGTAAACTTATAAAACAATGGACACTGGCATGTTGTAACTTGTGTTACCTTCTCTGCTGTGGCCAATTAGGGACAGTTATACATAGGTCACTAGAGTGTGCAGCCAATGACCGTGTGGAATATAACAGTGTTCTCATCTTCCATTTATATACATATATATATATATATATATATAAACATACACGCACCAGTAAACATGCGCATATATATATATATATATATATATATAATTATTATTATTATTACTAATATTAATATTATTAATAAAATAACGTCATTAATGTTTCACGTGTTCATAGGGAAAGAAGGGGATGGGTCAAGACAAGCCATTATTAACTATCAATGGCTTGTTATTTTTGACATTTGATTACTGTGACTGATTTTCATAGTGATCACATAACCATGGGGCACTATTTTGGGCATTACTGAACTGCATCTCTCTCAAGGTATCCAATGATTGCCCAGGGTGCCTGATACTAGCATGCATTTTCAGTATATAGTCGTTATGACTGGCTGTCACAGTGATTGTATCCCTAGTAACAATCATAACTGTTGTTGTATTGTTGTTGGATAGTCTCAAATGCAGGCATCCAGCAACAGCATGAGATTGCAAAGTGTATTTCATGCAATAGAGGTACCCTTATCTTAATTACTGAATGGGTGGCCTCCATAATGCTATTTTTACAATGTCTCACTCATGGAGGCGAGACCTGCTCTCTAAAAGTCCAGTACACAGATACTGTTCAGGGTATGGCACATGTCCCTATGTGCATAATAACCGTGCCATACCCTGTATGGCGTCTTTTATTAAGGGGTTAAAATAAGTATATAGAACCATAAAAGTTGTACTTTCTTAACCTTAAATAGCATTGTTTATCAAAAGGTAAACATTTGATTTATATCTATCTACAGATATCTTGATAGAAAGCACCAGACAGCAAGTAAAATCTGCTGAATATTTAGAATAATAAGTTTTTGCCTATGGATAGTTGTTACTCCACATTTTTAATCACATTTGATTCCTAGCACATTTATTTAACTTTATAAAGATCAACTTTACTTCCATCAATAGACATAAATTTATCTTGTAGTTTCCATATGGAATGCCATTTGGAGGTACACATAAGCTACACCTAAATGTAAGATGCAGCTAGGAATCATATGTTTTCTTTTTCAGTGAAGTCATTATTTGGCTTTTATGCTTTCATCATTACATATTCTGATTAGCCAACTTTGCTTTCCATGTTAATGTATAACCAGTATTCCAATTATGATGCGAACAAGCTACAGGGTATAAACATTCTGCCTCCATAATGTTTCCCTGCAGAGTCAATCACCAATAAGATTTTCTGTTGGTTATACATTGCTCTGATTCTTTAACAACAAAGACACTGGGGGATTTTTTTCTATGATTATTGTATATTTCCCTGAGTCTTTAACAACCCGACACTGTTTAGCTGCTGTTTTCCAACTACATAATTAATTTAGGTGACATTCATAAGGAAATCACACTCATATCAGTATATACAATCCTATGCTTTCATTCTAATTTAGAGCACTAAATGTAAATAATATCATTGGCATAACCTATGGTGTTAAGATTTTCCTACAGCAATACTAAAATAGTGCAAGATTACATGGGGCCCGCAATTGATGGTTATACAAAAGTAGTGAGCCATTATACTCAAGCCACTTTTAGTTTGAGCTGCAAAAGTAGCAAATCAGCTCCCAACTAATAGCAATTACTTTCTAAGGGAGCCACTATAACAGTATAGCTAAAGTGTACAATGACTGTCATACTTATATACAGCAACCTGCATTGATGCCACTGACCTCTCTCTCTTTGACATAAAAGTAGTTGCACAACAGCTTGTAGTTACAAGCAACTCAATGCAGAGAATCAAAAATAAATAATTCTTTGCACTGTGTGACAGAGCTAAGGGGATTGTTTACAATGGAATATATGTTTCCCCCCACAAATTATGCAATGCTGTTGGTGGTATTAAAAATGTATTCTGTAATTGTGTTCTTCGGACGGAAATTCAATCCACAGTTTAGGTATGGCAGAGAGTTGCAAGTGAGGAATCCAGTTCAGATTTTCCCTACAAAATAAGGTTTTCTCACCTGCAGCTAATGCTGGGGTTGCTAGTGAGAACCTCTATGTGAAATACAGAATATATGCTGGAGTTGTGCTGCTGTCTAGGGGTTCTAGGCCTGTAAATTATGAAATCTGTTTGTAATTTTGCAGTTGTGTGGAACAGCCACACAACTTTAGTCATGAATGCTTTATGCTGTTTATTAAGTGCTATTGCTGAATGATTTATTTAGTTTTTGTTTATGTTTATACTGTATACCTGCAAATCATCTGTGAATAAATGGGCAAAGGCTTGTTCATCTAAATTTAAAGTTCTTTCTGCTGTGAAGACTGGGGGGTCGATTTATCAAAGCTTCAACTGTAAATACGCTGGAATTTCGAGTCAAATTAGATGCAAAATTGATACGCCATCACGGCGTCAACATAGAACAGTCCGACGAAACATTCGCTCCTGCAAGTCAACTTCGATGCAAATCGATGCTCGCGGTATTCCAGCATTCCAGATAACGATAAATATCAAGGAGTATAAAAAGAAAAAAACATATTTCTGCGAGAACAAGAACCTAAAGATTTTAGGAAATGTAAGAAAAGTTTTATTAAAACGTATTTAACATTTTTTAAAATATTTAATTTTGCTTTAATTTTTAACTTACCTGTGGTCAGGGTATCAGAAGAGGGTTTGCAATGGGGCAGTTTGTGTGGGTGAGTTAATTTCAGTGGTGGGAATTTGCAGTAGAAGGGTTGTTTTGACTCACGATCATCTAATAAGATGGAAACATGACCTAAAAATCTGGTTTCTAAATGGCCTCTATGGGGGAACATAAACTCAGGGCTCCTGATAATTTTTCATCTAATTTGTTTAAGAATATATATTTTTTTGTTTTATGGTTTTTATTATTATTTTTATTATTATTATTATTATTATTACAAATTGCTATGCTTGTATTTCATTTGTGTAGGTTGCAATAATCTTTCTAAATAACAGATTAGTTGTTAAGATAATCAAACCACAGTTGTTATTATGAGAGATATGTTGCAACTTATTAATATATAAACTGTTTCCTATAGTTTAGTAAATTATTCAGTTCATATTTGTATAGCTGCCAAAAAATATGCTAGGTATTTACAAACAGATATATATTCACAAACCAACACCTACTAAATTATGAAATATCTTCTAGAAAGGGTCAATAGTATTTTACTTTATACAAACTAATTTTTCATTTTATAGCAAACGTCTTCCGTAGAGAGAAGAATGATGAAGGTGGAATAGTAATTTGAATTAGGGGGCATAATATTAGGCTTGATTCTATTCATCCATTATCCAATCATCTTAGCACTCCATCTACGAATGATTTCTAAACCACGTAACATTAGTGTACATATTATTATTATTATTATTATTAAAGTTTACATACAATATTAAATTACAATTTGATCACAATAAGATTTTTTTAACAATATGACATATACTCAATTGCAAAAAACATCTTCCTTCAATCATGTAAAAATTATTATTTTTTTTCCTCTTAAAGGGACAGTAAAGTTGAAATAAACTTTCATGATTAAGACAGAACATGTAATTTTAAACAACTTTCCAGTTTACTTCTAATATCAATTTGTCTTTGCTCTATCCTATGTTTAAAAGCATAACAAGGTGCACTCAGGATCAGGAGAGTATACCTGGGACCTGGCTGGTGATTGGTGTTTATTCGTATATGCCTGTTGTCATTGGTTCAGGTAGCTCCTATCCACTGTTGTTCCTGAGCTTACTTAGGTTTAATTTGGAAGTTGTTTAAAATTGCATGCACTGAATCCTATACAATCGGGCTGATTGACACCTGAATTTGCAGGGGCGGCATTGCACAAGCAGTTCTGGTGAACTGCTTGTGCAATGTTAAATGCAGACAGCGTACGCTGTCGGCATTCAGCGATGTCTGTCAGACATGATACGCTACAGTGTATCATGTCGGACAGACATTGTAAATTGGCCCCACAGTCATGAACGCACGCATGCACACACACAAACACACATACAGTCAAATTTTAATTTGGGCAGTTGATATAAAGTGTAATCTGTTCGTGAAGCCAAATATATATTATAAATATTTTCTTTTAATCTTAGTAAAAACTATAGTGTTAATTTTATTTTTAAATTTACTATAGTCATGTGACAACATGTACAGTTCTATTAAAAGGGTGCAGACTGATAATTTAGCAATGCAGATTAAGATCAAACAGTTTAATTTTAGATTTTATATGCAATATTTATAAAAAAGCTGTGTTTTAGATCAATTATATGAGAGCTGCTCATGCTACAGATTAACAATTACATACAAAATACAAGAGCAAATAACAAAAATGTAAGAGTTTCTCTTATCTGTTGAAAGGATCAGGAAACCCAAAGTTTTTCTTTTATTATTTAAACCAAAGATTTTTTAACAAATTTCTAATTTACCGCTAGTATCTCTTTTGGTTTCTTCTCCTTGTATCTTTTGTAAAACAAAGTATACCTAGGTAGGCTCAGGAGCAGAATTGCACTACTAGGAGCCAGCTGCTGATTGGTGGCTGCACACATATGCCTCTTGTCATTGTCTCACCAGATGTCTTCAGCTAGCTGTCAGTGGTGCATTGCTGCTCCTTCAACAAAGACCATATAATTTAAACAACTTTCCAATGTAGCTATTTTATTAAATTTCCTTCATTCTCTTGGTGTCCTTTGTTAAAGAAGCAGCAATGCACCACTGGGAGCTAGATGAACAAATCTCTTTGTCATTTACTAACACGGGTGTCTATATACTGTAGGTCTTCCAGACCAGAATTCACTGGATAATAACATAAAACACTAGAATTTAAATTTGAAAACTGGTGTCTCTCTCTCTCTCTCTTACAACCTGCACGTCTACCACAATATACCTTAGAATACAATCATACCAGTTTGAGCTCTCCCTTCAGTTATTGCATCATTACTAACAAAAGAGGGGCTGGAGTGTTAAAGGGAAACAAAATCCCACATTTGTCCTTGTCATTTGTCCTTGGTAAATTCTGATAGAACATACAATTTTTAACAACTTTCCAACATCTATCATCAAATTTGGTTCATTCCTTTGTTATCCTTTATTGAAGGAGTAGCAATGCAACACTGACAGCTATCTGAACACATCTGGTCAGCCAATGACAAGAGGCATATGTGTGCAGTCACCAATCAGCAGCTGGCTCCCAGTAGTGCAATGCTGCTCCTAAGGCTACCTAGGTATGCTTTTAAACAAAGGATACAAAGGAATTCAGCAAATTAAATATTAGAATTAAACTGCATGTGGTATCTGAATAATGAAAGAAAATGTTTGGGTTTTATGTCCCTTTATGGAACTAAATATGGGTGGACAAATGTCGTTTTGTCAGAAATGTTTCCCTTAACATTCATTCTTCAATTCAAATTCTTCTATATAACAGATATTACCAATCTAATTTCAAATGTAACATTTACTATAATCTCACACAATTTTCTGAGAATCAACATTCAAATGTAAAGGTTATCAAATGTTACATTTAAAAATAGGAAAATTAAAATTTGTTTGCAACAGGAAATACAAAAAAATGTTTGCATTACACTGTTGTCTTATTCCCATTAATTAAAATGACTGATTCCATTATATGATTAAAGAGACAGGAAACCCCAACGTTTTCTTTCATTATTCGTATAGAACACACAATTTTCAACAACATTCCAATTTACTTCTACTGTAAAATTTGCTTTATTATTGTTATTCTTTGCTGAAGTAACAGCAGCTGGCAGCTAGCTGAACATATCTAGTTAGCCAATCACAAGAGACAAATGTGTGCAGGCACCAATCAGCAGCTAGCTCCCACTAGTGTAGGATATGTGCGTATTCTTTTTTAAAAGTGTCTTAAAATTGCATAATCTATCTAAATTGTGCAAGTTTAATTATGGCTTTCCTGTCCCTTTAACCCCTTAATGACAACTGACGTACCAGGTACGTCCTGCAAAAACTTGCAGTTAGTGACAATGGATGTACCTGGTACGTCAGTTGTCTTAGAGAGTGCTGGAAGCGATCGCAATCGCTTCCAGCAGCTCTCAGGGTATTGCAGTGATGCCTCGATATTGAGGCATCCTGCAATACCCTTTAGAAAGCATCCGATGCAGAGAGAGCCACTCTGTGGCCCTCTCTGCACCGGTAGCGATGCGGCCGTTCGTTGGTGGGTGGGAGCTTACAGGGAGGAGGGTGGGCGGCCCATCGCTACCCGGCATCCGGTTCCTTCAAGTGTATTGTGCACGCCGGATGCCGGGAGCGTGCGGGGGCTGCGTGCACGCGCGCGCGTGCGTGTGTGTGCGCGCGCGCAGCAATCACTGGCACTGCCACCAATGAATTTAGGTAAGAGGGAGGGGGGCAGAATTTTTTTAAAAAATGATCAGGATCAGGATCTGGATCTGGGGGTGGGGGGGGTGGGGGGGGGTGGTTGGGGCAGCTACACTACAGAAAAAATAAAAATAAAACATGTAACAAAACAACAAAACACTTTATTTTTTGGGGAAAACTGGGTACTGGCAGACAGCTGCCAGTACCCAAGATGGTGGCAATTAGGTAGGTGGGGAGGGTTAGAGAGGTGTTTGGGGGGGATCAGGGAGGTTGGGGGTTAAGGCAGGGGTCCATCACAGCTGAATAATAAAAAAAAACAAAAAAAAAAAAAAAAACACCTTTTATTTTAGTACTGGCAGACTTTCTGCCAGTACTTAAGATGGCGGGGACAATTGTGGGGTGGGGGAGGGAAGAGAGCTGTCTGGGAGGGATCAGGGGGTGGGATGTGTCAGGTGGGAGGCTAATCTCTACACTAAAGCTAAAATTAACCCTGCAAGCTCTCTACAAGCTACCTAATTAACCCTTTCACTGCTGGGCTTAATACAAGTGTGGTGCGCAGCAGCATTTAGCGGCCTCCTAATTGCCAAAAAGCAACGCCAAAGCCATATATGTCTGCTATTTATGAACAAAGGAGATCCCAGAGAAGCATTTACAACCATTTGTGCCATAATTGCACAAGCTGTTTGTAAATAATTTAAGTGAGAAACCTAAAATTGTGAAAAATGTCACTTTTTTTTTTATTTGCTCGCATTTGGCGGTGAAATGGTGGCATGAAATATACCAAAATGGGCCTAGATCAATACTTTGGGTTGTCTACTACACTACACTAAAGCTAAAATTAACCCTTCAAGGTCCCTACAAGATCCCTAATTAACCCCTTCACTGCTGGGCATAATACACGTGTGGTGCGCTGCTGCATTTAGCGGCCTTCTAATTACCAAAAAGCAACGCCAAAGCCATATATGTCTGCTATTTCTGAACAAAGGGGATCCCAGAGAAGCATTTACAACCATTTGTGCCATAATTGCACAAACTGTTTGTAAATAATTTCAGTGAGAAACCTAAAGTTTGTGACAAAATTTGTGAAAAAGTGAACAATTTTTTTTATTTGCTCGCATTTGGCAGTGAAATGGTGGCATGAAATATACCAAAATGGGCATAAATCAATACTTTGGGTTGTCTTCTAAAAAAAAATATATACATGTCAAGGGATTTTCAGGGATTCCGGACAGATATCAGTGTTCCAATGTAACTAGCGCTAATTTTGAAAAAAAGTGGTTTGGAAATAGCAAAGTTCTACTTGTACTTATTGCCCTATAACTTGCAAAAAAAGCAAACAACATGTAACCATTGGGTATTTCTAAACTCAGGACAAAATTTAGAAACTATTTAGCATGGGTGTTTTTTGGTGGTTGTAGATGTGTAACATATTTTGGAGGTGAAAGTTAGAAAAAGTGTGTTTTTTTCCATTTTTTCCTCATATTTTATATATTTTTTATATTAAATTATAAGATGTGATGAAAAATGGTATCTTTAGAAAGTCCATTTAATGGCGAGAAAAACGGTATATAATATGTGTGGGTACAGTAAATGAGTAAGAGGAAAATTACAGCTAAACACAAACACTGCAGAAATGTAAAAATAGCCATTGTCATTAAGGGTAAGAAAACTGAAAAATGGTCCGGTCATTAAGGGGTTAAGTCTAGCACAAGTCTAACAAATATTCAACTATAAGCCAACTACGCACTATGTTTTAGCAAGGAACATGCTTTGGTTTTGTTTGTTACTTGATTTCTGATTTTCTTTTTTTATGTTCATTTTTGCATAGGATTTTCCTTGGCCTAAAGGAGAGCACGGTGCCTTCAATAAAAATGAAGACCTTGCAGCAATTTTAAGGATCAAGAGCTTCAATCTAAAAACATTAATGCGCCCCAAGCAATTTGATGAAGTTATTGTAGACTGTTTGTGTTTACATTTATTTTTTTTTGTTTTTCAAAAATGTATTTCATGTTCAAAACTGACTCATGCATCCAATAATTTGGACTAGCTTCAAATGTTTAAATTATCAAAGTGTAAAAACATATGTGCTGACATATGTGCTTAGATGATCATATTCCCCACAATTCAGACAGTACATATCCACATAAATGATTCACCATTAATCCTTCACCTTGTTTGCTAGCTCCGTATTTAGTGATAACCCCACATAAACAGTAATCAAACTCTGTTGTTCCAGTACTATTTTTTAAGAAGCTCCTACTTCCCTAAATTAGATAATAGTTGTGTCTGAATTAAAGGGATAGTGAAGTAAAAAAATTAAATTTTAGGGTTTAAGTAAATTATTCAATTTCCAAAACAAATGTACTTTCATTTTAAAATGTATTCTGCTCTCTTGGTATCCTTTGTTGAAGAGCAAATCTACACAGTCTCATACTAGCGCATGAGTGTGCACATCTTTATCACTCTATGGCAGTAGGTTTTGCAATATTGTATAACACTGATGAGCTCATATGAGGCCATGTAGGTTTACTCTTCATCAAAGGATACTCAGACAACAAAGAGCATTTGTTATTAAAAGTAAATTAGAAAGTTGATTAAAATTGAACAATCTGTCTGAATCATGAAAGTTTAATTTTGAGTTTTGTACCTTTAAGGAAGTATTTTTGCATCACTTTCTATGGAACATTGCTCTTACATAATTCTCCTAATTGTCTCCTCTTAAAATACATTGAGAGACAGTACAGATGGTTACAAGCTTTACCTTTTTCCTATGCAAATGGCTCAAATAATTTATTTTTGAGATGATTTCATATAAAAATGTTTCTAAGGCTCATGTAGATTTGTCTTTGGAAAGCATAATCAATATTGCAAAGCATTCGACTGTTCCACAATTTAAATGATGGGGTAATTTTTAAAGCTTTTCACCTAGATTACGAGTTTTGCGTTAGAGGCGGTGCTAACGAGCAATTTATGCTCACCGCTCACTTACAGACAGCGCTGGTATTACGGGTTTTTACAAACCAGACAAGAAGTGAGCGTTGAGCAAAATTTTGCTCATTACCGCACTCCAATACCAGTGCTGCTTACGCTATCAGTGAGCTGGTGTAATGTGCTTGTGCACGATTTCCCCATAGGAATCAACGGGGAGAGCCGGCTGAAAAAAAGTCTAACACCTTCAAAAAAGCAGCGTAAAACTCCTTAATGCAGCCCCATTGATTCCTATGGGGAAATAAAAGTTATGTCTATACCGAACAACCTAACATGAACCCCGAGTCTAAACACCCCTAATCTTACACTTATTAACCCCTAATCTGCCACCCCCGACATCGCCACAACCTACATTATATTATTAACCAGTAATCTGCCGCTCCGGACACCACCCCCACCTACATTATATGTATGAACCCCTAATCTGCTGCCCCCAACATCGCCGACACCTACATTATATTTATTAACCCCTAATCTGCCTTCCCCAATGTCGCTGCAACCTATCTACACTTCTTTACCCCTAATCTGCCTCCCCCAACATCGCTGCCACTATAATAAACATATTAACCCCTAAACCGTCGCACTCCTGCATCGCAAACATTAGTTAAATATTTTTGACCCCTAATCTGCCTTCCCTAAAGCTAAGTCTAACCCTAACCCCCACTAACTTAAATATAATTAAAATAAATCAAAATAAAAATTACTATCATTACCTAATTAATTCCTATTTAAAACTAAATACCTAAAAAGTAAACCCTAAGCTAGCTACAATATAACTAATAGTTACATTGTAGCTAGTTTAGGATTTATTTTTATTTTACAGTTAAGTTTGTATTTATTTTAACTAGGTAGAATAGTTACTAAATAGTTATTAACTATTTAATAACTACTTAGCAAAAATAAATACAAATTTACCTGTAAAATAAAACCTAACCTTAGTTACACTAACACCTAACACTACACTATAATTAAATTAATTCCCTAAATTAAATAAATCTAAATAAATGTAATCAGCCAATAGGATTGAAGTTCAATCCTATTGGCTGATCCAATCAGCCAATAGGATTGAGCTTGCATTCTAATGGCTGTTCCAATCAGCCAATAGGATGCAATCAGCCAATAGGATTTTTTCTACCTTAATTCCGATTGGCTGATAGAATTCTATCAGCCAATCGGAATTGAAGGGACGCCATCTTGGATGACATCACTTAAAGGAACCATCATTTAGTAAGAAGTGGATGTCTTGAAGATGGACCCGCTCTGCACCGAATGGATGAAGATAGAAGATGCTGTCTGGATGAAGACTTCTGCCCATCTGGAGGATCACTTCGCCCGGCTTGGATGAAGACTTCTCCCGGCTTCATTGAGGACTTCAGCCCGGTTGGTTGAAGACTTCTCCCGGTAAGGTGATCTTCAAGGGGTTAGTGTTAGTTTTTTTTAAGGGGGTATTGGGTGGGTTTTAGAGTAGGATTGGTTGTGTGGGTGGTGTGTTTTAATGTTGGGGGGGTTTGTAATTTTGTTTTACAGGTAAAAGAGCTGATTACTTTGGGGCAATGCCCCGCAATAGGCCCTTAAAAGAGCTATTTGTAATGTAGGGTAGGGCTTTTTTATTTTGGGGGGGCTTTTTTATTTTGTTAGGGGGATTAGTTATATTGTAGCTAGCTTAGGGTTTATTTTATAGGTAAGTATTTAGTTTTAAATAGGAATAATTTAGTTAATGATAGTTTTATTTAGATTTATTTAAATTATATTTAAGTTAGGGGGTGTTAGGGTTAGATTTAAGGGTTAATAACTTTAATATAGTGGCAGCGACGTTGGGGGGGAGATTAGGGGTTAATAAATGTAGGTAGGTGTCGGCGATGTTAGGGGTTAGTAATATTTAACTAGTGTTTGTGATGCGGGAGTGTGGCGGTTTAGGGGTTAATATATTTATTATAGTGGCGGCGATGTCCGGTTCGGCAGATTAGGGGTTAAACATTTTATTTTAGTGTTTGCGATGTGGGGGGGGCTCGGTTTAGGGGTTAATAGGTAGTTTATGGGTGTTAGTGTACTTTTTAGCACTTTAGTTATGAGGTTTATGCTACGGCTTTGTAGTGACTTTAAAATGCGGTACCAGTTTTGACAGGAGAGGGTTTACCGCTCAGTTTTTGTCAGACTCATAATACCGGCGCTATGCAAGTCCCATTGAAAAAAGAGGATACGCAATTTACGTTAGTGATTTGCGGTATTTCCAAGTCTGGCCAAAAAAGTGAGTGGTACACCTATACCTGCAAAACTCATAATACCAGCAGGCGTTAAAAAGCTGCGTTAGGACCTCTTAACGCTGTTTTTTAAACCTAACGCACAACTCGTAATCTAGCCATTAGTTTTTTTGCAAAACTGATGAATGGGTAATAAAGGGATTATTTATCTTTTTAAACAATAAAAAATATTGAGTATATTGTCCCTTTAAACATTGCAGAAATGAGGTTTGATAATATAGACATATTTTATATTAACTACCTTGAAAAAGGTTTAGTGTGGACCTTTTTTTGAAAAGGCTTAAAAATACATTTATTTATGCACTTTCTGATTTGAAGTGTTGAATAATATACAGTATTCCAAAAACAGAGCACAAAACTATTCTTCATAAAAACATGATTCTTAAATTTACACCTAAAAGAAAAGATATTGGCCCCTAGTTATCAAGCCGTCAACCTCAAATACGCTGGAATTCCGCAGCGTATTTGTGGCGAGGCTAATTCGCCTTTGTTATCAAGCCCTAGATACCGTCAAAAGTAGAATTTAGTGATGTAAGCTTCAATCCGCCGGACTCAGTCCGACACAGATCGATTCTTACGTCACTACAGATGTTCCGCACACAAGTGCGGCACTATCTGACTACTTTTGCTAGTTAGCAAAAAACTAGCAGGTACGCTCGGCACTTTTCCGGCCCAGCGTACCTGTTTTTTAAACCGCCGCCTCCAGGGATCCCATAGTACCCTAACATGTACCCCAAGTTTAAACACCCCTCAGATTGAGCTCGCATTCTATTGGCTGATCGGATGATGACTTCATTGGATGGAAGACTTCTTCAGCGCCCCTTGGATGATGACTTCTGCCGCTCCGGATCTCCTCTTCGGTTCCATCGGTGGTCGGCTGGCTGAAGACGACTCAAGGTAGGATGATCTTCAGGGGGGTAGTTTTAGGTTTATTTAAGGGGGGTTTGGGTTAGATTAGGGGTATGTGGGTGGTGGGTTTTTAATGTTGGGGGGGTTGTATTTTTATTTTACAGGCAAAAGAGCAGAATTCTTTGGGGCATGCCCCGCAAAAGGCCCTTTTAAGGGCTGGTAAGGTAAAAGAGCTGGTAACTTTTTAATTTAGAATAGGGTAGGGCATTTTATTATTTTGGGGGGCTTTGTTATTTTATTAGGGGGCTTAGATTAGGTGTAAGTAGCTTAAAATTGTTGTAATATTTTTTAAATGTTTGTAACTTATTTTTTAAATTTTTTGTGACTTAGCTTTTTTTATTTTTTGTACTTTAGTTAGTTTATTTAATTTAATTGTAGTTATTTGTAGCTAATTTATTTAATTAATTTAATGATAGTGTAGTGTTAGGTTTAATTGTAACTTAGGTAAGGATTTATTTTACAGGTAATTTTATATTTCTTTTAGCTAGGTAGTTATTAAATAGTTAATAACTATTTAATAACTATTCTAACTAGCTAAAATAAATACAAAGTTACCTGTAAAATAAATATAAATCCTAAAATAGCTACAATGTAATTATTAATTATATTGTAGCTATCTTAGGGTTTATTTTACAGTTAAGTATATAGTTTTAAATAGGAATAATTTATTAAAGTATAGTGTAGAGTTAGGTGTAATTGTAACTTAGGTTAGTTTTTATCCCCTTAACGACATGCGTCGTACAGGGTACGTCTTGCACAAACTGGTCTTTAAAGACCAGCGACGTACCCTGTACGACGTTGGGGTTGAAAGCGGCTGGAAGCGATCCTTATCGCTTCCAGCCGCTTTCCAGTTATTGTAGTGACCGAGGCATCACTGCAATAACATTTTTCCCCAGCCGATGCAGAGAGAGCCACTCTGTGGCCCTCTCTGCACCGGACATCGATGCCGCGATCGTTGGTGGGTGGGAGCAGACGTGGGAGGCGGGTGGGCGGCGATCGATGGCTTACCGGTGGGCGGGATCGTGGACGGAATTGCTGGGGGGCGCGCACGGACGCGCGCACGTGCACAGGGGAGGCGGGCGGGCGCGTGCACAGGGAGGGAGCGGGTGGGAACCGTTACACTATGGAACAGTGTGGTTTCTATTTAGAGGGAGAGAGGGGGAATAAATATGTTAATCAAAGTGATCTGGGAGGGGGTGGGGGTTTAGTCTTGGGGGGGAGCTACACTACAGAAAAAGTGGGGAAAAAATAAAAAAATATAATTTTTTTTGGTAAACTGGGTACTGGCAGACAGCTGCCAGTACCCAAGATGGCTCCCAATAATGTAGAGGGGGAGGGTTAGAGAGCTGTTTGGGGGGGATCAGGGAGGTTTGGGGCTAAGAGGGATCCTACACAGCAGCATATGTAAATATGCACCAAAAAAAAAAAGGAAAAAAAAAAAAGATACCTTTTATTTTAGTACTGGCAGACTTTCTGCCAGTACTTAAGATGGCGGGGACAATTGTGGGGTGGGGGAGGGAAGAGAGCTGTTTGGGAGGGATCAGGGGGTCTTATGTGTCAGGTGGGAGGCTGATCTCTACACTAAAGCTTAAATTAACCCTGCAAGCTCCCTACAAGATCCCTAATTAACCCCTTCACTGCTAGCCATAATACACATGTGATGTGCAGCGACATTTAGCAGCCTTCTAATTACCAAAAAGCATTGCCAAAGCCAAATATGTCTGCTATTTCTGAACAAAGGGGATACCAGAGAAGCATTCGTGCCATAATTGCACAAGCTGTTTGTAAATAATTTTAGTGAGAAACCTAAAATTGCGAAAAAAATTAAGTTTTTTTTAAATTTGATCGCATTTGGCGGTGAAATGGTGGCATTAAATATACCAAAATGGGCCTAGATCAATACTTTGGGTTGTCTACTACACTACACTAAAGCTAAAATTAACTCTACAAGCTCCCTACATGCTCCCTAATTAACCCCTTCACTGCTGGGCATAAAACACGTGTGGTGCGCAGTGGCATTTAGCAGCCTTCTAATTACCAAAAAGCAACGCCAAAGCCATATAAGTCTGCTATTTCTGAACAAAGGGGATCTCAGAGAAGCACTTACAACCATTTATGCCATAATTGCACAAGTTGTTTGTAAATAATTTCTGTGAGAAACCTAAAGTTTGTGAAAAAATTTGTGAAAAAGTGAACATTTTTTTTTATTTGATCGCATTTGGCAGTGAAATGGTGGCATGAAATATACCAAAATGGGCCCAGATCAATACTTTGGGATGTCTTCTAAAAAAAAATATATACATGTCAAGGGATATTTAGGTATTCCTGACAGATATCAGGGTTCCAATGTAACTAGCGCTCATTTTGAAAAAAAGTGGTTTTGAAATAGCAAAGTGCTACTTGTATTTATTGCCCTATAACTTGCAAATAAAGCAAAGAACATGTTAACATTGGGTATTTCTAAACTCAGGACAAATTTTAGAAACTATTTAGCATGGTTGTTTTTTGGTGGTTGTAGATGTGTAACAGATTTTGGGGGTCAAAGTAAGAAAAAGTGTGTGTTTTTTCCCATTTTTTCCTCATATTTTATAATATTTTTAATAGTAAATTATAAGATATGATGAAAATAATGATATCTTTAGAAAGTCCATTTAGTGGCGAGAAAATGGTATATAATATGTGTGGGTACAGTAAATGAGTAAGAGGAAAATTACAGCTAAACACAAACACAGCAGAAATGTAAAAATAGCCCTGGTCCTTAAGGGAAAGAAATTGAAAAATGGCCTTGTCCTTAAGGGGTTATTTTACAGGTAAATTTCTCTTTATTTTAGCTAGGTGGTTATTAAATAGTTAATAACTATTTAATAGCTATTGTACCTAGTTAAAATAAATTGAAAGTTGCCTGTAAAATAAAAATAAATCCTAAAATAGCTACAATATAATTATTATTTATATTGTAGCTATATTAGGGTTTATTTTAAAGGTAAGTATTTAGTTTTAAATAGGATTAATTTAGTTAATAAGAGAAATATTATTTAGATTTATTTAATTAATATTAGTGTTAGACTTAGGTTTAGGGGGTTAATAATTTTATTACAGTGGCGGCGGTGTAGGGGGGCAGGATAGGGGTTAATAAATGTATTATAGGTGGCGACGGCAGATTAGGGGTTAATAAGTTTAATATAGGTTGCGGCGGGGTCTGGGAGCGGCGGTTTAGGGGTTAAACTATTTATTTAGTTGCGGAGAGGTCCGGGAACGGCAGGATAGGGGTTAATAACTTTATTAAAGGTGGTGGCAGTATAGGGGGGGCAGGATAGGGTTACTAGGTATAATGTAGGTGGCGGCGGTGTCCAGGAGTGGCGGTTTAGGGGTTAATACATTTATAAGAGTTGCGGCGGGGTCTAGGAGCAGCAGTTTAGGGGTTAATAACTTTATTGAGTTGCGGGGGGCTCCGTGGGTGCCGGTATAGGGAGTAGAACAGTGTAGTTAGTGTGGGTGCTTAGTGACAGGGGTATCAATAAAGCTGTCAAAAAGCCGAAGAGCAGCGAAATCGGATGAGTGATAACTCTCACAGTCCACTACTCATCGCAGCTTTTTGACAGCTTTTTTGATAACTTAGGCGAAATTTTGAAGGTCTGCGGCGGCGATGGTAGGCGAGCTTAGGAGGGCATATTGAACTGGCGAAGGCAGGTAAAGTAGACGGCTTGATAACTACCCCCCATTGTGCTCAATTTAAAACATTGTATTAGTCATTTCCAATAGCTTAATGATGAACCAGTAAATACAGGTCAGATACTCCTCACAAATGTGTATAAGAATGTCTGGCATATTCATAAAGCTATTACATTAAAGTTATCACTTGAAGAACATTCTCCTCTTTGTAATTATCATCTGAAACTTTATATTTATGTATAATTATATTTTATATTTATGAATATTTATATTTTATGTTTATTTAAACCTATATTTAAAACTTTTAGAATAAATCTCTCTTCAATAAAATAGAACTGCTGGAACACATATTTTATTCTGTGTGCAACATCCTTACAAGCTTCCTGGATTTTTTATTCATTTTATTTTTTTCTGCTTCACGTCTAATGCATATTTTCTTCAAAAACATGAACGATCTAAATTCAAATCAATGCATCAAATCTAGCAATGCAGGTGATTCAGCTGCTGGAAGGTTTATTTTGGTTCCAAACCACCAACCTGGTTAAGGTAAATCTTCATACACAAGAAAAGCAGAGCAGGTATGATTTTAATTTCACACAGCTACAATTCCATAATAACAAGGGACTGTAAAACCTATCCTAGCAGATTGACACAGTTAATGCTGAGATATTAGCCATGCATTAGAGGAGGGACTTTATAAGTCCCTCTAGCAACTTATTCATATACTATAGCCAAAGCCATGTATTCATTGAAACAGTGTTTTCTCTTCTTCTGTGAGTCCTCAGTATCGTAGTAGCAAGCTTTTATTTTATCTTTCTATTCCCCCATGTCACTAGAGTATTAAAAATTTGATCTCAACAATGGTTCAGTTCATATGCATATTAGAAACTGCTTTAGGGACTTCTCAGCACAAAATGGGCGGATAATGTTCAAGATTAACTTGACTTAGGAGTGTGAGCTGTCAGCTATATCCTTTAGCTAGGGAACAGATTTTAAACAGTACCTGGAAAATTGTGAGTCCTAATCTTTCTGCTGTTCTGGCTTGCTATATAATCCGCATAATGCAAATGTGCTTTCCATCTAACTGAAACACTCATGCTGTTAAGTGATACGAAAATTTTGCTTGGTATAATAACCAGTTGCCTGACTTATCATGTACTTATATTAAGGACTTTCAAAAACTACTGACTATGATTTTTTTTTTCTTCATTCCTAAGAGCAGCCCCAAATGTGTGCCAATTGTATCAAGTGAAAATCAATATATGCTGGCCCTGGCGATATTGTGTTTAGTTTTCTCATTCAGATCTTATCAGTGTACAATCCAGCAGGACTTGTTCCAGATGGGTTAATAACTGTTTATTTTCAAATTAGATTTATATACTGGAAAAACAGATATTTAACCTGACAGCAGGTAGAAGAGATATAGGCTATTTATTTCCTCAGAGGCCTTTGAATGCTTAAAATGGCCAATTTTAATTATAAAAAAGATGATGTTTAAAATTAGATTGTAGCTATAACAACTGAGGTGACAAGATGATTTTTTTTTTAACAGCATCAAAATAATTGCATAGGCTGGCATCATATTGTTTCATTATACTTTATGTATCACAGCTTTTTTGGACTTGTATTTACATGTATTTTGTTAAATCTAGTGAAATGGGAATCTTCTGATTATTTTCATGCATATTTTAGAAGACAATACTGACAACATGTTTAAAAACATTAATCAGAAAAAACAAAATTGTCCAGCAGCCCGGTCTCAGCAGTACTTAGCACACCCACTACGTTATACTTCTCTCCAAAAAAATGTAACACACAAGTCAACGAAAAAGAAAGAATGTGGGAGGCGCTCAATGGCAGTCTGCTATTAACTCCTATAATGTTCAAAAAGAACTATGTTCCCAAAGATCATATGTGCTTAAAATCCGTATTTGAACACAAGAGTCTCCAACTGAAAATATATTAATAAATGTATTAAACACCGTAAAAAACTGTGGTTTAAAATTATACACTCTATTACGTCGCTAAAACTATAAGACACCGGTGTCTCAACACAAATTTGATACTATTAAAAAAGCAGTTGATACAAATATACACTGAGTGCAGACATACACTGAATATACAAAATACTAAATTAATGATTCGATATTTGTATAAAGAGGCAATAGATATAAATGTGCAATGCAATTCTGACATGAACTCAATCTAAGACTGTTCATCAAAAAGGGCAGTACACTTTTTTAGAAAATTGATTTGAGACCTTTAAATCCACAAATTCAATACTCTTGGTATAGGGTTAAAAGTTCATAAAGTCATATCTCCTGATATATATATATATATATATATATATATATATATATATATTTGTATGTGCAATGTTATAAGTTAATGCTCCAAATGAGGTCTCAATGTGAAAACATCAGATGATAAATTTACAATGTTCCAAGCATAGATGTGATTAGTACCTTTTTTCTGTCGTCAATTTATGTGTGATTATGGTACCTGTTGGTCTCCGATCAGGTGGAGGACTCCTTCCTCGATGTTTAGATGCCGCTTCTCAGATTCCTGAGCAGTTGGTTTTTGGTTACCAGGAACCGTTGAAATCACCAATCAGCTCCTCAGGTTTCACAGGTCATGTAGTGCGTGCACTTTTTTGAATCTCAGTTCGCTGGACTCCTATCGCCCCACCAGCAATTACACACACGTTATCCTTTTTCTTCAGGTGTAATGCCGGTGTTGCGGTTATGGGAGCAGTGACTGTATGATCCAAGGCACTTTGCCAATTGTCTCACAGAAAACCAAATAAATGTACCTTCCCAATATTTTGGCTTAGTCTTTGAAGCTAAGGTATGGATCAACGCGTGTCGGCTCTCACAGAGCCTTTGACAAAGGCTCTGTGAGAGCCGACACGCATTGATCCATATCTTAGCTTCAAAGACTAAGCTAAAATATTGGGAAGGTACATTTATTTCATTTTCTGTGAGACAATTGGCAAAGTGCCTTTGAAACATACAGTCACTGCTCCCATAACCGCAACACCAGCATTACACCTGAAGAAAAATTATAACGTGTGTGTAATTGCTGGTGGGGCAATAGGAGTCCAGCGAACTGAGAATTAAAAAAGTGTGCGCACTACATTACCTGTGAAACCTGAGGAGCTGATTGATGATTTCAACGGTTCCTGGTAACCAAACAACAACTGCTCAGGAATCTTAGAACCGCTGAGAAGCGGCATCTAAACACCAAGGAAGGAGTCCTCCGTCTGATCGGAGACCAACAGGTACCATAATCACACATAAATTGACAACGGAAAAAGGTACTAATCACATCTATGCTTGGAACATTGTAAATTTATCATCTGATGTTTTCACATTGAGACCTCATTTGGAGCATTAACTTATAACATTGAACATACAAATATATATATATATATATATATATATATATATATATATCAGAAGATATGATTTTATGAACTTTTAACCCTATACCAAGAGTCATGAATTTGTGGATTTAAAGGTCTTGAATCAATTTTCTAAAAAAGTGTACTACCCTTTTTGATGAACAGTCTTAGATTGAGTGTATGTCAGAATTGCATTGCACATTTATATCTATTGCCTCTTTATACAAATATCGAATCATTAATTTAGTATTTTGTATATTCAGTGTATGTCTGCACTCAGTGTATATTTGTATCAATTGCTTTTTAATAGTATCAAATTTGTGTTGAGACACCGGTGTCTTATAGTTTTAGCGACGTAATAGAGTGTATTATTTTAAACCACAGTTTTTTACGGTGTTTAATAAATTTATTTATATATTTTCAGTTGGAGATTCCAGTGTTCAAATAAGTATTTTAAGCACATATGATCTTTGGGAACATAGTTCTTTTCTTTCTTTTATGTTAAAAACATTAGCATAACATTGATAAAGTACTATTTTATTTCACACGTGAAGAGATAGCTTAAACCAAAATTGCTCCAATCACAGAAAAAAAACCTTGGCCTCTCTGATGATGATAATAATGATATATATATATACACACACACACACACACAGTATATATAATACTTTTCATTGTGTCATGCACTGTGTTGCACTTCCCTTGTTTAGTAGCATTTTATTTGTCACTCTTAAAATCATGTATTTTCCATCCCTTGGACAAATAATGTACTTGTATTAGGTACCTTTAGACTCACCATGTTTCCTTTCAACAGTTCTACTTTTTCAATTTGTAAACTATTTACCATTGTCAAGTCTGTAAGGGCATTTTTTGTAGTGCTCAATATCAAAGGCCAGGGTCTTCAATCCTTCATTAGAGAGCCTGTGAATTTGTCAGTTCCCTTCTTTCTAATTTCTTTTAAATGCATTTTGTATTGTTCGATGGGCTCCTGTTCCCTTCACCACACATTTAAGTGAAATTTCTGCCTCTCCTGGAAGATGTGTCTTGTGCCAAATTGTATTTTTCCCAGAATTACAGATTTCCGTTATTCGTATTCTAATTTCCATTATTAACAAAGCTCAGTGTATTACAGCTTTCCTTCCTTCTATCTATTCCAAGTATGTCTGTTATTTTTCTCCAAAAACCCAACTGTCTGGTTATTTTGAAATTTCTGTTTTTATTGCTTTTCCACTTCTCTATATTGTTCTTGCTTTTTGTTTGCTTTTCTTAGCCCTTTGCCAATCTGCTTAAAATTCATTTATCTGCATGTACAGATTAGATTGATTTAGGAAAGTCAAATTCTGTAGTGGGAACTTTTATTTCTAATGGTTATTATTAAAGGGACAGTCACCACTAAAATAGTTTTTGTTTAAAAAGTTGACGCCTTTACAACCCCATTCCCCAGCTTTGTACAACCTGAACCAACATTGTTATAATAATATACTTTATAACATTTAAACCTCTAAATCTCTGCCTGTTTCTAAGCCACTACAGACAGCCTCTTAATCACATGCTTTTTTATTTGCTTTTCACATCAGGAGATTGTAGTTCATGTGGACCATATAGATATCATTGTGCCATGCCCATGGGTTCTGCACAACACAGCTAAAATGCAAGTTAATAGATAATAAATAAAATGTCATGTGATCGGGGTGCTGTCAAATGAGGCTTAGATACAAGTTAATCACAGAGGTTAAAAGACTTAATAAAACCATGTTGGCTGTTTATTATGGGTTATAAAGGGATTATCTATCTTTTTAAACAATACATATTTTTGAGTTGACTGTTTCTTTAAAGGGACATTGTGCTGTACATTTTCTCATCTTTAATGTGTTCCCAATTATCCATTTTACCTGCTGGATTGTTTTAAATTATATACAACTATCTCCTTTACTTTTATATTCTCATTTAAAATAGATGATTTTGCATGGTAAAACTATCACCCATACTAAAAATATGAATATTTTTGTATTATCTAAAGAAAAATAGTGGCAGCCCAGTGGGTGTGGGGGTGACAGATAATAAAATGTTAATATTCAATTGCTCTCTCTAAGGGCCTGATGTTCAAGGCATCATCATAATATTGCTAAGTTCCAAAGGTATCCACATCACAATTGAAATTGCTGGCAGCATGCTCTAAAGGGAACTAATCATTGTTTGAAGGTAGTTTCACAAAAAGGTAATTTAGTACACTTCACTGTGAGATGCAAGGGTTGTCTGCCAGTGGTGGAATGTTAAAGGCAACATCCTCATGTACAGCAGGGGTTTAATATAAATGATCCCATTAGGCAGTGTGGAATGGCAATACAACTTACATGCGTGAAATAAAACGGAAATGCTTTAATTACAATACAATAGTGAAACTGTGCTGGGGGAGGGTGGGTATATTGTAAGAGTGTGTGTATATATATATTATAGTGTAAAATAGTATGTTATGTATTTTAAGTAAGTTTAATATTAAAATGATCAAATAAAAAGTGAATCATAATATAATACTTATATTTTGCGAAATTGTAGATGGTACAAGTCCATATAAAATGATTTCTTCAGCTGTTATCCAAAAAGTATAATCGAGAGAGAAAACATAGTATACTGTTTGGGAAGATTATGATCAACTGGATCAATAGAATACTCCCATCTTCCAGAGCTATAATTCAGCTCTGATATATAGGAGTGTGATAATAAACCCACCGGCAAACTGCAGTATCAAATGCTTGGAATAATTTATTAAAGTATATAAAATACAATATAGTAAAAAAGGTACTATGGTCACTCAGGGTATAGCACACAATTATAGGGAACAGTCAGTTCATGGATATATTCCCAATCTAGTGTCTAATTTCTCCATTTGATGCCAGTGCCAAGTCCTCACCCTTCTCCGTGACCAACCTTCAGTGTCTTCAACGTATGTTTCACTGCTATTCATGCAGGTTTTCCAAGGACATTTTTTATTTTGGTGTGTTTTTTATTTTTAGGAACAACATTTTCTGTATAGCATATTAATATCCTGCAGAAGGGCATACGTTTTTTGATCCAAAAAACAATTTTCTTTTTCAACATTGCAGTATGTAAACCCCATTTTAAAAGAAGACAGGTTTTTAACATTGTTCTTATTCAAGCATCACAATTAAGCAAGACTGCACAGTAGTTCACACTGTACAGAACAGGTTTAGTTCTAATATCACAGCAATACTTTGCCAAACGTAATTACGTTAATAAGTATATATTATTACTTAAAAAAGTGAATAATATAAACAAAAACAAACACATAAATTAAGGATATGTATTTGTTCTGTACACATCCACGAACAAAGTAGTGAAGTTTTCTATGATATAGGGGGCGCCCTAAGAAAAACAAGTATATCAAACCTAGTATGTTAATATAATAAATCTCAGATCTGTTGAACAAATATCATAAATCAAAAAATATATCACAATCAGTGCATTAGGAATTAGTAGTACTCCAATAATTCAAAAAGTGTAAATTAAAAGTCTCTGAGGAGTAGATTGAGGGTAATCTTAGGCAGCAATCTGTAAAGAACCCGGGATCCTATGGAGATGATCTACAAAACAGAAAGAAGACCGATGCGCCACATGGCCCAATATTGTTTGTTCAACACAGTGGATATAATTTAATTGTGTTGATGCAAACTCACAATTTAAGGAGCACTCCAGTTAGTGCAATAGAAGCAGTCTGGGATCAATCACAGTCACCCAGCAGACCGACCTCTTGGATAGGAAAGATTGATCTGTGGTGGAAATACAAAGAGACACAGAGGTGCTTATATGGCCTAGTACAGTTTGGACCCAGGAAATAGTACTGTGTATAGTTGGTAGTGTACTCACATTTGGTAAAGCATCTTCAGTGATGCTAATCAAACAGGATGGGATCAATACGGTCACCCAACAGACTATGACAGTTTCCCACAGGAGGCAGTCAGCAAAAGTCCAAGCGACCAAAATTGGTCCAAATAATGCACAAAAACACAAAAGCAAGTGTTTTATAAAAAAAAGTAATATACTTTACTATTTAAAAAAAGTAAAAACAAGCGACGCGTTTCTCAGCAAACAAGCTGTTTCATCAGGCTTACAACATATAACTAAAACACTTGCTATTTATAACAAACATTTGTATCAGCTTAATTGGACACACCTGTTAGGAGAGTGGCAGAAGGCAACTCCCTCCGATTACATCCTATCAGCATTCACTATAGTGGATGACATATGCAATACACACTAAAAGGCATAACAGTGTAATATATTGGTGTTTACTTACAATGATAAAGCATTTTTTTTCCCATCGTTATAGTCTCATATATGTTCATCAAACCTAAACATTAGTGATCCTGTTGGGCACCACCAAACAGTAAAGTAGTGTGCATAATATTGTTATATAAATTCTCTCTATTGAAAGCTAGAGATTGAAATGACAATATATATTTGCAACTTAATAAGATTCCTTAACTTACGTGAGATTAATGCTATTATATCAAATATCAATGGAGGATTGATCTACGTGTTTACATTCCCTACGGCGTTCTCTAATTGTAATTACGCATGCGTGTGAAGTCATCTGTCAATCTCTGTCTTATAGATGCGCATGCGTATATTCCGTAAGTGCCGCGGCTCTATTAAGAATGTTTGTCTAATCTATTTAAGAGATTCATATAACATATATGCAGAGTGAAAATCCTGCTGTACTGGGGAATTCAAACAATGCATCGCTCTGCTGTTTTCAATATCAAAAGGTGTTAAGTGACAAAGTTTGAGTAACACTTCCCAAGAAAATTACGGAGTTTTAGCCCCTCATCGTTATCTGACAGATTATGTTTCTACTACGGGATTTACAGTGTTCTCAAAATCAAACTCATTATAACAGACTTTCGAAAAGAGTATCTGCATTAAATAACAGTGGACAGTGTGTAAACTGCTAATCTCAGCTAGAATTCGTTATTGAAGGAGTACCTGTCAGAGGCTATTAGAATCTCATATGTTACAAAGGGGTTGTCTCTCACGTGATTAGATCCGGATAACAACCAATAGATACAAGTTGTTCTAACCTATCATCATGCTGCAAATTGAGGGTGTATCAGTGTAATACCGTAACCCATATCAGTGTAAATATATTATAATTTGTCTAGTGTATAGATAATTTGAGGAGACATAAATATTATATCCATCACCAGTATCATATATGAAAAATGAGATATGAATGTTGTTACACCATCGGCCCAATCATAATAATAGCGACTCTTATTGGAGACTATTAATATCGCGAGTGACTATCTATAAATAAATATTGTGTTAGAATATATATAACATCACTATCATGCCAATTAATGACAAGTGTGATATTACAGTAGTATGTAAATAACGTGCTAGTTAATAATAGTAGAAATATAGAAGACCTATAAAATGTCAAAATAGAATGAGAGACCCAATTAATAAGGTCTGAGATATAATATACATGTGTTTATTATGACCTAAAATATGTATATATGTGTGTGTGTGGTGCAAATCATGACATTATCAATGTGCAAGTGGCAATATTAGAGCTAACATTAAATATAATAACAGAGTATAATTTGCAATAATGTATATATGTGATGGTGTATTAAATACAAAAATACATCTTGGTTGTTCATTATATGATTTCAGTTGGGCCAAAAAATGACCTTTTTGGGTAATTTTGTTCCTCGAAATGGAGTATACAAATGTATGAAGAGAAAATGCAATATGTGTAGAGTTATCAAAAGTGGTACTAACACATTCTCTTCTCATCAAACAGGAGAACAATTCAAAATCAGTAAGAGGCTATCCTGTGAGTCAACCTATGTAATCTATCTAGTGAACTGATCATGTGGGGCTCAATATGTAGGATGCACTAGTCGTGCCATTAAAAATCGTTTGAGCGAACACACTTACAACATTAAGAGAAAATATCTCAAACATAGCCTTTCGAGACATTGCACCTTTGCACACAAAGGTAGTGCAAAAACATTGTCAATATTGCCTATTGAGCAAATTTCTCGAAACAGTCACAATCCTTTTCTTAGTTTGCGTCGTAGAGAGACCTACTGGATACATAAACATCATACCCTGGTACCAGACGGTCTTAATGAATGTGTGGATTTAGCCGCTTTTGACATCTGATTGGCTGAGATTGATAGTACATTCCTCATAAAAAACCTTATGTATCACTATATTGTAGAAAAAGAATGATCTCCTGATTTTTTGGCCTATGACCTTAGTTGACAGATTTACTATATACCCAATTGTTTTTGTCTTTATGACAATAGGGGTCTTTATCTATACATCTATCATTATGATACACAGTTGTTACACTCATTACTTTTATATTCACTTTTTATCACATATATAGAAAAGGATTATATATTTGTATTATTATTTTTCTTGTCATCAAGGGTCTATTAATAGTATATCAAGGTTGAAATCATATAATGAACAACCAAGATGTATTTTTGTATTTAATACACCATCACATATATACATTATTGCAAATTATACTCTGTTATTATATTTAACGTTAGCTCTAATATTGCCACTTGCACATTGATAATGTCACGATTTGCATCACACACACACATATATACATATTTTAAGTCATAATAAACACATGTATATTATATCTCAGACCTTATTAATTGGGTCTCTCATTCTATTTTGACATTTTATAGGTCTTCTATATTTCTACTATTATTAACTAGCACGTTATTTACATACTACTGTAATATCACACTTGTCATTAATTGGCATGATAGTAATGTTATATATATTCTAACACAATATTTATTTATAGATAGTCACTCGCGATATTAATAGTCTCCATTAAGAGTCGCTATTATTATGATTGGGCCGATGGTGTAACAACATTCATATCTCATTTTTCATATATGATACTGGTGATGGATATAATATTTATATCTCCTCAAATTATCTATACACTGGACAAATTATAATATATTTGCACTGATATGGGTTACGGTATTACACTGATACACCCTCAATTTGCAGCATGATGATAGGTTAGAACAACCTGTATCTATTGGTTGTTATCTGGATCTAATCACATGAGAGACAACCCCTTTGTAACATCTGAGATTCTAATAGCCTCTGACAGGTACTCCTTCAATGACGAATTCTAGCTGAGATTAGCAGTTTACACACTGTCCACTGTTATTTAATGCAGATACTCTTTTCGAAAGTCTGTTATAATGAGTTTGATTTTGAGAACACTGTACATCCCCTAGTAGAAACATAATCTGTCAGATAACGATGAGGGGCTAAAACTCCATAATTTTCTTGGGAAGTGTTACTCAAACTTTGTCACTTAACACCTTTTGATATTGAAAACAGCAGAGCGATGCATTGTTTTAATTCCCCAGTACAGCTGATTTTCACTCTGCATATATGTTATATGAATCTCTTAAATAGATTAGACAAACATTCTTAATAGAGCCGCGGCACTTACGGAATATACGCATGTGCATCTATAAGACAGAGATTGACAGATGACATCACACACATGCGCAATTACAATTAGAGAACGCCGTAGGGAATGTAAACACGTAGATCAATCCTCCATTGATATTTGATATAATAGCATTAATCTCACGTAAGTTAAGGAATCTTATTAAGTTGCAAATATATATTGTCATTTCAATCTCTAGCTTTCAATAGAGAGAATTTATATAACGATATTATGCACACTACTTTACTGTTTGGTGGTGCCCAACAGGATCACTAATGTTTAGGTTTGATGAACATATATGAGACTATAACGATGGGAAAAAAATGCTTTATCATTGTAAGTAAACACCAATATATTACACTGTTATGCCTTTTAGTGTGTATTGCATATGTCATCCACTATAGTGAATGCTGATAGGATGTAATCGGAGGGAGTTGCCTTCTGCCACTCCCCTAACAGGTGTGTCCAATTAAGCTGATACAAATGTTGGTTATAAATAGCAAGTGTTTTAGTTATATGTTGTAAGCCTGATGAAACAGCTTGTTTGCTGAGAAACGCGTCACTTGTTTTTACTTTTTTAAATAGTAAAGTATATTACTTTTTTATAAAACACTTGCTTTTGTGCTTTTGTGCATTATTTGGACCAATTTTGGTCCCTTGGACTTCTGCTGACTGCCTCCTGTGGGAACCTGTCATAGTCTGTTGGGTGACCGTATTGATCCCATCCTGTTTGATTATCATCACTGAAGATGCTTTACCAAATGTGAGTACACTACCAACTATACACAGTACTATTTCCTGGGTCCAAACTGTACTAGGCCATATAGGCACCTCTGTGTCTCTTTGTATTTCCACCACAGATCAATCTTTCCTATCCAAGAGGTCGGTCTGCTGGGTGACTGTGATTGATCCCAGACTGCTTCTATTGCACTAACTGGAGTGCTCCCTAAATTGTAAGTTTGCATCGACACAATTAAATCATATCCACTGTGTTGAACAAACAATATTGGGCTATGTGGCGCATCTGTCTTCTTTCTGTTAAAGTAGTAAAGTACTGTATTTAAACATCCAAATTCACCCAGTATTCACCTGGCAAACTTTTCAATTTCAATGAGCGAAAAAACCTGTTAAGGTTCTTATGAAACTCAGACTAGTGGGCGTTGCTATGACATATTTCTCTGATGTGTGTTTAGCTGTATATGTACAGCTTTTTCATTCAACAGGAACAAGATGTAGGCATCAGGGTAATAAGAAATATGGGGCAGGCCTCTGGGGAAACAAGAAAAAAGGTGCATGCCTCTGGATACACAGGAACAAGGTGCAGGTCTCTGTGTACACAGAAACAAGATGCAGGCCTTGGTGTAACACAAGAACACGGTGCAGACTTTAGGGTACACAGGAACAAGGTGCAGGCCTCTGTGTTCACATGAACAAGGTGCATGGCACATGGTAACATAGGAACAAGGTGCAGGCCTCAGGGTACACAGAAACAAGATGCAGGCCTTGGTGTAACACATGAACACGGTGCAGGCTTTAGGGTACACAGGAACAAGGTGCAGGCCTCTGTGTTTACAGGAACAAGGTGCATGGCACATGGTAACATAGGAACAAGGTGCAGGCCTCAGGGTACACAGAAACAAGATGCAGGCCTTGGTATAAGACAAGAACACGGTGCAGGCTTTAGGGTACACAGGAATAATGTGCAGGTCTTTGTGTTCACAGGAACAAGATGCATGGCACAGGGTAACATAGGAACAAGGTGCAGGCCTCAGGGTACACAGGAACAAGATGCAAACCTTCATTTAAACAACAACAAGATACAGGCCTCAGAATGCACAGACTAGGATTGCAGGATATAGGAGACAGAGAAAACCTAAATACCAGAGCAACTGGGAATTCATGAAAGAATGAATAAGCACATTGGTGGCCAAGGAGAAGATTTAAGCTAAATAATTTAAAGGAATGAGTGCTGTCCAGGAACAGATGCCACAATTGAATTGATCTTTGGTTAGTATGGGAAATAATATTCTTGCGCTTGATCACCTTGTTTTAGTTTTGGTACTTTTGGCCACATGGGATCTAAGTAATTAAGGACACTTTTTGTGCAACTTGGATAACCATTGAAATGGTGAGTGATGCGGTATTACACTTTAATCCTAAGTATGAACATTTACTAAATAGGTGAATTAAACTTGTTGGAACTGTGGTGGTGCATATAGTGACTGAAAGCACCATCATACGTATCACTGTTTGACATAAAAGGTTTTCTCAGGAGCAGAAAAGCGATGTTTAACCATAAAAGCGCTTATAATGTGATATCTGCTGTTTTCTATTAATAATAATCCTTAAAGTCTCATATAAGCTCTGGTGTATCTTCTAATAATGGGGCACTGAGTTAGGTATAGGTTGTCATGTGCTACTCTCTTTAAATCTATTTAAAGGGACATTAAACCCAAACATTTTCTTTCATGATTCAGATAGAGGATACAATTTTTAAAAAGTTTCCATTTTACTTCTATTATCAAATTTTTTCATTCTCATGTAATTCTTTGTTGAAGAGATACCTAGGTAGGTAGCGTGCACATGCCTGAAGCACTACACAACAGGAAATAGTGCTGCCATCTAGTGACCCTGCTAATGTATAACGTTGTTGCAAAACTGCTGCTATATAGTGCTGCAGACACGTGCACACTCTTGAGCTTACAATTCAGCTTTTCCACAAAGGATTATAAGAAAACTAAGAAAATTTGATAATAAAAGTACATTAGAATTTTTTTTTAAATGTTATGTTCTATCTAAATCATGAAAGAAAAAAATTGGGTTTTATGTCCCTTTAATTACTATCATGCTTGAATCAGTCTACTAAGAGAATTAGTGTGAGAATAGTCACCTAATCTATTATCCATTTCTAAAATGTTTATATAATTGATAGCATTAGTTCCATGTTTGGAATGGTTTGGTATATATATATATATATATATATATATATATTTATTACATGATGGGTAAGTTCATTTCTTTCTTCCATTTATTAATTTATCAATGGTAAAAAAAAGTCTTTAATACAATTTATATTTATTTTCTATATACACAATCTTTACTCAAAATATTATTTACCAAAAATGTTTAATTATATATAGTAAAAATGTATCTCTGAATAGCTTTTTTTCACCACTGTCCAACCAAATCAAGAGTTTGTAATGCAGACTTCTTAACCTGATAATGCAACACTTTTACACAGTGATTGGTTGATTGATGTAGGAGATCATTATGAGCATACCTAATTAGCCAAATAGGAGAAAACATAGGAGGTAAGAAACATAATTAAGAGGTATTTTGAGGTGTTTGTACATAGACTAATAAAAAAAAATAAAAAAAAATGCAAACTCGCTAAAAGAATGCTAATCTGTACTTAAAAGGACATTAAACACCTCTTGCTTTTGTGCAAACAATATGATTACCCATGCTCACTAGGAGATCACAAAAACAGAGATAGTAACATGAAAATGCTGCATATGAAATAGCTGATTTATGTAATTTTTACACAAAATTAAAAATCAATTAATATCCCTTTAACTGTATACTAAGGATATTTGAAAATATGACTTTCACGTAAGATAATGTTGAATCCAGAACTGACTTTCTAAAATGTAACAATTTAAACACTTTTCCTTTTAAACAATGAGTAAATGAATCAAATCAGCTAATAGTGAGAGCAGTGGGACTTGATGTCAGTATTAATGGACTACTTCAAAACCAACATATTGACTGTGGGCACAGCAAATCATTTTGTAATGAAGTTTGAGGTACAGAAATTTAAATCAACACAACCAAAAACCTGTTATCATTATTGAACGCTTCTCATTGAAAACATAAGCCAAACAGAAAAATTACATAAAATATCTCAGCATTTCATGAAAGATTTGTTCCTAATATATTTAAACAATCAGATTTTATTGTACCTAAAGGGACATAATACTCATATGCAAAATCCCTTGAAATTGATGCACTATAACTGTAAAAAGCTTAGCATCTCTATGTAAAAAAGGTATGAATAAAAAAATATTTTACCTCACAATTTCCTCAGCTCACCAGAGTAAGTCCTGTGTAAAAAGTTATACTTCAGCTGCTGTCCAGCTGCAGGTAAAAAAAAAATGAAGAAATGAACTGCAGCCAATCAGCATCAACAGTGCTGAGGTCATGAGCTCTTTTACTGTTATCTCATGAGATTTTACTTAACTCTCATGAGATTTTATAGTAAACTTCCTTAAACTGAATATGGAAATAACATGAGTGTGCACGAGGCTCACTCCCTTGCCTGTCCTGAGACAGACATACTGATTTGCTGCTTAAAGTCCTATACAATGGGGTGTGAATACTTAGGACATTTTGAGGTAAAATATCTTCCTTTTTTAGATAGAGATGCTAAGGTGATATTTTCTAATCAACGTTTTAATACTGTAGTATCAGTTTTCTACTTCACACTTCATTGGTTGTTAAAACAACTCCCATGCCCGTATTGGTGGGGGAAACCAGACTTCTGCTAACTTGAAAAGCCTGTTTTTTTTTGGAGAGGAACACACATTTACACAAAAATATTTCGATTTTAAATAGATCTCTTTCTTTTTAATTAAAAAAATAAAATACAACATGGTTAAATTTACAATTTTTCGTTTACAACTAGAATGTAATCTAATCCAAAAAATGTTTATTAAAGGGACAGACAACACCAACATTTATGTTGCTTAAAGAGATAGATAATCCCTTTATTACCCATTCCTCACTTTTGCATAACCAACACAGTTTTAATAATACACCTTTTACCTCTGTAATTACCTCGTATCTATGCCTCTGATAACTGCCCCCTTATTTCAGTTCTTTTTCAAGGTCTAAGAAATTAGCATATGAGCCTACCTAGGTTAAGCTTTCAACCAAGAATACCAAGAGAACCAAGCAAAATTGGTGATAAAAGTAAATTGGAAAATTGTTTAAAATTACATGCCCTTTTTGAATCATGAAAGTTTATTTTGGACTTGACTGTCCCTTTAATGCCAAAGTTTAAGTTCTTAATACAATCTGAACATTGCTTGGTATAGGAGTTTCCTATAACTGTTTGAATAAATATGTGAATATACACCTATGAAAAGATATATGGTATTTTTTTGCATAAAGTGTCTGTTTGCTCTTTCTTTTAGGGAAAGAAATACTTCATATGTATTTAAGTTTCAAAAGAATCCACACAATGTTATTGAGCTAGAGAAGACAGCAGGGAATTACCTTTACATATCTGCATATCTGAACTTGGTCATTCTGTGTAAAGATCTACCAGACATTTTAACACTATAGAAAATGTATGCAATGAATATCATTATGGAATACAAAAAATACAGTTACATAGAGAGTTAACGTTATTTCAAACACATTAGAGATGATAACACATTCTCAATGCATTCCATTAATATGAACTATTAGTTTACATATATGGGTCAACAGAATTTATAAGAATAACAATTTTTATGTTGCAATATAAATGAAATGTCTATTTCAAATCAGCTCTAGCTGTAATCAACCCTTGTGAAAATATTAATACATTTTCTTTGTTGCTAAATTGTCAAATGGCTAATTATCTTGAGCTATGATAGAAAAGATTAAATCAATAAAACAGTCATTATCATGGAATCTGTCTTTTGAATTTCAAAGAATGGACTGATGATTAGGAAAGACTTATTCCGTCTGTATTTATTACAATACTTTATTGCTATGTTAAAAGGGCTAAAAAGAAATTATTATATATTAGAAAATTCTAAAAAAGATAGGACTCTACATTACAGTGTATAATGGAATAAACTGCAAATAATAAATTAATGATACAAGTTGATTAATTATTGAACATTATTCACTATCGGCTAGATTACGAGTTTTGTGTTATGAGCGGCTCGGTACTAAGTTGCAAGTTATTGTCACCGCTCAGCTCCCTATAGCGCTGCTATTACAGGTTTGCAAAAACCCGGCGTTAGCAGGCAATATGTCAGTGTTGAGCAAAATTGAGCTCCATACCGCACTCAAATACCAGCGCTGCTTTTAACTGGTTTTACGTGCTCGTGCACAATTTCTTCATAGACATCAATGGGGAGAGCCGGCTTAAAAAAAGCCTAACACCTGCAATAAAGGAGCATAAAGCTTCATAATGCAGCCCCATTAATTCCTATGGGGAAAGAAAATTTATGTTTACACTTAACACCCTAACATAAACCCCGAGTCTAAACACCCCTAATCTGCCACCCCAACATTGCCGACACCTACATTATACTTATTAACCCCTAATCTGCCACCCCTGACATCACCGCTACCTATCTACACTTATTAACCCCTAATCTGCCGCCCCTAACATCGCCGCCTCCTACATTACAGTTATTAACCCTTAAGCTGCCGCCCCCGCCACCTACCTACACTTTTTAACCCCTAATCTGCCGCCCCAATATTGCCGCCACCTACATTACAGTTATTAAACCCTAATCTGCTACCCAGACATCACCAACACCTACATTATACTTATTAACCCCTAATCTGCTGCCCCCGACATCGCCGCCACCTACCTACACTTATTAACCCCTAATCTGCCGCCCCTAACATTACAGTTATTAACCCCTAATCTGTCGCCCCGACACCGCATCCACCTGCCTACACTTATTAACCCCTAATCTGCCGCCTTAATGTTGCGGCCACCTACATTACAGTTATTAACCCCTAATCTGCTGCCCCTGACATTGTTGCCACTTACCTATGCTTATTAACCCCTAATCTGCCACCACCAACGTCGCCGCCACTATACTAAAGTTATTAACCCCTAAACATAACCCTAAGTCTAAACCTAACCCTAACACTCACTAACTTTAACATAATTAAAATAAATCTAAATAAAAATTACAATTAATACCTAAATAATTCCTATTTAAAACTAAATACATACCTATAAAATAAACCCTAAGCTAGCTACAATATAACTAATAGTTACATTGTAGCTATCTTAGGTTTTATTTTTATTTCACAGTTAAGTTTGTATTTATTTTAACCAGGTAGAATAGTTAGTAAATAGTTATTAACTATTTACTAGCTACCTAGTTAAAATAAATACAAAGTTACCTGTAAAATAAAACCTAACCTGAATTACACTAACACCTAACATTACACTAAAAATAAATTACATTAATTAAATACAATTAACTAAATTACAAAAAAAAATAAACACTAAATTACACAAAATAAAAAATAAATTATCAAATATTTAAACTAATTAGACCTAATCTAATAGTCCTATCAAAAATCTAAGCTCCCCATTGCCCTGAAAAGGGCATTTGGATGGGCATTGCCCTTAAAAGGGCATTTAGCTCTTTTTCAGCCCAAACCCTTATCTAAAAATAAAACCCACCAAATAAACCCTTAAAAAACCTAACACTGACCCCAAAAGATCCACTTACAGTTTTTGAAGACCGGACAACCATCCTCAACGAAGCTGGGAGAAGTCTTCATCCAAGCAGCAAGAAGTCCTCTATGAAGCCGGGAGAAGTCTTCATCCAAGCGGCAAGATGTGGTCCTCCAAATGGGCAGAAGTCTTCATCCAAACGGCATCTTCTATCTTCATCCTTCCGACGCGGAGCGGCTCCATCTTCAAGACATCTGTCACGGAGCATCCTCTTCTGTCAACGGCTCTTCAAGAATGAAGGTTCCTTTAAGGGACGGAATCCAAGATGGCATCCCTTGAATTCCGATTGGCTGATAGAATTCTATCAGCCAATAGGAATTAAAGGTGAAAAAATCCTATTGGCTGATGCAATCAGCCAATAGGATTGAGCTTCAATTCTATTGGCTGATCCAATCAGCCAATAGGATTGAGCTCGCATTATATTGGCTGTTCCAATCAGCCAATAGAATTCAAACTCAATCCTATTGGCTGATTGGATCAGCCAATAGGATTGAAGCTCAATCCTATTGGTTGATTGCATCAGCCAATATAATTTTTTCACCTTTAATTCCGATTGGCTGATAGAATTCTATCAGCCAATCAAAATTAAAGGAACACCATCTTGGATGACGTTCCTTAAAGGGACCTTCATTCTTGAAGAGCCGTTGACAGAAGAGGATGCTCCGCGCCGGATGTCTTGAATATGGAGCCGCTCTGCGTCGGAAGGATGAAGATAGAAGATGCCGTCTGGAGGACCACTTCTTGCTGCTTGGATGAAGACTTCTCCTGGCTTCGTTGAGGACTTCTTGCCACTTGGATGAAGACTTCTCCTGGCTTCATTGAGGACTTCTTGCCACTTGGATGAAGACTTCTCCCGGCTTCGTTGAGGATGGATGTCCTCAAAAACTGTAAGTGGATCTTCGGGGGTTAGTTTTTTTTTAAGGGTTTGTTGGGTGGGTTTTATTTTTAGATTAGGGTTTGAGTTGAAAAAGAGCTAAATGCTCTTTTTAAGGACAATGCCCATTCAAATGCCCTTTTCATGTGGAGCTTAGTTTTTTTTTAGATAGGATTTTATTTGGGGGATTTGGTTGTGTGGGTGGTGGGTTTTACTGTTGGGGGGTTGTTTGTATTTTTTTTACAGGTAAAAGTGCTGAATTTTTTGGGGCAATGCCCCGCAAAAGGCCCTTTTAAGGGTTATTGGCAGTTTAGTTTAGGCTAGGGTTTTTTTTTATTTTGGGGGGCTTTTTTATTTTGATAGGGTTATTAGATTAGGTGTAATTAGTTTAAATATTAGTTAATTTCTTTTTTATTTTGTGTAATTTAGTGTTTATTTTTTTGTAATTTAGTTAATTGTATTTAATTAATGTAATTTATTTAATTGTAGTGTAAGGCTAGGTTTTAGTGTAACTCAGGTTAGTTTTATTTTGCAGGTAACTTTGTATTTATTTTAACTAGGTAGTTAGTAAATAGTTAATAACTATTTACTAACTAGTCTACCTAGTTAAAATAAATACATACTTAGCTGTGAAATAAAAATAAAACCTAAGCTACATACAATATAACTATTAGTTATATTGTAGCTAGTTTATGGTTTATTTTATAGGTAAGTATTTAGTTTTAAATAGGAATTATTTAGGTATTAATTGTAATTTTTATTTAGATTTATTTTAATTATGTTAAAGTTAATGGGCGTTAGGGTTAGGGTTAGACTTAGGGTTAGGTTTAGGGGTTTATAAATTTAGTATAGTGGCAGCGATTTTGGGGGCAGCGGTTTAGGGGTTAATAACAGTAATGTAGGTTGCTGCGATGTTAGGGACAGCAGATTAGGGGTTAATAATATTTAAATAGTGTTTTTACGATTCAGGAGTTTAGGGGTTAATATGTTTAGTATAGTGGCAGCGATGTCAGGAGCGGCAGATTAGGGGTTAATAATTTTATTTTAGTGTTTGCGATGCGGGAGGGCCTCGGTTTAGGGGTTAATAGGTAGTTTATGGGTGTTAGTGTACTTTGTAACAGTTTAGTTATGAGTTTAATGTTACGACTTTGTAGCGCAAAACTCATAACTACTGACTTTCAGTTTACGGTATGGATCTTGATGGTATTGGCTGTACTGCTCACTTTTTGGCTGGAAAGGCAAACTCGTAATACCGGCACTATGGAAGGCCCATTGAAAAAGGACTTTTTGAAAGCTGCGGTAGTAGCGTTGCGTTATGGCCAAAAAAGTGAGCGGTACAGATATACCTGCAAGACTCGTAATACCAGCTGTAGTTAAAAAGCAGCGTTTTGAGGCTTTTTCACACATAACACAAAACTTGTAATCTAGCCGCATATATTTTATTTCTTTAAATAATAATAATGAAATAATATAGGAAAAATCATTACAAAGACAAAACAATATCTATTTTTATCACAAATGTCTAATTTTTCTATTTTTTTTAGATGTCATAATTTAATTTAATTTGTTTTTCCAAATGACAATTAAAAATATTAGCAAATGAGGAAATGTCATGCTAAGAGACATAGAAGTTACTTTATTAAATCATAAGCTCATATGAACTTATTTTTTTGTTTGTAAAGCCCCAATTTCAGTATTCGGCTGTTAAATTATAATTTATTCATTATAATTTGTTAAATTATAATTCTTTAAATTATAATTTGTCAATTAAAATATATAATTGATAATCTAGGATCATTTTAGAACAATATACATTCCTCCAAACCTTCCCTTCAACTACTAATTGTATTTTTAGGTTTTGATATATTTTCTACAATGTATTTAATCTATTCTGAAGTTTTACTATGATAGTAGATAACCAGACATTATTATTTAAAACTCATAAATACAACCAATTGCAAAATTCTGGATTTAAGCTGCACACTAATGTCAGAGATTCAAAATATCATCATTACTTTCTAGTAAAAAACATAAAAAAAATAAACACGTTAACCAGCTAAATTGTCACTTGAAACACAAAGTAGCATAGAGGGTTAGGAGACATGTATATATTTGGTTCCAGGTGTAACAGTCTCCGAATGTGTCAATCTTGAAGAGGAGCTCACTTTCTGATGATCCAATAAAACTATTTAGCTCTTTATCTCTGCCCTTTCCTGAACTATTCTCAATCGGCCTTTGTTAGTGGCAGATCAGACTGCTTACTAACCTTATGGGTTATTGTTTAAATCGAGAGTGCTGTATTCCGTAACTGATGCACTTTTTCATACATGATAATTTGCGCTATGAATTTACAGTCTTCAAGGGGACATTTCAAAATTGTGCTTAAACTTATTTTAACATAACATAACATATTTAACATCACATAAAAAGCATTTAAATACATATTAGGAACTAATTAAAATAGTGGATATATAAAATACTAATAATGATCAAAAATAAAAATAGTAATGAAGATAAAATAAAGATTATACTGTATCATTCCTGCATAATTCATAAAATACACTAATTAAGGAACAGATGAACACTATAATACCCTAACTAGTTGATCACACAAATGCTTTATAGCACCAGTAAGCAAGGACATTTACATTATTTTTTAATGGAAGTAATTGATAGGTTCTCAGAGACGTACCACATTATGCTCACCATCACAGCATGAATGCTTGTAAATCTAGATCAATATTGAGTCCTCATAAATAAAATGTTTACAATTCCCAAAATCCTATCCATGTCATGAGTTTTCAAACTCTTACAAATAAAGAAAAAATATCAAAGTTAAAAAATAAATAAATACACATATGCCTACTTAGAAACATATATAATTAATTTTACACATGTATAACAGACATTAAACATCTATAACTGCTATCACAATGTATTGATGAATAAATATAAATATGTTTGTTATATTTCACTGTAATTATCCATAATATTTAGAAAATGTAAGGAATGGACCTTTTTTCTATGATTGATCGAGGGAGTCATAGACAGTGTTTTAAAGGGATATGGTATATGACAAGGTGTTGGATTGGGACAGGCTCAAATGTGTATGTATATGTATCTATATGTGTGTGAATGTGTATGTACATGTACACACACACACACATATATATATATATATTAACATACAGGAACGAGTAGCGCTCAAGGCAAAGGAACTCCAAAACGAAATATGAGCAAAGTCTGTGTAAGAAAAAGCTCTAGGCAGAACTTGTGATAAAATCCAAAACTGTATTCCAATAAAAAAGAGAAACGTGGTAAGAAACATCCACGCATGACGAGCCAGCAGTGACAGAGACAATCAGGTAGTTGAACTGATCTCCATGCAGACGCGTTTTGTGCCCATGCGCACTTGTTCACTGCTCCAATATATATATAGATATATATATATATATATATATATATATATATATATATATTCATACATAATCTTGTCATATACCATATCTCTTTAAAAATAACTTTTTAAACATTTATTTTAATGAAAAATATATAATGTTTATAAATATGAGCAAAATGCTTTATTTTATTATATATTAAATGTTTTTGTATATACTTTTGTGTAGCACTAACACTTAAAGGGAAATTAAACCCAAACATTTTAATTTGTGATTCAGATAGAGCATACAGTTTTAACCAACTTTCTAATTTACTTTCTTCTTTTGGTAGCTCTTGTTGAAAAGCGTACCTAGGTAGGCTCAGGAGCTGCAATGCTACACTATGAGATAGTTGGTGATTGATGGTTGCATATATATGCCTTTTGTCATTAGCTCACACAATGTGTTCAGCTAGCTCCCAGTAGTGAATTAATGCTTCTTCAACAAAGTACACCAATATAATGAAGTCATTTTGATAACAGAAGTAGGTAAGAAAGTTGGGTCCATGATCCATTTTTTCTGTAAGTTAGAAAGTTGTTTCAAATTGTATACTCTAGCTGAATAATTAAAGAAAAAGTTTGTGTTTCATGTCTCTTTAACTTCAGTGGGTAGATTTATTATATGCCGAGCAGACATAATTCACTGTCTGCATTTAACATTGCACAAGCATTTGTTGTGAAATGCTTGTGCAATGCCGCCCCCCTGCACATTTGCGGTCAATCGGCAGCTAGCAGGGGGTGTTAATCATCCTGATCATATCGGATCGGGATGATTGCAGTCCGCCACCTAAAACTTTGGTTTCTGGCGAGCTGCTTGTTAAATCTGGCCCTAGGCCTTTAGTTGCAGTAATATTTTTTGAGCTGTTATGTGTTGAGCTTGAGTAATCTGAGCAATGTTTATCGTGACTGTGCTATCTATTGAAATTATGGGCTTATGGGCTGAAAAAAAGCAGACCATGCTAACATTATATGGTAATTCTCTTTTTTTTACCATGGATTTATAATATCAGATTGTGGGCTGTTCCCTGTGCTATCAGTGTAGCTCCATTTGTAATCTGGGCCTTAATTTAAAAAAATAATAATGCAGAAGTTTAAAAACCTGCTTAGCATGTGGGGTTTGGAGAGTGTTGAATTTAATTGCACTTTCAATAGAGATGCACTATACAAGGATAGCATATAAAGGAAGATAGATGAATGTATCATTGCTCTGTGTTAAGAAGATCAGTGTTTATAAATATCATTGAAAAGATAAAAAAAAAAAAAATATTTACCAGGCACTAGGAAATTTGGATTTTATTTTCCAAAAAATAATTTAGTTAATCAATTAATACCAATATAAAGTCTTAATAATAATAATGTCTTTAAAATAATCATCTGAGATTACATTTTGTTTTTAAATACAAAATGCATAAACATCTTTGGGAGGAAATAGAATTATTTTTTTTTGCAAGAGACTTTAAATTATGCCCTAGAACTAATAACAATTCTTAAATTGAGTTTAAAAACCGATGACTATTTTTGTAAAGATTATGATAAGATTAATTTTAATCTCAAAGCTGTGGAATAAGTTTTATATTATAAACACGTCTTGTGTTGAGTCTGTGGGCTCCATGTATGAAGCATTGTAAGCTGTGCCGGAGCCCTTGCGGGGCTGGTTCGCACATTTTAGCCTGCTTCCCACAATGTAAGATTCAGCAGTCACTCACTATGGGTGATTGACAGTCCCTTCTCTCGGATGATTGGTCGCACGAGTGAAGGGGCGGGAATTACACACTCATCGGAGTGTGTAATGATGCATACGGGCCAAAAGACGAATAGATCAAGTTTTCGAAGCTATCACACACTAGTTAATACATATTTCTCTGAGTGGTTATTTGTGTAATAACAGAAATAGTAGCAATATCAGTCGGATTGCTTCTTTTATTGATAAAAGTTCCTTTGTAATTGCTTTGTTAATTGCTTTGTGGTTACAGTCATTAACCATTTCGATATTTCCACAATTTGGCAACATTTCCTTTCATCTTTACTCTTTGTATATTGTACATAGTGTGCAGGACTATTTAGATAATGTTTTAATGGATCTTAGCATTTCATGTAAAACACCATAGACCAGTCCTATTAGCAACATCTCTGGAGAGTTGTGTAGATAATCCGTATGCTATTTAACAAGCAGCAGTAGCATTACAAATGTAGTGTAAATTCCTTAAAGCTGTCAGTTCATGATATACTGTAAATCAGTGATTAGGATTTTCCTTAATTAATGTTTGCAATAAAGTTTTTCTACAGCTAGTTTTAATGACTTTATTCATTTACACGTGAGAAGTATGTTATACACAGACACACACAAATAAAAAGACCAAAACATTTTTTTTTTAAAGACTGGGTTAACAATTTAGGGCTAGATTACAAGTGGAGCACTAATTTATCATGCACCCGTAAACGGCAAATTTATCAGTTTACAGGTGCACAATAAAAAAACAGCTATTACAAGTGACTGGTTATTGCTACTGGGAGCTGGTAGCAATAAGTGCTCACAAAATTAACCAGAGGTCAGACCTCCGGTTAATTAAAAAAAAAAAAGAAAAAAATATTTAACAATAAGAAAAACACTACGTTTTAAATTTTGTATCTCAGATTTGAAATCCACAGCGTTTTTTCATGTGCAGTGTAGTTTTATATTACACACATCACTGTTTATGTCCAGCTCAAATAATTTCCATGAAATATAATTTTTTCAGAATAACTTACCATTTTAATGCAATTTAACAATACAGGGCTAGATTGCAAGTGGTGCGCTAACGTTAGCATGGATTGTAATAAGCAATATTGCGACCACTAAATTTAGCACATCTGAAGACCTAGGGGGATATTTATCAAGCCGTCCACCGCAAATACGCTGGAATTCTGCAGCGTAATTGTTGCGAGATTGATCCGACCTAGTTATCAAAGCCTACAGACCAGCAAAAGTTGAAATCTGTGACGTAACATACGATCCGCCAGTTTCAATCCAACGCAGATCGATGCTTACATCATTACAGATGTTCCGAATACACATTCGGCTCTATTTGACACTTTTTCAAAGATATCAAATAGTTAACAGGTACGCTTGTGGCTATTCCAGCCCAGCCTACCTGGTTTTCAATCCGCCACCCTTGAGGCCGCGGATGCCATAGGAATCAATAGGAGTCTGAAAGCAGCGAAAGCTTATGCTCGATGCTGCCAGATATCCCATTGATTTCTAAGGTAGAAAACATGTAACGTTTACACCTAACACCCATAACATAAACACCCCTAATCTGCCACCCCGACATCTCTGCAATAAAATTCAAATATATTAACTCCTATTCCACCACTCCCCGACCCCGCTGCAACCTAAATAAAAGTATTAACACTTATTCTGCTGCTCCCGGTCCCCGGACCCTGCCGCCACTAAATAAATGTATTAACCCCTAAACCTCTGGCCTCCCACATGACTACTACTAACTAAATCTATTAACCCCTAAACCACCAGCCCCCCACATCGCCATAAACTAAATTAAAGGGCCACTAAACCCAAAATCTTTCTTTCATTATTCAGATAGAACATACAAATTTAAACAACATTACAATTTACTTCTATTATTTATTTTGCTTCATTTTTTAGATATCCTTAGTTAATAAAAAACAATGCACATGGTGAGCCAATCACACGAGGCTTCTATGTGCAGCAACCAATCAGCAGCTACTGAGCATATCTAGATATGCTTTTCAGCAAAGAATATCAAGAGAATAAAACAAATTAGATAATAGAAGTAAATTAGAAAGATGTTTAAGGGCTCCATGTACTAAGCCGTCAATTCATCCGTCATTGTAGACGCGGATAAACTCGCCGTTACTCGCCGCGGGCGAAATGGTGTCCGCTGTCGCTATGTACTAATATTCCCCCAATAAATAGACAAGTCTAGCCCGCCGCGAGCAGTTGCGGATTGTTGATAAATTTGATGCCTCGCTCGCCGCGACTAAGCTGATGTACTTAACTTTCAGTTGAATTGTCTGGCCAATTATTAACACGTGACATGCAAGGTGTCACGAACATCATAGTAGTCACGGGAATAGAATTTTGCTCCTATAAAAGTTCAACTTATCTAAACAACTTTATTATTGTTCAAAATTTTTTGAAGAGTGATAACAGAGCGTTATTTTTGTAATATTTATTTACAATTTGGATATGGCTTCATCTGGATCTGATAATATATAAATATTAATATAAAAATAATTATAAAGATTGACAACTATACAATACAAATTTAAAATATAGATTACTCTTTAATTACAGTCGACAAATTGGGCGCAATTTATGTACATGGAAATGAGAGACAAATTAGACGCCAGTTATGCTGTAAGTACAATGCTGATATTACTGCCTTTTATATATGTCTAGACTGGTGTCTAGATTGACTTTCCTATTGTTTTGTACCTTGCCCGCCACCTAAAAGGTGGCGAGGCAAAAATAACGAGGTGGGAGCGGAAATTGTAGCGAGCGGACAAATAGATTTTTTAGTACATTCGTTTTTGGCGAGTTGGTGGTCAAATGTGTCTAATTACAGTGAAAAATGGAGCGGTAGCGAGGTTTGGCGGATAAGTACGCTCGCAATTTTAAAGATGCGAGTTTTAACATAATTGACGGCTTTGTACATATCAGTTTGCGAATTTTGACGCGAGATTTGTTGCGGGTAGCTCGCTGACTGCTTAGTACATGGAGCCCTAAAACTGCATTCTCTTTCTAAATCATAAAAGAAAAAATGTGGGTTTCATGTCCCTTTAAGCTATTAACCCCTAAACCTAACAACCCGCTAACATTAAATTAAAATTACAACATCCCTATCTTCAAATAAATTTAAACTTACCTGTAGAATTAAAATAAACTATTTTTAAACTATTATTTAACCTACCCTATTACCCTACATTTAAATTAAACTAGCAATTTAACTAAATTACATATTAAAAAAACTAACCTTACTCAAATTATTTAAATATACTATATAACCTTATTAAAAATGATTTAATTACAAAAAAAATGCTGTTACAAAAAATAAAAAACACTAAATTACAAAAACAAACAAACCACATTATCAAAAATAAAAAAGAATTACGCCTAATCTAATAGCCCTCACAAAATAAAAAAGCCCCCCAAAATAAAAAAAAAACCTTGCCTACAATAATCTATCAATGGCCCTTAAAAGGGACTTTGTGGGGCATTGCCCCAAAGAAATCAGCTCTTTTACCTGTAAAACCCACCACCCAACCAACCCTCCCCAAATAAAAACCCTATCTAAAATAACATAAGCTCCCCATTGCCTGGAAAAGGGCATTTGTATGGGCATTGCCCTTAAAAGGGCATTTAACTCTTTTACCTGTCCAGAGCCTATTCTAAAAATAAAACCCATCCAAAAAACCCTTAAATAAACCTAACGCTAACCCCCGACGATCCTCTTACAGTTATTGAAGTCCCGATTGAAGGATCCATCTAGCCGGCAAGAAGTCTTCATCCGGGCGGCCTCTTTCATCTTCATCCAGCCGGTGAAGTCTTCATCCAGACAGCATCTTCTATCTTCATCCATCCAGCACGGAGCGGGTCCATCCTGAAGACATCCGGCGCGGAGCTCATTTTCAATACGGTTGCAGCAGTAAATTGGAACTTGAAGGCAATACGGTCGCTGCCAACTACCTTTAACAAAGAAGTTTAATAAATACTTTGAAACGTGTAAGGTTTCAAAAAGTGGGCCGCTTTTCCCAGGCACTCCATATGAATTTTAATCTTATTCACAAACCAGGCTATTCACCTGTCAAAATGGAACGTACCACAAAGGTATAAGGACTAGCTGTTTTATGCTTTTGTTAATGCATGCAATTACCCTTACCATATAAAGGATTGAGGGTACAAATTGTGAGTTGTTAGATGATACTTGTACAAGATAATTGTGGATATTAAACGCATCACTATCAAATTTTCTGTTATTTTCTATGCAAACTTTGGAGCTAAAGTGATCATACTAAATTGGACTGTCCGCTCTAAGAGGCACGCAGAATTGAAGTACACACTGGTGAGAACAAATCCATTCCCTCTCACCGACAGAGCCTTTCCCTTACCTTATAGGATTGAGGTAGGGTCTTGTAAGTACATCATCACACTGAATAGCAACTGCTTTTTTCCTGCAAAACTACTTTTTGTGAACATTGAGTATATCACTAACTGGAAGAAAAACTGAATACTATATACTTTTGACTCCTGTGCACTTATATACTTATACTTTGCCTTTCTTATATCAATGTAATAGGTGTCAGGGAAACACCAAAGAAGCAATAACAGCACAGATACTTTAAAGAAATATTTTTTCAGTATAAGTAAAAAACTACACAAGTGTTCAATAATATAATTTACAGTATTTTACAAAAGGAATTGAGCGCTACTAAAAACACTTTTTGTGTTAATATTCTCTTGCAGACCATATATATATATATATATATATATATATAATCTGTATATATATATCTATATATATCTGTATATATATATCTATGCCTATATATTCATATAGATATATAGGTATAGGTATATATATACAGTATAAATATATATATATATATATATATATATATATATATATATACTATATGTATGAATGTATATATATATATATATATATATATATATATAATTATTATTATTTTTTTATTCTTGTATGTGAAGAACATTGGAATGTAAAATATTCATAACTACCTTCGGACTCAGAGCTGTAGGTCTAACACGGTGTCTGTTTAGCGCGTAATTGATAAGTGGTATTTTTTTTTTTTTTTAAAGTCTGCTCTATTGGAGTCTATGGGAAGAAGAAGTTAATGCGGTTGTGATATCCAAAATCCTGAAGTTAGTGTGCATCAGGTTTCACTCGCACACAATTTACTTTCCACTTGTAATACGCTAACCTACTTGTGTTAAAAGTTTATTTGACCGGTATTAGTCCACAAGTAAAAAATTTAAAATGAACGTGCCACTTGTAATCTGCCCCACAATTTTTTACTGCATATGGTATTTTTTATTTCAATATGTATTTTTTTTATTTTATATGATTTTAAAATTAAATGTTTTAGTTATACCTAATGTAATGTATGCATCACCTTCACATACATAAAAGCAGATAACATCCCTTTTGAGACACTAGGGCCTGGATTTAGAGTTGGGCGGTAGCCGTCAAAACCAGCGTTAGAGGCTCCTAACACTGGTTTTGGGCTACCGCTGGTATTTAGAGTCAGTCAGGAAAGGGTCTAACGCTCACTTTCCAGCCGTGACTTTTCCATACCGCAGATCCCCTTACGTCAATTGCGTATCCTATCTTTTCAATGGGATCTTTCTAACGCCGGTATTTAGAGTCGTGTCTGAAGTGAGCGTTAGAAATCTAACGACAAAACTCCAGCCGCAGAAAAAAGTCAGTAGTTAAGAGCTTTCTGGGCTAACGCCGGTTTATAAAGCTCTTAAATACTGTGCTCTAAAGTACACTAACACCCATAAACTACCTATGTACCCCTAAACCGAGGTCCCCCCACATCGCCGCCACTCTATTAAAAATTTTTAACCCCTAATCTGCCGACCGCACGCCGCTGCCACCTACATTATCCCTATGAACCCCTAATCTGCTGCCCCTAACACCGCCGACCCCTATTTTATATTTATTAACCCCTAATCTGCCGCCCCCGCTATCGCTGAGCCCTGCATATTATTATTAACCCCTAATCTTCCGCTCCGTACACCGCTGCCACCTACATTATAGCTATGTACCCCTAATCTGCTGCGCCTAACACCGCCGACCCCTATATTATATTTATTAACCCCTAATATGCCTCCCTCACCGTCGCCTCCACCTGCCTACACTTATTAACCCCTAATCTGCCGAGCGGACCGCACCGCTACTATAATAAAGTTATTAACCCCTAATCCGCCTCACTCCCGCCTCAATAACCCTATAATAAATAGTATTAACCCCTAATCTGCCCTCCCTAACATCACCGACACCTAACTTCAAGTATTAACCCCTAATCTGCCAATCGGAGCTCACCGCTACTCTAATAAAATTTTTAACCCCTATAGCTAAGTCTAACCCTAACCCTAACACCCCCCTAAGTTAAATATAATTTTATTCTAACGAAATAAATTAACTCTTATTAAATAAATTATTCCTATTTAAAGCTAAATATTTACCTGTAAAATAAACCCTAATATAGCTACAATATAAATTATTATTATATTGTAGCTATTTTAGGATTAATATTTATTTTACAGGCAACTTTGTATTTATTTTAACCAGGTACAATAGCTATTAAATAGTTAAGAACTATTTAATAGCTAAAATAGTTAAAATAATTACAAAATTACCTGTAAAATAAATCCTAACCTAAGTTACAATTAAACCTAACACTACACTATCAATAAATTAATTAAATACAATACCTACAATTATCTATAATTAAACCTAACACTACACTATCAATAAATTAATTAAATAAAATACCTACAATTATCTACAATTAAACATAACACTACACTATTAATAAATTAATTAAATACAATACCTACAAATAAATACAATTAAATAAACTAACTAAAGTACAAAAAATAAAAAAGAACTAAGTTACAAAAAATAAAAAAAATATTTACAAACATTAGAAAAATATTACAACAATTTTAAACTAATTACACCTACTCTAAGGCCCCTAATAAAATAACAAAGCCCCCCAAAATAAAAAAATGCCCTACCCTATTCTAAAATAAAAAAGTTCAAAGCTCTTTTACCTTACCAGCCCTGAAAAGGGCCCTTTGCGGGGCATGCCCCAAAGAATTAAGCTCTTTTGCCTGTAAAAAAAACACATACAATACCCCCCCAACATTACAACCCACCACCCACATACCCCTAATCTAACCCAAACCTCCCTTAAATAAACCTAACACTAAGCCCCTGAAGATCTCCCTACCTTGTCTTCACCTCACCGGGTCCCGATCTGTCCAGAAGAGGGTCCGAAGTCTTGATCCAAGCCCAAGCGGGGGGCTGAAGAGTGACGTCCATCCTCGGGCTGAAGTCTGGATCCAAACGGCGGCTGAAGAACTCCATCATCGGGCTGAAGTCGGAAGTCCATCATCGGGATGAAGTCTTCTATCAAGCCGCATCTTCAATCTTCTTTCTTCCGTAGCGGAGCGGAGCCATCTTCTTCCAAGCCGAAGCGGAACATCCTCTTCAACCGACGCCTACTCGCCGAATGACGATTCCTTTAAATGACGTCATCTAAGATGGCGTCCCTCGAATTCCGATTGGCTGATAGGATTCTATCAGCCAATTGGAATTTAGGTAGGAAAATTCTGATTGGCTGATGGAATCAGCCAATCAGATTCAACTTCAATCCGATTGGCTGATTGGATCAGCCAATCAGATTGAGCTCGCATTCTATTGGCTGATCGGAACAGCCAATAGAATGTGAGCTCAATCTGATTGGCTGATTGAATCAGCCAATCGGATTGAACTTGATTCTGATTGGCTGATCCCATCAGCCAATCAGAATTTTCCTACCTTAATTCCGATTGGCTGATAGAATCCTATCAGCCAATCGGAATTTGAGGGACGCCATTTTGGATGATGTCCCTTAAAGGAACCGTCATGCGTCGGGAAGTCGTCGGAAGAAGAAGATGGGTCCGCGGTGGAGGTCTTCAAGATGGAGCCGGTCCTCATCGGATGAAGATAGAAGATGCCACTTGGAAGAAGATGGTTGCCGGTCCGGATCTACTCTTCTTCCCGGATAGTATGAAGACTTTGGAGCCTCTTCTGGACTTCTTCAGCCGTCAGATGATGGATGGCTAGCACCCAGTTGGGCTTGGATGAAGATTTCGGAGCCTGGAACGATCAGTGATACCTGGCATGGTGAAGACAAGGTAGGAAGATCTTCAGGGGCTTAGTGTTAGGTTTATTTAATGGGGGTTTGGGTTAGATTAGGGGTATGTGGGTGGTGGGTTGTAATGTTGGGGGGGGTATTGTATGTTTTTTTTTACAGGCAAAAGAGCTGAATTCTTTGGGGCATGCCCCGCAAAGGGCCCTTTTAAGGGCTGGTAAGGTAAAAGAGCTTTGAACTTTTGTAATTTAGAATAGAGTAGGGCATTTTTTTATTTTGGGGGGCTTTGTTATTTAGGTGTAATTAGTTTAAAATTGTTGTAATATTTTTCTAAAGTTTGTAAATATTTTTTTATTTTTTGTAACTTAATTCTTTTTTATTTTTTGTACTTTAGTTAGTTTATTTAATTGTATTTATTTGTAGATATTGTATTTAATTATTTTATTGATAGTGTAGTGTTAGGTTTAATTGTAGATAATTGTAGGTATTTTATTTAATTAATTTATTGATAGTGTAGTGTTAGGTTTAATTGTAACTTAGGTTAGGATTTATTTTACAGGTAATTTTGTAATTATTTTAACTATTTTAGCTATTAAATAGTTCTTAACTATTTAATAGCTATTGTACCTGGTTAAAATAAATACAAAGTTACCTGTAAAATAAATATTAATCCTAAAATAGCTATAATATAATTATAATTTATATTGTAGCTATATTAGGGTTTATTTTACAGGTAAGTATTTAGCTTTAAATAGGAATAATTTATTTAATAAGAGTTAATTTATTTCGTTAGATTTAAATTATATTTAACTTAAGGGGGTGTTAGTGATCGGGTTAGACTTAGCTTTAGGGGTTAATCCATTTATTACAGTAGCGGCGAGATTCGGTCGGCAGATTAGGGGTTAATAATTGAAGTTAGGTGTCGGCGATGTTAGGGAGGGCAGATTAGGGGTTAATACTATTTATTATAGGGTTATTGAGGCGGATTAGGGGTTAATAACTTTATTATAGTAGCGGTGCGGTTTGCTCGGCAGATTAGGGGTTAATAAGTGTAGGCAGGTGGAGGCGACGTTGTGGGGGGCAGATTAGGGGTTAATAAATATAATATAATTGGTCAGCGGTGTTAGGGGCAGCAGATTAGGGGTACACAGAGATAATGTAGGTAGCGGCGGTTTACGGATCGGCAGATTAGGGGTTAAAAAAAATATGCAGGTGTCAGCGATAGTGGGGGCGGCAGATTAGGGGTTAATAAGTGTAAGGTTAGGGGTGTTTAGACTCGGGGTACATGTTAGAGTGTTAGGTGCAGACGTAGGAAGTGTTTCCTCATATACAACAATGGGGCTGCGTTAAGAGCTGAACGCTGCTTTTTTGCAGGTGTTACGTTTTTTTTCAGCTCAAAATGCCCCATTTTTTTCTATGGGGATATCGTGCACGAGCACGTTTTTTTCAAGCTGGACGCGTCCGTAAGCACCGCTGGTATCTAGAGTTGCAGTGGTGTTAAATTATGCTCTACGCTCCCTTTTTGGAGCTTAATGCAGTGAAAACCCAGCCATTCTGTGAACTCTAAATACCAGCGGTATTTAAAAGGTGCGGGAGAAAAAAAGCATGCGTAGCTAACGCACCCCTTTGGCTGCCAAACTCTAAATCTAGCCGACTGTTTTTAAGGTAAAAACTGCCTTTATAGAAAAAGGATAGGGGCTGCATTGTACTGGTGAGATTTCTCAGAAAATCTCACAAGCCCTGAGATCTTCAAATAACCTGTCCCTTAAAGGGACATTAAACCTACATTTTTTCTTTCTTGGTTCAGATAGAGTATACAATTTTAAACAACTTTCTAATTCACTTCTATTATCTAATTTGTTTCATTCTCTTGATATTCTTTCCTGAAAAGCATATCTAGATAGGCTCAGTAGCTTCTGATTGGTGGCTGCACATAGATGCCTCATGTGATTGGCTCACCAATGTGCATTGCTATTTTTTAACAAAGGATATCTAAAGATTGCAGCAAATTAGATAATAGAAGTAAATTGGAATGTTGTTTAAAATTGTATTCTCTATCTGAATCATTAAAGAGAAAATTTGGGTTTAATTGCCCTTTAATATTAAAATGATTCATGTCCATTGTTTATTTTCCTATAATGCAAAAGTGGATGTCCAGTAAGCCATTTGAAACAGACTGATCAAGGCTTTTCCAATGGATTGGAATAGTGTTTGGAACATGGCTGAATGTTTACCATCTGATAAATTAAAACAATCCAAATATATAATTTGAGTACTGATTATGACACCAAGTATATTTGTTTTGTTTTTTTAATGATCCCTAACCAGAATCTTCAATCTTGGAACACATCATTTGACCTTATATTTTGGGATTATGATTTTAAAATAGATTTTCTGACTTGTTTTACACATGGACAATGAATTGTTAAATTTCATTGTTGAGTAATATGCTGTTAATCTCGCTCACACCTTTGCTTACATTTGTATAAATGATATACTGGCTATGCATTTTGGAATATATATCAAAAAAACAATTTCTACAGGGAAAAAAAGTATGTCATGACATCAGAATAGTTTGCAAGAATATAATTCCTCAAAAAACTGTTTTATTTTTTATTTTTTATTTTAGTTTTAACTGTGTTATAATTAAGTCATTATGTGATCCATGTAAAATAACCTTCAAGGAACATTTTAAAACATAAGTACAACAATGCACCAACATATTTATATATAGATCCCATTGTTTAAATAATGTAAACCATTCCTTACATTTTCATATGATAACCACAACCCTCTGCATTTATTTCCATCAATTGCTTAGGCTTTCGGGAGGTTTAGTTGAACGATATGGATTCAAGCCAAAGCTCATTTAGTATTGTAAATATTTAAAATGGTTACATACAAATAATTAAAGCATGACTACAGGAGCAAAAATAAGTAATTCTTCACTGGAAATAAAAACAGCTGCATATATTCATCATCCACATTCATCTGTGACAATGTAAATTTTTGATGCCTGTTAGGACATACTCTCTGGTGTCTGATTTCTAGCGCTGCAAAACAGGATATGCTTCTCAGTAATTATCTTCAACAGCTACCTTTTTTAAAAAATAATGTAAAGTGACATTCACAAGGGGAAAATGATGTACAAAAATGTCTTCTAATGAGGCCCCTGTAGTATGGTTCCAGTAAGGACCATTAAAACTACATTTGTCAGTTTCCTTGTCTATCATCAAGAAAAAGATACCTAGAGATTTTAAGCCATTATTTCTGATTAAAGACTACAATAATAGGCTCGTTTCCTTCCAAAGCATCCTTTTCAATCAAATACTTGCAGCTAGATGTTATTAATAAGAATTTAAATGAGCTATAATTGTTCTTCTATGCTAATAATGAAAAAATAACACTTTTAAAAAGACATACAGATACGTATAACACAAAAAACCTCAAATATTTTAATTTAAAAACCATTTGTCACTTGTGACTCTCATTTAAGTGTTGAAATAATTTAAATAGAATACAAGCTATACAAAATATTTGAAGTATACCAATCTTTTATAAAGTTGTGTACAAAAGAATATTACCGCTAATTCAGTATCTATAACTTGCGCATGTATTACACGTTGAAAGTAAACGCGACCACATGAGAACAAACTTTTTTTTATGACAAGAGGAACCATAGCAGAGCCTGAATCTTTCCATCTGAATTACTTAGGAAGAAAGGCATTAGACCCTTCTTTATATTCAAGGAGGTGTCACAAGCTTCTCTGATAGGCAGATCATCACAATTGGCAGATACAGGATGAACATCTTCTTTCCTGTACACCCAACTTCACGGTTATCGGGAAGCAGTACGCTGCCCACATTTATCAGTGCAAAAGTCACTGCTTGTGCAATGCCGCCCTCAGGTATCATACAGCCAATCATGTGAGCAGGGCTTGTTAATCACTCTGGTCAGAGAAGTCCAGGAGATTGAGGAATGCCACTTTATAGATGGAGTAGCAGGTTAGGAAGAATCCTGCAATGAAAGAGCTCCAAAGCTGCATTTGCAGCTTCTTAAATGGAGCCCAATGTGTAAACATTTTGTCCACCCCGAGGTCTCTTGCTTCCCTGTCTTGTGACTTTCCTCTCTGAGACACAGGAAGGCTCTGGCTTAGGGCTTTCATCTGGGTACCTGAAGTCTGTGCTGGCTTATCCTCTGGTTCCACCTGTCTATCAGCTGTAGGCAGTTCTGTAATCAACTAAAGACTATTTAAGGCTTCTCTCACAACCACTCTCTGCCCTGACATTGAGCCACAATCCTGTCACCGCAACAGAGCCTGTCTAGTATCCTGTCACGGACACAGAGCCTGTTTAGTATTCTGTCACAGCCACAGAGCCTGCTTGGTATTAGGGATGGGCGAATGTGTTTATATTCTAATTCAAATGTTAGAACAAATGTTATTGTAGAAATTCGATTTACATAATAAAATGTTGATAAGAACGAATATTCTTAAAAATTTGATTTTCGAATGTTATTTACAGTTTTCGAATGTCACATTCGAATTTGAATGTCACATTTGAATTCGAATGTCACATTCGAACTCGAATGTCACATTCAAACTCGAATGTCACTTTCAAATTCGAATATTACATTTATAAAACACAATTGTAGACTAGAAACACTATTTCGAATGCGAATGTCACATTTGAATCGAATATCACATTCAAATTTGAATATTACATTTATAAAACACAGTATTAGACTAGAAATACTATTTTGAATTTGAATGTCACATTCAAATCAAATATCACATTCAAATCGAATATCACATTTATTAAACACAGTTGTAAACTAGAAATACTGTTTCGAATTCAAATGTCACATTCAAATTCGAATGTCACATTCAAATTCGAATATTACATTTAAAAAACACAGTATTAGACTAGAAATACTATTTTGAATTTGAATGTGACATTCGAATGTAGCATTCATAATCGAATATTACATTTATTAAACACAGTTGTAGACTAGAAATACAATTTTGAATTTGAATGTGACATTCAAATTCAAATATTACATTTCAAAATTGAATGAATACATAGCTAAACATTCTATTATTCTAACAAATATTTTTGAATTTTATTGAAAAGTTTGAAAACGAAAATTCAAAAATAGAATGTTAGAATGTTATATAAACATTTGAAATTCGATTCAAACTAATGTATATAAAAAAAAAATAATCAAATTTTTAGAAACATTTGCCCATCCCATCCTGTCACAGCCAAAGAGACTGCATGATATCCTGGTATCCAGCCACAGAGCCTGCTTGGTATACTGTCAAAACTTCAGAATCTGCCTGGGATCCAGTCATTGCAAAGTATCTGCTGTATCCATCCTTGATATAACCTCTAAACGGTACTTAATAAACTCCGTCCAATACCTAAGTAGCTATTATGCCTAAAAGCAGATACGTTCCATTAGCACCTTTTAATAAATAGAACTCCAAGTTAGAACATTCATCACAAAACAAGGTCCTTACACCTGCTACCAACACAAATGTGACAAATACTTCTTAATCTATCATAAGATCTGTAATTTTTTTTCCTCCCCTTTCATCTTAATTTTCTCTTTAATTGTGAGAGTATCCAACATTTGATGTGGAAAAAAATAGTGAATAAAAACAACTATTTTTAAGGTTGTTCAAATTATTCTGATGGACTTAAATACTATTGGGGGCACTTCATAACTGGATATGGAAGATTTGTAAAATGTCAAATTTCAGATTTAAAATCTTTAAAGAAAAATGGCCCATGCGGTTAAAACCTGCTATAATCTCAGCTGCAGTGGTCTAAGTAATTTTGTAAACATGATTAAGGAAATGTTTGTCCATAAAGTTATCTGGTTTGTATCTACATTTTTATAAAGGCATAAACATGTTTGCTTTATTTGAAGTGTTGCTGCACCACATCTTTTTTAATGTAGGTCCTGACAGCTTTGCAAACTTTAATACAACTGTGGTAAATATCACTGGCATTAGTCATAGACTGTAGGCGAGATAATGAGTGGAGCGCTATTTAGCGTTAATTGTACTAGAAGTAAACTTTTTCTATCTATCTATCTATCTATCTATCTATCTATCTATCTATCGATATGATTATTTATAGGTATAGCTATATACAGATATATATAGGAATATCTATTTATAAATACTTAGAACATATTCTTCTGTGCGCAGAACATTGGAATGTAAAATAGTTACAGTAAAAAACACAGTATAACACTTTATTAAATATGAATATTGTGTAAGTATGCTTTTACATGTTTTCATCTACTTAACTGAAAAGGATTCCAATGAATTGCGCTCAAGCGATCACGTTTACTTTAAACTTGTAATACCAGCGCAATTTAACTTGTGCACAAACAAAAGCAAAACCCTTATATAACTTGAACAAACGTTTGCCCTCCACTGGAACTAAATATTTGTATAATTATAATAAACCTTGAAATATTTAAAAAAACAAGTAATATCACTTATTCAGTATTCTATATAATCGGACATTTCAATTAATATACAGTATATAATACTTTTATAGAATTAATTTGAAGTTAATAATTTACTGTGATAAATGATCGCAAATGATTTTACATATATATATATATATATATATATATATATATATATATATATATATAAATATACAGTATATTTTACTTTGTTGAGGAAATCATATTCTTCAAATTTCTGGCCTGCAGTGACAATACAATAATCAAATATTTAAAATTTTTAGTGACAGGGGCCGAATTATCATTGTGCGAGCGGACATGATCCCATATTGCGGATCATGTCTGCTGCACATCGATAAATGCCGACAGCATACGCTCTCTGCATTTATCATTGCACCAGCAGTTCTTGTGAACTGCTGGTGCAATGTCGCCCCCTGCAGATTCGCAGCCAATCGGCCGCTAGCAGGGGGTGTCAATCAACCCATTCGTATTCGATCGGGTTGATTTCTGCCGATGTCTGTCCGTTGCCTCAGAGCGGTCGGACAGGTTATGGAGCAGCAATCATTAGACTGCTGCTTCATAACTTGTGTTTCCGGCGAGCTTGATAAATATGCCCCAAAGTACTATATCCTATAATATAAAACGCCAAGTGTGTTTGTCTGAAGCTGTCATGCACAGTAGAGACAGCATGAGGACAAACATACCTGGCCCCTTAGAGTCTACCTGATCTGCTGCGGCACTGTGACAGTGGCCGATAGTTGCCATGGCCGGGCGTGAGCAGGCGTGGCCAGAGGTGTGAATGTGTGTGGCCGGACAGGGGCATGGACGGGTGTGAGCGGAGAGAGCAAAAGAGAGGGGGGAGAGAGAGAGCAAAAGAGAGGGGGTAGAGAGAGCAAAAGAGAGGTGGATCGAGAGAGTGCAAAAGAGAGGTGGAGCAAGAGAGCGCAAAAGAGAGGGGGAGAGAGCACAAGAGAGAGAGAGAGTGCAAAAGAGAGGGGGGAGAGAGAGCGCAAAAGAGAGGGAGAGAGAGAGCAAAAGAGAGGTGGAGTGAGAGAGCGAAAAAGAGAGGGGGAGAGAGAGCACAAAAGAGAGGGGAGAGAGAGAGCGCAAAAGAGAGGGGAGAGAGTGCAAAAGAGAGGGGGAGAGAGCAAAAGAGAGGGGGTAGAGAGAGCAAAAGAGAGGTGGAGCAAGAGAGTGCAAAAGAGACGTGAGCAAGAGAGCGCAAAAGAGAGGGGGATAGAGCACAAGATAGAGGGAAAGAGAGACAGCACAAAAGAGAGGGGGAGAGAGAGCACAAAAGAGAGGGGGGAGAGAGAGCACAAAAGAGATGGGGAGAGAGCACAAAAGAGAGGGGAGAGAGTGCAAAAGAGAGGGGGAGAGAGAGAGCAAAAGAGAGGGGGGAGAGAGAGCAAAAGAGAGGGGGAAGAGGGAGCAAAAGAGAGGGGAAAGAGCAAAAGAGAGGGAAGAGAGAGCAAAAGAGATGGGGAGAGAGAGAGCATAAGAGAGGGGGAGAGAGAGCAAAAGAGAGGGGGAGAGGGAGCAAAAGAGAGGGGGGAGAGAGAGAGCAAAAGAGAGGGGGGAGAGAGAGCAAAAGAGAGGTGGAGCGAGAGAGCGCAAAAGAGAGGGGTAGAGAGAAAGCAAAAGAGAGGGGGATGGAGAGAGAGCAAGGGGTGGGACCAATGTACTTCAAAAAATGGCCCGTGTGAACAGGCTTTAGGACTACTCAGTTTATAATTAGAGAACTATATACTCTTACTAAAATGTGTTAGTTACTTAGCACTAACATTCTACAACATAGCATATTTTAATTTACTTATTCTTGATATTTTATGAAAACAATTATAAACATGCTAATCTATAGGGATGCAAGCAAGTGTCTTTCAGACAGGAAGAATCCTTTTGGGGCTATATAGTGTGTGTGTATCTACTTATAAATATTGGAATGGCTGAATTAATTATTATTATAATTAGTTTTCTCTGCATTTTAGTGAGTTCATTAAGCCATGCACTTTATTATTTTCACTGTTATCATTTATTTGTCAATCACCAACAGATTCTGCAATGCATTTCCAGTCATTTGTTTGAGCGAGGCTTATCATTTATTGTTTTATGTATTATTAAATATATTTTAGTTGCATGGTATAGCAGCAATGAATTCAATTTTGCATTTCTATTGTAGATGCCTTTAACATTTTAATTTTACCAAAAATGGTTTGAAAGATTCAAGACATTTTTGTTTCTGAACCTGAATAATTAAAAAAAAAAAAAAAGACAAATTCAGAATTTTTTATACAGCACAAATAATAATAAAAACCCTACAACTGACAATTTACTTGCATTGAAATGTAATATGTATGTTTAACTAAAAATGTCAACTGACTTTAATATAAGAAAACTAAAATAATTAAGAGTCTATTTTTATCATAATAGATAGTAATTTAATTTGATTTGTATGTTTAAAAAGGCTACAAAGTTTCAAATGAAAATTATTATTACTGTAATTTTGCCTTTACTGTTCATTACAGATAAATAGCTATTCAAATTAATGTAAATGATCATTATTTCCCTAGCATTGCTGTGGTATATACTAATATCATTAGTGTCAAATAAAATAAAAAAAATAGAAATTAATCTGTGAAATATTTTTTTAGTAATAATAATAATAATAATAATAATAGTAATAATAATTTTTATGGAACGTTATAGTGAAAAAAAAAAGAAATGCTTTCTTTTATTAGAGCATTTTTTACACTTTCGACCATGCCACAATGGGATAAAACACATTCTTATATTACCACTCGTGCCACAGAGCACTGCTTTCCCTAAGTGGATACAGGCCCTGAGCCAATCAGCAGCCCTAGATGCATAGCAGGGTCATTCAACATGGTTGTTCAACTAATGCTGCTGATAAGGGCAGTGGCAGTTTTCAATCTGGACCAGAAGTTCTCTGTGGCTTCTAAGCAGTACATAAACTATGGCCTAGATTACAGAAGTATATATATATATATATATATATATATATATATATATATATATATATATATATATATATATGTGTGTGTGTGTGTGTGCATGTGTACATGTGTATTTATGTGTTTGTGCTTAGCTCTGCTCAAACATAGGGGACCGATCCACATTCTGATGGTGGTTGCATCCACTAGTCAAGGCAGTCAGTATGATCAGCCAATGTAGTCAACATCCACCGATGCGTCCCGTCAGGCAGGCAACCCCCTGGTCGCATCAGCAGGAAATGGCCACAGAACGCTGCTCTCACTGTCTCCTCGTAGTGTTCAAGGCGCTCTGACGTCAGAGCTAAGCGCTTCTTTTTATAAAGACAAATATATATATATATATTTCCTTTTTCTTATTTAGGTTACATACTTTTTCTTTGTAACACAATTTTTTCTGTTATGGTTTAGTTTTGCTCATTTGTAGTTTATGTATATATATATTTCTTTTAAGTTTTTGAGAACATTTTCTAAATATTGTTTTGAATATTGATATATACTATTGCCTCTATGAACACCAGTGACACAATCAGGTGTTTGTCAGTAACATCTTGTAGTTGTTACATCACTACTGATTGGCTGCTGGTCTGCTTAAAGGTTTAGCCATTGCTCAGAGTCCTTAGCCTCTGATGAAGAACATGTGCGCATGCGCGAAACGGGTCAGGTGTCTTCTTGGATACTCACCTTGTAATGAGCAACGTTGCTGAATAAACCTTTGCATCAAGTTTTGAGTCCTTGGTCCCAGTTTTTCCTCCTTTGGATGTCGAGCCTTTCTATATAAATATATATATATATATATATATATATATATATATATATATATATATATATATATATGAATATGTATTTAGAAATACTTAGAACGAATTCTGCTATGTGGAAAACATAGGAATGTAAAATATTTACAGTGAATACATATATATATAAACAAAAAGGGGGGCAGAACAAATGGCTATATTGGAATGTAACTGAACATACATGCAGTATATGGAGGGTTAGCCTGGTCTGACTCTTGCTGCTTATCACGCTGACTTTTTGCTTTGCAGTCTCATCATTTTACAGGATATCTGCTTTATTAATCTTATCTGCAGTACTGCTACTAATTACTACGCTTGCTTACTGATGGAGGTCTGCAATTCTCTATGCTAAAGGCAATACCGCTATATGTGGAAGGTCTACCTGGCATGACCTGGATTGCAACTTTAGCATTAACCTCTATTTACAATTTTCTATACTGCTAACTATTCTATTGCAACAATGCTATGTACTTATTTGCATTTTATGAAATTGCTGGCACTCCATTCCTAAATGTGTTCCTGAATATCTTTCAAATCACCTAATATTACTTAGATCCCTATCACTTTACCTGTCCGGTAACAATCCCTTGCATAGTCTTGGGTACCGTGTACAGCTTGGGTGTACTAATATACTAGGTAATTTTGAATGGCATACATGTCATTTTTACATTTTAAGATGTGCACATCTCCAGGGTTCTAGATTGTCTCATGTTCTCAAATATTTTCTATGTTATGACAATATATATTTCATGTTATGACAATATACACCTTGCATTTATCTATTTAGCTTTTACTATCTTTGGTATTTAATGTATCTCACTATTACATACACTTTGCTTATTGTGATTGTGTTGGTCAGAGTTTTATTCCTTATAAATAATTTTTGAGCCAGATTGAATAAACAATTTTATTTAAAAAGAGTGCTTGATTCCCTATCTATTTTGGGCCATTAATTCTGTTGGTCTTTGTATGTATATATATACTTTCACTGGGACATCACATAGCTGATGTGCCTTCTCTGGAGCAACTCTCTTTACACTTGGGACATTTGATAATGATGCCAGTAAGGCATCGAAACGTCATGTTAATCCCCTATTTTTAACCCTTCAAATGATTAAAAGTAAATTTTTACTTTTTTAAGACCAGTGAGTGCTGTCTTTTTTTTAAAGTATATGTATATGTATGTATCTGAATGTTAAAGCTAATTGTCTGCGCCCCTCTACGCCTCAGCACGCCTGTGGCGGGGCGAAATTACCCATAGGTATTCGCCATTGCACACAAGCGCAATTTTGCGCTCGCATGCAATCCTGCCTCCTGCCCGTGCACATCCAATCACGTGGGCAGGAGACCGAGGAGATTGAATTTCGCCACATTAGAGGTGGCGAAGAGGTTAGGGAAGCGGCGGTCTGGTGACCGCTGCTTGATAAATAACGGCGAGCAAGTTCTTTTGAGAACTTGCAGCCGTAGAGGTTTAATAAATCTAGCCCATAGAGTTGCAAGGTTGATAAAAGAACATGTAATTGTTTCCCTATAATAGTCCTTAAAAGGGATACATTCACATTCTTAGCCATAAGCCATGCATTCCCTATCATAATTTTGACAACATTCCCTATGGTGTTTGGTTGGAGTTGACATGGTTAGAATTAGAAGTTACGATTAGTGCTATGGTTTGAGTAGGAGAGGGTTATGTTAGATACTCCATAGATCAGGGGTAGTGAACCTTTTTCTAGAGCATGTGCCAAAAATGGCATTAATCTTCTAAATGTGAGCTTGCAGGCAATATGATCTTATCAGTGTATATTATGCTAGTATACCAAAGACACCACAGCATGCTGTGTGCCATTAAACTATCTGCAGGTCGCCTTGGAAAAGTGTGATAAAGTTCACTACCCCTGTTATAATTCAATAGAGAGTTCAATACATTGCTAAGGGTTTACTTCACTGCAACATGTATAAGAGTTAAGATTCAGTTATAAAGTCAATCTACTTGATTTTTTTTATTGTTTAAAAAGATACTACTTATTCCCCAGATTTGCATAACCAACATTCTTATATTACTATAATTTATAACCTCTAAGTTTGCCTGTTTCTAAACCCCTGCTGACCGCCTCTTATCTCAGTGATTTTCATTAGCTTTTTAAATCTCAATCTTTAAATTTGTTAACAACCAGACAGTGCTACATCATATAGATAACATTTTGCTCACTCTCATGGATAATTATAAGGGTTATAAAAGAACCAACACTGATTAGCTAAAATGCAAGATTTTAAAAAGCACTGAGGTAAGGGGCTGTGTACTGGGGCTTAGATACAGGTAATCATAGAGGTAAAAGTATATTAATATAACAGTGTTGTTTATGCAGAACTGGGAAATGGGTAATAAACAGATTATTTATCTTTTTAAACAATAAAAAATCAAGTAGACTCCATTTAGGGTTAACTCATTAGATGCTTTGTTGCTCTGTGTTGCCTGCATTGGGTTAACTACACTACGATGGCTGCTTAACATTTTAACGACGCAGGCATAATTAAAACAGCACCAAACTGCCACTCAAAAATGTTTCAGCAGCAATACATTGTAATCTGCCCCTTCACGTCAACTTTTCAATAACAAAACACATATTCACATGCACATTAATGCATAATTAATGATACCTTTGGCAACAAGCTTAGTATGCAATGAACCACCATCTCTAACCATTGTATGCAAATTATGTCATCTTCAATCAAATTACCGTAAATAAAAAAGTGTGTCAATATTACACTTCTCATACCTTTGCCCAAGTAGAGCTTCATTTTGCTTTGTAACAAAAACACATTTAAAGCAAATACATATCTTCCTTAATTAAATAAAGATGCAATGCTCTGCTTGAATGGGGTTTGAAAACAGTAAACAAATGCAACTGAATGATTCCTTATATATCTGTAAAAATGTAGGTAGAAGTGATCTAAGAAAACTAGTTAAAGGGACAGTCAAGTCCAAAAAAAACTTTCATGTTTCAAATAGGGCATGTAATTTTAAACAACTTTCCGATTTACTTTTATCACCAATTTTGCTTTGTTCATTTGGTATTCTTAGTTTAAAGCTAGACCTAGGAAGGCTCATATGATAATTTCTAAGCCATTGAAGGCTGCCTCTGATCACATGTTTTTGTATTTGCTTTTCACAGCAGGGGAGAGCTAGTTCAGGTAAACCCTATAGATAACATTGTGAGCACGCTCGTGGATTGTGGCAGACACTGCACTAATTGGCTAAAATGAAAGTCAATAGATAATAAATAAAATGTCATGTGATCAGGGGGCTGTCAGAAGATGCTTAGATACAAGTTAATCACAGAGGTAAAAAGTGTATTATTATAGTGTTGGTTATGCAAAACTGGGGAATGGGTAATAAAGGGATTATCTAACTTTTAAAACAACAAAAATTCTGGTGTTGACTGTCCCTTTAAACACTGAAGTATTATATCTCAAAGGGTCAGTAAAGTCATAATTAAACTTTCATAATTAAACTATGTATATATATTTTGTTTGTACTTTAAAGGAAATAATGGGACTCCCCCCATTTTGAATATATATATATATATATATATATATATATATATATATACAGACAAAAATACGCACTCTCAAGATTTGTATGCAAACAAGTTAAAATAAATTTTGACCTGTTTGCATACAAATCCTGACAGTGCATATTTTTGTCTGCCTATTGTATTCTAATACTGCACCCAAGTGGATGTCTATTGGTGGGCTTTAAACAACTGAATGTATATATATATATATATATATATATATATATTTATACCCTGTATATGCGTGTGTGTGTTGCTACAGGCTAGTTTAGCAGCTGATTTTTTTTTCTTTTTAGTGATTTTATGACAATGTGGATGCTATAAAATTCTGCATTACGCCAGGATATTTTGAGATATTGGGGAATAACACCACTTTCAACATCTGTACAGTATTCTTAACTGTTCTTTTATTGCACCAACAATTCTAACACAGATGGTAACCAATGAACGACAAACTATTGAAAAAAACAAACAACCAGTTTTTAAAGCACTAAGTGGCCAGCCCTTAAAGGATTTTAACATTTGGATAAATTACTATGAAAATTAAAGTTTATATTTTACACTACAGGTATAACTACCAATTTTCCCCAACCAAAGAAAACAATAATAAAAATGAAAAATTCATCAATGAACAAAAATAACAAATACTACTCATGAAATATGTGAGATTAAACTATAGTAAAATTATAAAGGATTATATAAAAAAGATGTTTTGGTTTATAGGGAAATGTAATATACTATATATTTATTACTGATCCCTAAGTCCAATACAATGGGTATCTCCGCCCTTATCACGGAATTTAAAAAGCAACATTAACGTCTGTTGGGAATGCTATGTTTAAAGTGCTTTTTCTGTTTACAGCACATAACAGCTTATGTTTCATTCAGCCTTAATATTGGCAGCAATTTGATAGTATTGGGGGTGCACACAGATCCTTACTATGATTGATGTTTTTTATGATGCCTGATGACTATTGCAATTATAGTGGTGTCCTCTGAAATAGGTGTTGTGTATACCTCACATCATTTTCGTTTTCCATTGATAAATTATATGTACATTGATTAGCACGTTATTGTGTAGTTCCCAGCATAGATCACTAAGGTAGCCATTTTTTCGCCATTGCAGCAAAGTTACCCTCTAGTGGAGGTGTTGCTGAGATCTCATATGCGCTGTTGATCTTTAATGTATTGATCATATGTACAGATTTAATGCTGTTCTTTTTGTTAACCTGTATATACAAGGTATTATGCAATATCAGGTATTATGCTATGAAATCTAAGCATAGATCCTCAAGGATCATTATGGTGGTAATTTGTTGTCTAGGTTGCAAAGCCACCCTCTAGTCGAGGTGTTGCTTAGAATTTCTTGTTCTATTGAGATTAAGCCGCACTACACTGTGTGTTGAAATAATAGTATTTGTCTTTAATTTTTGTTTTGTTTTTCACTACGTATATGCACAAAATGATGTGTACTGCTTATATATCCATTGTTGTGAACTAAAAAAAACTTACAACAGTGTATGCTGAAATCCCTGTCTATTGAGTAGATACTTATTTATAGCTACTTACTTTCTCTTTTCTTATATATAAAATTATATAAAAATGGCTGGCAACATAAACCTAAAACTCAGAGGGTTAGATTACAAGTGATGAGCTAACTTTTGCGAGCGAGCGATATAGAGTTTTTTGGCTTTTTACACGCAACAAAAATAACCCAAATATTACAAGTTGAAAGTAAACACGATCGCAAGAGCACCATTGTGATTTATTCTCGTCAGGTTAGTGCATCTGACAACCTTGCATACGGGTAGTGAGTTTAAAAAAGGTGCATTACACACAACATAAATACACTAAAATAAACTGTTACACTCATGTAAGAACTATGTGATAACATTTACTCATAGAAATATTAATAAAAAAGAACTGACGCTTATTTTAAATATAATTAAAGAATCTAACAGTGTAAATAAATATGATAAATAGATTCTACCGAAACAAAATAACCATATATGAAAGGCTTACTATAAGTGTAGTAGTCTACTGATTATAAAGAGATCAGTGCAAAGGGTATCATAAGACTTTACTCTCATATGTTATATCCCCAACAAAGACAGTAGTGCTGAGTTTGAAGAACTTGGTAATACATTACCCACATGTAGACAACCACAGCTAGCAATTTCAATAGTCCTTCTTTTGCTTTACTTCTGTCTCAGATTTTAGAAAGGTCTGACATGGTTTGCAGTCATATAACAGTTTAGTAAAGGATTACGAAGCACGCTAGGTCATGCCTCCATATTGCATGCCAAGGAAGGAACTATCGATTATCTATCTATCTACCTACCTATCTATCTATCATATATCTATCTATTTATCTATATATCTAGCTATCTATCAGGATTGCCTACTCTCATCATAAAATGATGCTGCATGGTGCATCCTAAGAGCTGACAAATAGGCATTGACTAAAAGGCAGACAGGTGTGGACTACCTGCTTTCAAAAATCTCTGTGTTTTCACTAAGAACTCTTCGGTTTTCTCTGGGGATATAACATTGAAGTAAAGAAAGACTATTATACCTTTTACACTGACCTGCATATTATCAGCAAAATATTACACTTAGAACAAGCTATTTGTATCTGGCACTTTTGTTTCTGCAGAATCCAAATTTTTAACACCCACATGAATATTAAGTGGGATGACTAACTATTCAACAGTCAGAACAACACAAAAAGACTTACATTTCCCTCTGTATTAATCTTAGTGACACACTGTATTGTTGCATAAATTCATTTGCTGGTACTATTGAACTAATTTACCATAGAAAAGAAGTAAACTCACTTTTCTGTATGAGTTCCCTATATATTATATTTTATACTGTATTCTAAATGTGACTGAGTTGTGCTATTAATAAAGGTTTTCCTATATAGGGCTAGATTACAAGTGGCACGCTAATGTTTGAGCACAAGTGATATTAGAATATTGTGGGAGTGCCTTAATTTACATGCGTATTACAAGTCGAAAGTAAATGCAACTGAAGACCTTGGGGTCAATTTATTAAGGTGCGGACAGACATACGCTGTATCGTATCATGTCCGCCGCTTATCAATAAATGCCTACAGCATACACTGTCGGCATTTATCATTGCACCAGCAGTTCTGGTGAACTGCTGATGCAATGCCGCCCCCTGCAGATTTGGGGCCAATCGGCTTCTAGCACAGGGTGTCAATCAACCCGATCGTATCCGATTGGGCTGATTGCTGTCCGCAACCTCAGAGGTGGCGGACGAGTTAAGGAGCAGCGGTCTTAGGACCACTGCTTCTTAACTTCCACTTCAGGTGGACCTGAAGCGGAGTGGGTCGGAAGCAGCATCCACTGCTTCATAAATCGACCCCTTGTGTAAATGATTAGGGAAAGAATAAAAGTTGCAGCAAACACAACATAAGTACTTTAAAACTGTTACATTCATATCAATAAACACTATCTGATAAAAAATATTAACCTAAATATTAATAAAAAGTTTTTCTAATGGTTCAAAGGTATATGTATATGTCCATGTAGTTGAATGCAACGGGCTATAATATGTGTGTGTGTCTAAATAATAATATCATAATAATATTTAAGGTGTTTTACTGTGTATTTACTGTAAATATTTCACATTCCAATGTTCTTCATATACAGGAAAATTTTATTTTTTATTATAAATATATATTTCTATATACTGTATATCTCTATATATCTCAATTTCTGTATTATTTTTGTATATATACATATATATATTTTTTTTTTTTTTTTTTTTTTTTTTATTTTTTTTTTTGTTATTCTCATATGTATACCATAGTGAGCTAAATATATGAATCATGAATAGTATACAAATATTTTTGTCATGTAAACCAATATATTTTCACACTTTATTAGCTTTACTTGCTTTATGGTTTACTTTAAATATTTTTCTTAAACAAGATGTTTATCATCATGCATTGATATTCAGCTCACTATTTCCAATAGTCATTTAGTGATTCAGTTCACTTAAGTCCCATTCTCAAAACTCTAATATTTCTACATTTAACAAATTTAGTATTGTATATGATATATAATGCATACTATGAATATTTAACACAATGTCAATTTATTTACCTATGTATTTTCCCTAACTGGTCTATCCAGTGACTTATCTACACTTTAATATAAAGCATCTTTTGTATAGGGCTCTTTAAATTGTGGAAGCAGGAGTTTAAAATTGTATGAGCAGGCAATGAAATTACCTATTGACACACCTTGTTGAATTTTTAATTCATTATCTTTTAACCAATGAGATGTAACCTAATCCCTTAAATAGGTTGTAAGGTGTTTCCTTAAACAGCTATGATTACGACCTGAGGGTCGAAACATGTCAGCCGTTTTGCACAAGTGACTGTGTCTCACTCACTGTTCCCATGGATGTTGTGGACTTTTAACCCATTTGTAATAAAGTTTGGACTTTTATCTATATCGTCTGCTGCACTCTGCCTTTTGTTACCTTTATATATATGTATAGATATATAGTTTACCTTAAAGGGAGAGTATACACACATTTTAATTTAACTGCATGTAATAGACACTACTATAAAGTATAATATGAACAGATACTGATATAAAAATCCAGTATAAAACCTTGTAAAATCTTACTTACCCAGTTTAGCACTGGTAATGAGGTTAGGCTGAGGCACCCACTGAAAGGGGCTGAGAGCAGACCCTCCCCCTGCATATGAAAAGATCTATTATACGAACAGAAGCAATCTGAAGTCTGAAAATCAGCACAATGTTATTTAAAAATAAGCAAAACTATACATTTTTACAAAAACACATCCAGATGGGCTATATAAATGGATTATCTACAAAACAGTTATGCAAAGAAAAATCTAGTGTACACTCTCCCTTTAACAGTATCAGATATATACAGAAATATATATTTTTCAATATTTTATATTTAATAAATACATAACGCACCTTAAGATAACTCCTGTCAGAATACACTAATTCTAATATGAATAAATAATGTAAATAATTATTATAGATGTACTAAAAAATTCTAAAAATTCCATAGAATATATATGTATATTTGACAGCATCTAAAATAATTATTGATAATAATTATTAATATTTTTATCAATATGTCATATTTAATATTTCAATAATTCGCTTTAAGATAACTAATTCTGCATGTCAACCAACCCAACACCGCGTTAGACTTAAAGCACAAAACCTGATGCACATTTTGCATATTTTACAATCCTATGTTCTTCACATAGAAAAATATGTAATTTTTATTATTGAATATATATTTCTATATATATCTGATAATGTTAATGTAAAATATGCATCTATACATACAGTTATTTATATATATATATATATATATATATATATATATATATATATATATATATATATATATATATATAAAATACAAATACAATTTTCCTGTATGTGAAGAACATTGGAAGGGGAAATATTAATAACTCCCTTCAGGTTAGCGTGCAAGTGATAAGTGTTTTTTTTCCTCTATGCTCTCCATTGAAGTCTATCGGGAGAAAAAGTTAGCCAGTCCCATTATCTGAAGTCCTGAAGTTAGAACGCCTTGGGTTTCACTCTCTTGTGCAAAACTTTTATTTTCGTTTTGTAATACGCTCGCTAACCCGCGCACACAAAAAGATTACTTCTAGCAGTGTTTACGCTCGAATGGGAGCGCTAAATACTGTTCCACATGTAATCTAGCCCATAGAGTTAAATTTATCCTATAATCTGTTTAGTATATTAACTAGATGCTGCATTTGTGTGCAACACAATCACAAAAATACACACCCAAAGACACAATAGATTATTGGGTAGCTTATATGCACAACCAAAGACATAAGGGGACTTTATATAAATAATACCTTAGCAAACACTGGAGTTGATCACAATCTTTCAGAAAAGATTATCAAATGATTTAGCAACTAAAATCCCCATAGTCTGTAGAAAATTATTAGATACATTTTCTAAAGGTGTGTAATCAACCTTATTGTGTCAACCGAAACAGAGGATTTTGGGAGAAGGTCTGGAAATATGAATGAATATATATATATATATATATATATATATATATATATATATATATATATATATATATATATATCTTGTTTTTTCCCTTTTTTAAGTTATAAAATATAACAAATTACACACAACAAAAAGATAGAAAACTTACCCTAACAGAAAAAACCAGAGTCGGTGAAAGAGTATCGGAGGCCACATCAGTTCTATAAATCAATTTTCCATATTCACTGGGAGCGTGCAAGAAAGTCGCAGTACAAGCGAGGCAGTTGCAATGTGTATTGGTGCCACCCTGCAAGTTAAAGATGATCAGTACAATTTCATTTTACACTGTGTACCTCTCTTGCTATTGCACATTTATGTCATAACCTTTGGAACACAATCAGTCAATTAGCAGTTAAAATTATTATTCATATATTTGCCAAAAATATAAAAAAAAGGCTTCCTGGTATCTAGGATTTACTTTGACCCTCTATAAAATATATTCGCAGTTAAAATAACATACATTCACAAATTATTTGGAAATATTTTTCACTTCAGTAACAATGATATATGTGCATGTAGCAATGCTAAGTACTAATAAACAACATACAATGTATGCTTGTTAATAATAAAAAATATCTAATTTTAATTCAGAATTAACAAGAATTTTACATTTACAAAAAGGCATATAATTTATATAATTGTAGTCATAGTTGAGCAAGTATGTGTTCAGTAATGACAAAGAGGATAAAAATGTGATCGATAACCACCAACAAAAGGCATGCTATTGAAAACTGTACAAACTAAACTTAGTATTTCATTTTTTTTGTCTCTAGAGAAATAGAAGTTAATTGCTTAACAAGAAAGTGATAAATTTTAAATATTTTTAGAAAGCTGAAAGGGACAGTATACTATAAAATAAGTTTTCCCTTAATGTGTTCCCAATTACTTTTTTTTACCAGCTGAGTATAAAATATATGAGATTTGCTTTTTAAGGTTTATTTGTGTATATGAATGAACTAATTTTGTGTTTTGAAGCAACAACCTAATAAAATGGGTTGAGTCAGATCTCATTACTTTATCACATTGTGTACATATACATGCTTCTTTATCTTATATCTGTCTGTAAACCATTCACCAATACTTGGAGATAACAATGGAAAATTAACATTTTATTACATTATCTCTTCCATACCCCACTGTGAGTGTAATTGCTTCTACTGGCTGTGTTAACACAGCTTGGCCTTAAGGCCAAACACTTTCAGAATAATTGAGGATACCACAGGCTAAATCAACTATTTAAAATGCCAATATAATGGTAATGGAAATACTTGTAAACAATTTAATATACTCCAGCAGGTAAAGTGGATCATTGGGAACAAATTAGAGGGGAGACCATTTTTGAGTAAAGTGCCCCTTGAAGGAAGTCAAAGATCAGTGATAAGTGGCAAATAAAACAACAAAAACAAATGAATACCTAATACATAGGTGTAATGATGTTAACATTATAGCTAAATATAGCTCACATTTATTTTATATTGTTTTCTGCTATACATATAAGAAATAGGACAACATAAAATGATGAACAAATAACCTATACATGTAAATATGGTCCTCCTGTCTATGTGCACAATGGTCTTTAACCACTTTATGCTGTTAGGACGTTCCATGCCGTAACAGCACTGGGCTTCAATGCAGTTAGAATGGCATGGAGTGTCCTCCTGCAGCTTCCCCCTTAGATGAAAGCAGGAATTGGACTGGGGGACATGCCTAGCAGCCTAGGCAGTCCCCAATGCCCTGATTCTGGCCTTGAAATCATGCATTTGCATCAACAATCATTTTATTTTATTTTTCAAGTAAACTTTTACATCGGAACTTCATTCTGATGTTAAACATTTGCTCCCGGCATTAAGGGATTAAAAAACACCATCTTCCTTAAAACCACACAGAATGTACTCAATCTTATTTTATAAATAGAGGGTAAAACTCTTTCAATTTTAAGTCCTCAGGACCCAGTCATTAGAATGAATTTGGCACAAAAAAACAACACCAACCTACCTAATGTTTCTACTGTATGGGGCATTGCAGCTAAAAAACAACACACAACACATGCATAAAAACACTTTATACGAAAAAGAAAAATATTCTCTTCAGAATATGGGTGCAATTCAAATTAATTACAATTATCTTTGTTTACAATGTGACTATTAGGGTGCATTATGCTTTAAAGGCATACACAAAACCCAGATAAGTACTAAAGTGGGTAAATTGGGTAAATAACATCTTTTAAAATAAAAAGGCTTCTCTTTCAAATGAGAGATAGCATGGCAAGGTGATCCCAATGAAAAAAGTTATCATCCAACTTAATCTCATTGCATGTGGAACAAAATGAGGGGTAGCCCCTCCATTGATCCTTCACTCAAAAAAACTAATAAAAAACCCATTAAGGGGCATGAGACCTTTTTATTTAGAAATTCCTTTGTTATATTATACTATCTTGACAGCTGCCACCACTAGTCTTATTTTGGAGGTTGGCAGGGCTTGCATTTTTTTAAAAAAGGCCACCATTCAAATAATGTGTTTCATGTCCTTAGGGCTGTCAAGCACATAACATAATTATAACAATATACACTTGATAGCAACCAATAGCCACATGTTTTTGATGTGTCATTTCACATAGATTCTTGCTTTTCTGAGCTACTGTACCTGCTACTGATACTCTAGATTTATACCGAAGCAGATCCTATCTTCCCATTTCTTATACTATTCTACAAATGCAAATCAACATCTACAGAAAAGGGTTCAACCTATACTATAGCCAAGTCTTTAACTTTATTCTGAAATCCCAGGACTTGGTTGCTGCTTCTAGTTTGTACCAGAGAAAATTACTGACATCAGACAGCTACCCTGTAATATCTTTTACAGCAGTTATGTCTTTTTGTTGTTGGAATATCCAAGAACCAGGTTGGCATAAAAACTCTGAATAAGCCCATGATTGAGCTTGTTTCTGAATTAATTTTGTAGCACCGTCTAACTGCAGGAGTTAGGACTTCCTCTGATTTCTGCTAAATTCTTAATGACTCAAAGTACCTGCTAGACAATGCCTACTTGATGAATAAATGATGTAACTGTTGCTACTTATGGAGATATTTTATCTTGAGATAACTGACAGAAAATAACTCCTTAAAGGGACACTGAACCCAATTTTTTTATTTTGTGATTCAGATAGAGCATTCAAGCAACTTTCTAATTTACTCATATTATCATTTTTTCTTTGTTCTCTTGCTATCTTTATTTGAAAAATAAGGTATCTAAGCTTTTTTTGGGGTTCAGAACTCTGGATAGCACTTTTTTATTGGTGGATGAATTCATCCACCAATCAGCAAGGACAACCCAGGTTGTTCACCAAAAATGGGCCGGCATCGAAACTTACATTCTTGCATTTCAAATAAAGATACCAAGAGAATTAAGAAAATTTGATAATAGGAGTGAATTAGAAAGTTGCTTAAAATTTCATGCTCTATGTGAATCACGAAAGAAAAAAATTGGGTTCAGTGTCCCTTTAATGAATACATGTTAACTATAGCTAATTATGGAAATATTACTGTATCTTGAGGGCACTAAATGATCACTATTCGTTATATTCGTTATACTATTCGTGATATTCCAATATTTCTGAAATCTAAAACTTTGGTCTATCTGTAAATAGAGAACTTACCTCTAGTGCTTAGTACTAGACCTTTAAAGTGACAAAAAATAAAATAAAATACAACTTTATTTTCTTTTGTCAAATAAGACATGAGAAAACAAAAACATATTGTATCTAAATGTGAAATGAAGATAAAATTAAATTGTTACGGAGATATGGTTTGACCTATATCTACCCAAAAGTTTATATATAATAAAATGAATACTGAAAAATAAGTAAATATTATGTAACCAAAACATCTTAATATTATTAACCATTGTAGCTTGCAGAACCTTCCAGTTTTTAAAGACAATGAGAACAAGATAACAGTCATAATGAATTATATCGGAAATCTTAAGAGTGTATCAATGTTTTTCTTCTAAAGATTCAATGTCAATAATTTACTTTTAAGGAAATTAGACATATATAAATGTTTGCTTTTGGTAGGTAAGCCAAGTTATCACAGTACACATTTTTTGCAAATACCATTGTGTTGTAATCATCCCAATTATAAGTAAATACTGTAAATATGTCAGCCCTCAAAATGATTTGTATATTTAAAAAATAAATAAATAAGCACACCTATTAACATTTCCTAAATAGTATGACATTCCATTTCATGGTTCCTTAGCTATGATAAACAAGTGATATAATAAGATTGTACAATGTTTGGTGTTAAATATGAACAAATTGAGCAATAGAAGTGGGCACATAAATCAGATCTGACCACAAACCCTTAAATAAGACTACTCCTTATTACCCAAACATGGAATAAAAAAATGTATTACACTTGGCATTATAAAGTATATTGTTATTTAAATCATTTATCACATTACATATGAATGCATGAATGATCCTTCAACCAATAGTTGAAGCTGCAGTCATTAGACAGCTGCTTCTTAAAGGGACATGAAACCCACATTTTGTCTTTCATGATTTAGAAAGAGAATGCAATTTTAAACATCTTTCTAATTTATTTCTATTATCTAATTTGTTTTATTCTCTTGATATTCTTTGCTGAAAAGCATATCTAGATATGCTCAGTAGCTGCTGATTGGTTGCTGCACATAGAAGCCTTGTGTGATTGGCTCACCATGTGCATTGCTTTTTCTTCAATTAAGGATATCTAAAAAATGAAGCAAAATAAATAATAGAATTAAATTGTAATGTTGTTTAAATTTCTATTCTCTATCTGAATCATGAAAGAAAGATTTTGGGTTTAGTGGCCCTTTAACATACTACACCAACTCAATTTAAGCATTATTCAATCCCTTCAGACTTGCCTGACAGGGATGACTGGCAGTCCCTGCCCATGGCTTGTGCAATGATGAATGTGGGAAGTGTATTGCTGACTGCTATCCGCGATGCCATGTGGATAGGTTCGGCGATGTCCTCCCTTGTCCGTCTGGCTGTTCTTTAATGGACCCAATGGTATGGACTTTTAGGAACTAAACCCTACCTTATCTGAGCTGCCTAAAAAGTCAATTTTATAAATTGCATTGTACTGTATGCTACATGTAATGTAATTAATTATGTCATTTTTGATGATATGTTCATTGACTTTAATGATACCAAGCTTTATGATAGATTTAATATTACCAAGTACTCGCTTAATTTATTTATGCTTGTTTGTTTGTTCAAGCAAAATCCCTATGGCTTTAACAATATATATTTTTTTACATGTTTTAGAATAATACAGGTGCGGTTCTGCATCACTGCACCATTTGAGGCAAAACAATTGCAATAGATGTATCTATAAACATATTTGTTTCTTTAGAAGAAGCAGCAGGACCTATTTTAATGTGGCTACAAGCCGAGCCATACAATGAGAGATATCTGGACATCTACTGATTATATAAATCACTACATGACATCAGCTCTGCCTCTTAGTCACAGCGATTAAATCTCCCTCATTGCCAGTGCATGAGTGTGTGTGGTCTTACTGTGTAGGGCATAGGTCACCCTTTTCACCACTGCTTTTCCCAGCAAGGTATTCCCTCTCCTTCTGCTGATGCAGCTGGCTATTCACAGAGCTATGAAAGATAAACTGCCCACCCTCTCTGGTGCTTTGGCCAGCTGTCCCTCAACTTTATTTATACCTTTGCTTGCTGAAGGGACTGAATTATCCAGCCAAGCAATAGTATATATATATATATATATATATATATATATATATATATATATATATAGATTAAGTTTTAAATTTTACAACAGTAATTGATTCATGCTCTAACCAAATTAACTGCATTTGTATATATGTGTTGATGTACCTGCCCCTGAGTGTTCATGTGTTTTTGTTTTTATTACTTGATACATATCTAGTGGAGTTGCACTAAGCTTTTGATTACTTCTTAAAATAATTAATAACGTAAAAATATATTTTGAAAGCATAGGATTTATTTTGAGGTCCAATCCTTTTGTCTAATAAAGCGCATGAAACATTTTTTATGATTTTAGTTACTTCATTTAACATTTTAGTGGAAACAATGCTGTGAATATGAAGTGATAATACATTTTAGCTAATCAAATGCCATATATGTAATCTTTGCCATTAAAAAAGTATGTGTATTTTGTTAATCTATCTGTGAAAGGGTTAAAGCAATGCCTATAGTAATGCTTTTATTACAATATTATGCTGGCCCACTGGGATGAACAATTCTAATGAACATCCAATCAGTGTGTGCCATATGACACTCTTGAAGTCAAGCCCTTTGAAAGCTCTTAAGAAACCTTTGTAGAGAGTGGGTGGGACCACTCTCTATGGCCCCGATATTCAAAGCATCGGTCTGTTGATATTTTCTAAAAAATTAGGCAGACCAGTGAAGTGCTGATGAGTGGTGATGTGACTCCTATAGGACATAAAGGGGAGCACTATGTTGCTACACAGTGCAGACAATGCGCTCACTGAAGCCAAACACAGTTTCTGTGTTGGAACACTGCATATAATGCTTGTATGACCTAAATCTAACTAAACCTACACAACCTGCCTCACAAAGCAAAGACTCACCACTGAAAATGTGGCAAGACAAACATGGCTGCCACCCTACTCGCCACCTGTACTTCAGAGATTGGAATGTCAAGCACTGCTGGTGTTGTATCCCAATCATAGTGCAGGTTACTCCCTCTGGAACGCCTGGCTACCTTCCTCAGAATGCCTACACCTATGTCATACTCTAGCTATACTCCCACTGGAACACCTAGCTCACTCCCTAATACTGCTTATACCTACTTATTGTGTTAGCTACCCTCCCCTTAAATGCCCAACTAACACCCACACAACGTCTACACCTACATCATACTTTAGCTACCCTCCCCTGGATTTCCGGGTTAACTACCACAGAATGCCTACACCTATGTAATGTCTGAAATCTACCTCACTAATAAGTATACAAAAAAACTTCCTATAATAACTTTCCTTCGTCCCCCACATCCAATTGCTTTCTTCATCCTGCCGCAACCACCTACGCAATATTTTCAAGATTCACCCTTTTCTGAGCGCTAACACCACAAAGCAAATAATACACTCCCTTGTTATATCCCAACTTGAGTACTTCAATAACCTACTTACTGGCCTTCCTCTTTACCGCCTCTACCCCTTCAATCTATCCTAAATGCCTCTGACAGGCTAATCCACCTTTCCCGTCGCTCTGTATCTGCTGCACCTCTCTGCAAATCCCTTCATTGACTCCCCTTTCACAGCAGAATTAAATTCAAAATTCTCACCCTTACATACAAAGCTCTCACCAATGCCACTCTCCACTACCTAGCCTCTCTGATCAACAAGTATACTCCAGCCAGCCCATTAAGATCCAACAATGACCTGCTCCTTGCATCTCCGACTGTCACCTCTTCCCATGCTAGACTGCAGGACTTCTGTCGTGCAGCACCTACCCTCTGGAACTCTCTCCCTCGTGCTGTCAGGTTTTGCCCTAATCTGTCTTCCTTTAAATACTCCCTGAAGACTTTTTTGTTCAGAGAAGCCTACCAGCCAACTCAGTAATAAATTAATTTCACTTGCCTAAAATTTCCCTCATCTAACTCTGCATTAACATCTTTCTCAATCTTGCAGTCCACCCTTCCTGTTTCTCAACCTTCTACCCTTCTAGATTATAAGTTCCTACGGAAATAAGGCCCTCAATTTCTCCTGTATGTGTTTGAAAAATTTTGTCTTGCCTCTTACAAGTTTTATATAATTGTTTTATTTAAATGAATTGTACCCATGGACAGCGCTGCAGAATATGTTGGTGCTTCATAAATAAAGTATAATAATAATAACAATAACTATAGAAGCTATGTTGCTACATTTATATACAATGTTAAAATTATATGCATTGTCATATATAATGCATATTAATTAACGGCTAGATTAAGAGTTTTGTCGGTAACGACCCGCATATCTAACGCTGGCTTTTTTCTGGCCGCACCTTTAAAATAACTCTGGTATTGAGAGTCCACAGAATGGCTGTGTTAGGCTCCAAAAAAGGAGCGTAGAGCATATTTAACGCAACTTCAACTCTTGATACCAGAGTTGCTTACGGACGCGGCCAGCCTCAAAAACGTGCTCGTGCACGATTCCCCCATAGGAAACAATGGGGCTGTTTGAGCTGAAAAAAAACCTAACACCTGCAAGAAAGCCGCGTTCAGCTCCTAACGCAGCCCCATTGTTTCCTATGGGGAAACACTTCCTACGTCTGCACCTAACACTCTAACATGTCCCACCGAGTCTAAACACCCCTAACCTTACACTTATTAACCCCTATTCTGATGCCCCCGCTATCGCTGACCCCTGCATATTATTATTAACCCCTAATCTGCCGCTCCGTAAACCGTCGCTACTTACATTATCCCTATGTACCCCTAATCTGCTGCCCCTAACACCGCCGACCCCTATATTATATTTATTAACCCCTAATCTGCCCCCCACAACGTCGCCTCCACCTGCCTACACTTATTAACCCCTAATCTGCCGAGCGGACCGCACCGCTATTATTATAAAGTTATTAACCCCTAATCCGCATCACTAACCCTATAATAAATAGTATTAACCCCTAATCTGCCCTCCCTAACATCTTCGACACCTAACTTCAATTATTAACCCCTAATCTGCCGACTGGAGCTCACAGCTGTTCTAATAAATGTATTAACCCCTAAAGCTAAGTCTAACCCTAACACCCCCCTAACTTAAATATAATTTTAATCTAACGAAATTAATTAACTCTTATTAAATAAATTATTCCTATTTAAAGCTAAATACTTACCTGTAAAATAAATCCTAATATAGCTACAATATAAATTATAATTATATTATAGCTATTTTAGGATTAATATTTATTTTACAGGTAACTTTGTATTTATTTTAACCAGGTACAATAGCTATTAAATAGTTAAGAACTATTTAATAGCTAAAATAGTTAAAATAATTACAAAATTACCTGTAAAATAAATCCTAACCTAAGTTACAATTAAACCTAACACTACACTATCAATAAATTAATTAAATAAAATACCTATAATTATCTACAATTAAACCTAACACTACACTATCAATAAATACATTAAATACAATTCCTACAAATAAATACAATGAAATAAACTAACTAAAGTACAAAAAATAAAAAAATATTTACAAACATTAGAAATATATTACAAAAATTTTAAACTAATTACACCTACTCTAAGCCCCCTAATAAAATAACAAAGCCCCCAAAATAAAAAATGCCTTACCCTATTCTAAATTACTAAAGTTCAAAGCTCTTTTACCTTACCAGCCCTGAACAGGGCCCTTTGCGGGGCATGCACCAAGAAGTTCAGCTCTTTTGCCTGTAAAAAAAAAACATACAATACCCCCCCCCAACATTACAACCCACCACCCACATACCCCTAATCTAACCCAAACCCCCTTAAATAAACCTAACACTAAGCCCCTGAAGATCTCCCTACCTTGAGTCGTCTTCACCCAGCCGAGCCAAATTCTTCATCCAAGCGGAGCAAGAAGAGGTCCTCCATCCGGTAGAAGTCTTCATCCAAGCGGGGCAGAAGAGGTCTTCCATCCGATTGAAGTCTTCATACAAGAGGCATCTTCTATCGTCATCCATCCGGAGCGGAGCAGCAGCATCCTGAAGACCTCCGACGCGGAACATCCATCCTGGCCGACGACTGAACGACGAATGACGGTTCCTTTAAATGACGTCATCCAAAATGGCGTCCCTCGAATTCTGATTGGCTGATAGGATTCTATCAGCCAATCGGAATTAAGGTAGGAATATTCTGATTGGCTGATGGAATCAGCCAATCAGAATCAAGTTCAATCCGATTGGCTGATCCAATCAGCCAATCAGATTGAGCTTGCATTCTATTGGTTGATCGGAACAATTTATTTAATAAGAGTTAATTAATTTCGTTAGAATAAAATTATATTTAACTTAGGGGGGTGTTAGTGTTAGGGTTAGACTTAGCTTTAGGGGTTAATAAATTTATTAGAATAGCGGTGAGCTCCAGTCGGCATATTAGGGGTTAATAATTGAAGTTAGGTGTCGGCGATGTTAGGGAGGGCAGATTAGGGGTTAATACTATTTATTATAGGGTTAGTGAGGCGGATTAGGGGTTAATAACTTTATTATAGTAGCGGTGCGGTCCGCTCGGCAGATTAGGGGTTAATAAGTGTAGGCAGGTGGAGGCGACGTTGAGGGGGGCAGATTAGGGGTTAATAAATATAATATAGGGGTCGGCGATGTTAGGGGCAGCAGATTGGGTACATAGCTATAATATAGGTGCCGGCTCTTTGCGGTCGGCAGATTAGGGGTTAATTATTATAGGTAGCTGGCTGCGACGTTGTGGGGGGCAGGTTAGGGGTTAATAAATATAATAAATATAATAGAGGTCGGCAGTGTTAGGGGCAGCAGATTAGGGGTACATAAGTATAACGTAGGTGGCGGTCGGCAGATTAGGGGTTAAAAAAATTTAATTGAGTGTCGGCGATGTGGGGGGACCTCGGTTTAGGGGTGCATAGGTAGTTTATGGTTGTTAGTGTACTTTAGAGCACAGTAGTTAAGAGCTTTATAAACCGGCGTTAGCCCAGAAAGCTCTTAACTACTGACTTTTTTCTGTGGCTGGAGTTTTGTCGTTAGATTTCTAACGCTCACTTCAGACACAACTCTAAATACCGGAGTTAGAAAGATACCATTGAAAAGATAGGATACGCAATTGACGTAAGGTGATCTGCGGTATGGAAAAGTCGCGACTGAAAAGTGAGCGTTAGACCCTTTTTTGACTGACTCCAAATACCGGCGGTAGCCTAAAATCAGTGTTAGGAGCCTCTAACGCTGGTTTTCACGGCTACCGCCAAACTCCAAATCTAGGCCTAAGTATTGTATATAATTTAAAATGCAATTATTATGGCTTGTTCATTTATTATTTTAAAATATATATTTATGTTTAACATAATAAAATGAACAAGCCAGAATAACTACATATTAAATTATATGTATATGGGCTATTGGCGGTTTAAAGGTTAGTTAGTGCATGGTTAGTTTGCGGTGGTGGGTTATGTCAGTTTAGGGGTACATATGTATATTTATTAGATTGTGTGTTATATATTTAAAATTGATCCTTTACTTTATATTGTTAATGTCAGTGCCAATGTTGCTTTGAATATTTCACCAGCATTGGCGCCAATTACGATGTATAGTAAAATGCCAAAATTCCCCTATGGGATGCTGCCTTTTAAAAAAATGTGTCGGCACTGAATCTTTTGCATGCTTTTTCGACATCGCATTGAATCCCTTTGGATTATTTAACTGCCTTGCAACACTTTCAATCATCGGTTCCTATGTCACAGCCCAGCCAAAAGAGGAAATGAAGAGCGGTGCAGGAACAGAAGATACCATTAAAATCTTAAAGTTGTAAATTTACCTTTACTTTAACAACAATATTGGCACATATTATATGACCTTGGTGCCAGTTGTTATCATAAGAAGTCTTTTACTGGTTTGTACACATTGGATACATATATAAGTGACAGAAAGTGTAACAATCTTGTTTAAAGGGACAGTCTACTCCAGAATTGTTATTGTTTAAAAAGATACATAATTCTTTTATTACTCATTCCCCGGTTTTGCATAACCAACACTGTTATATAAATATACTTTTTAGCTCTGTGTTTACCTTGTATCTAGGCCTCTGCAGACTGCCCCCTTATTTCAGTTTTTTTTACAGACTTGCATTTTAGCCAATCAATGTCCTCTCATAGTAACTCCACGTTTGCAAGCACAATGTAATCTCTATGAGGGATATTTATCAAGCCGTCAACTGCAAATACGCTGGAATTCCGCAGCGTAATTGTGGCGAGCTTGATTCGACCCATTTATCAAAGCTTACAGACCGGCAAAACTTGAAATTTGTGATGTAACAAACGATCCGCCGGTCTCAATCTGACACAGATCGATGCTTATGTCATTACAGATGTTCTGAATACAAATTCAGCACTATCTGATAACTTTTGCAAGTTATCAAATTTCTAACAGGTACGCTCGCCACTATTCCGGCTCAGCGTACCTGGTTTTCAATCTGCCACCCTGAAGGCCACGGATGCCATAGGAATCAATGGTAGTCTGTAAGCAGCAAAAGCTCATGTTCGATGCTGCCAGATATCCCATTGATTTCTATGGTAGAAAACCAGTAACGTTTACACCTAACACCCTAACTTAAGCCCCGAGTCTAAACACCCCTAATCTGCCGCCCGACATCGCTGCCACCTACATAATGTTATTAATCCCTATCCCGCCGCTCCTGGAGCCCACTTCAATTAAAGAAATATATTAACCCCTACTCTGCCGCTCCCGGAGCCCACCGCAACTAAATAAATGTATTAACGCCTAACCGCTGCTCCCGGAGCCCGCCGCAACTAAATAAATGTATTAAACCCTATCCCGCCACTCCTGGCCCCCTCCGCAACTAAATAAATATATTAACCCCTATCCCGCTGCAACTATAATAAAATGATTAACCCCTAAACCCCTGGCATCCCACATCACTACCACTAACTAAACCTATTAACCCCTAAACCGCCAGCCAACCACATCGCCATAAACTAAATTAAGCTATTAACCCCTAAACCTAACAACCCGCTGACTTTACATTAAAATTAACTCATCTCTATCTTATAATACATGTAAACTTACCTGTAGAATTAAAATAAACTATATTAAACTATTTATTAACCTACCCTATTATACTAAAATTACATTAAACTATATTAAACTATTAATTAACCTACCCTAACTATTATACTAAAATTAAATTAAACTATATTAAACTATTAATTAACCTACCCTAACTATTATACTAAAATTACATTAAACTACAAATTAAATTAACTATATTACATATTTAAAAACCTAACCCTATTCAAATTATTTAAATCTACAATTAAAAATGACTAAGTTACAAAAAAATAACAACTAAGTTACAAAAAATTAAAAACACTAAGTTACAAAAAATAAAAAACACTAAATTACACAAAATAAAAATAAAAAAAATCAAATATTTAAACTAATTACACCTAATCTAATAGCCCTATCAAAATAAAAAGCCCCCCAAAATAAAAAAATCTCTAGCCTACAATAAACTACCAATGGCCCTTAAAAGGGCCTTTTGCCCCAAAGAAATCAGCTCTTTTACCTGTAAAAAAAACAGTAAAACCCAACACCCACACAACCAACTCCCCCAAATAAAAATCTATCTAAAAAACCTAAGCTTCCCATTGCCCTGAAAAGGGCATTTGTATGGGCATTGCCCTTAAAAAGGCATTTAGCTCTTTTACTACGCAAAGTCCCTAACCTAAAATTAAAACCCACCCAATAAACCCTTAAAAAAACTAGCACTAACCCCTGAAGATCTACTTACAGTTTTTGAAGACCGGACATCCATCCTCATTGAAGCCGGCAGAAGTCCTCATCGAAGCCGGCAGAAGTCTTCATCCAAGCGGGCTGAAGTCTTCATCCAAGCGGACAGAAGTCTTCATCCAGACGGCATCTTCTATCTTAATCCATCCTGAGCGGGTCCATCTTCAAGACATCCGGCGCGGAGCATACTCTTCTTACGACGAATCTTGAAGAATGAAGTTTCCCTTTAAATGATGTCATCCAAGATGGCGTCCCTTACATTCCGATTGGCCAATAGGATTGAGCTTTCATCCTATTGGCTGATCCAATTAGCCAATAGGATTGAGCTTGCAGTCTATTGGCTATTCCAATCAGCCAATAGAATGCAAGCTCAATCCTATTGGCTGATTGGATCAGCCAATAGGATGAAAGATCAATCCTATTGGCTGATTACAACAGCCATTAGGATTTTTTTTCCCTTTAATTCCGATTGGCTGATAGAATTCTATCAGCCAATCGGAATGTAAAAGACGCCATCTTGGATGATGTCATTTATAGGAAACTTCATTCTTTAAGAGACGTCGTAAGGAGAGGATGCTCCGCGCCGGATGTCTTGAAGATGGAGACGCTCCGTGCCGGATGGATGAAGATAGAAGATGCCGTCTGGATGAAGACTTCTGCCTGCTTGGATGAAGACTTCTGCCGACTTCGCTGAGGACTTCTGCCACTTGGATTAAGATGGATAACGAAAACTTCGAAAACTGTAAGTGGATCTTCAGGGGTTAGTGTTAGTTTTTTTTAAGGGTTTATTGGGTGGGTTTTAATTTTAGGTTAGGGACTTTGGGCAGTAAAAGAGCTGAATGCCCATAAAGGGCCCATTTAATGGCAATGCCCATACAAATGCCCTTTTCAGGGCAATGGGGAGCATAGGTTTTTTAGATAGGTTTTTATTTGGGGGGTTGGATGTGTGGGTGTTGGGTTTTACTGTGAGAGGGGGTATTTGTATTTTTTTTAACATATAAAAGAGCTGATTTCTTTGGGGCAATGCAATGCAAATGGCCCTTTTAAGGGTCATTGGTAGTTTAGTGTAGGCTAGGGTTTTTTTTATTTTGGGGGGACTTTTTTATTTTGATAGGGCTATTAGATTAGGTGTAATTAGTTTAAATATGTGATAATTTATTTTTTATTTTGTGTAACTTAGTGTTTATTATTTTGTGTAACTTAGTGTTTTTTATTTTGTGTAACTTAGTTGTTATTTTTTTATAACTTAGTAATTTTTAATAGTAGATTTAAATAACTTGAGTAGGGTTAGGTTTTTAGAAATGTAATATAGTTAATTTAATTTTTAATTTAATGTAATTTTAGTATAATAGTTAGGGTAGATTAATTATTATTAGTTTAATACCGTTTAATTTAATTGTAGGATAATAGGTAGGGTAGGTTAATTAGTAGTTTAATATAGTTTATTTTAATTCTAAAGGTAAGTTTAAATGTGTTATAAGATAGGGATGAGTTAATATTTAATGTAAAGTTAGTGGGTTGTTAGGTTTAGGGGTTAATAGCTAATTTAGTTTATGACGATGTGGGGGGCTGGCGGTTTAGGGGTTAATAGGTTTAGTAAGTGGTAGTGATATGAGAGGCCAGGGGTTTAGGGGTTAATACATTTATTTAGTTGTGGAGGGGTCCAGAAGTGGCAGGATAGGGGTTAATAACTTTATTAGAGTTGCGGTGGGCTCAGGGAGCGGAGGGATAGGGGTTAATAACTTTATTTAGTTGCAGCGGGGTCCGGGAGCCGCAGGATAGGGGTTAAACATTTTAATATAGTGGCGGTGTTTAGTGACAGGGTATAAGTAAAGTTGGGAAAAAGCAGAATAGCAGCGAGATCAATGACTGTTAGTTAACAGCAGTCCGTTGGCTTTTTGACAGCTTTTTTTATAAATAAGGAGAGCGTATTCAGGTCCGCGGGCACGATGTTAGGCGATGTTAGGCGAGCATATTGGTGCCATCAAATGCAGCATAGTTGACGGCTTGATAATTCGGCCTCTAAGGCACACATTAATTAACGCCCACTAGCTGTGAAAAACTGTCAAATGCTTTGAAATAAGAGGCGGCCGTCAAGGGCTTAGAAATTAACATATGAGCCTACCTAGGTGTATCTTTCAACTAAGAATTCCAAGAGAACAAAGTAAATTTGATAATAAAAGTGAAATGGAAAGTTGTTTAAAATTGCATGCCCTATCTGAATCATGAAAGTCTAATTCTGACTAAAATGTCTATTTAATATATACATTGGAAGCATGCTTAAAAGAGTATGGCTAAATGTTGACATTACAATTCAAATGTTGATTCTCATAAACTTCATTGTAAGGCTTTGTGAAACAATCAATTTTCAAATGGTATGTTTCTTTCTTTATTTTTTTTTTTTTCAAATGTTATCATTCCTTTCACAGAAATAATTTATTAGCAAAAAATTTGTCAAGGAAAACATTAGTTCTGCTATTGCAGTATCAAAACTATGACAGTCTACTATGTTTAGTCACTTCCCTGTAATATTATTTTTACCTTTTAGAATTTGTCAATATATAGGGATCAATTTACTATTGTGTAGACAGACAGGATCACAATTAGGCAATCTCTCCATCCATGATAGTGGGTAGTGGGTAGCATTGTGCTACGCACATTTATTATTGCACAAGAGGCTCTCTACTCTCACATGGCCAAGTATGACCCCTGCTTCTTAACTATTGGCAGTAGGCTTGCTCATAAAAAAGTAATAAAACAATCTCTATGTAGAATATAGCAGGGTTACGCTTCTGAAGTCTGGAGAAAAAAGGCAGCAAAATAAAAAAAAACATTTTGGGCCCCATGTACTAAGGCCGGTGCAGTCACGGTTTCTAAATTGAAAAATCTTACTCCCAGCTTCTCAGTGTATGGTGCCCTATATATCATTACAAACACAAGTGAGTGTGTAAGGCCACTACCTTCTCTTGTGTGACCAATCTCAAAAGAGAAGGGCCTGTCAATTACCCTGAACGAACATGTTTAGGGTGATTTCTATCCACCAACTCAGAGCTGGTGACCACTGCTTCTTACATTGCAGGAGACAAGCTTGCATGTGTGAGTCTGCACAACAAAGGCTCAAAAGTAGCATACACTGCTTAGTAAATTGAGTAATTTTTATTACAATCTTAAACTGTATCACGTCCCTTTAAAATAAATCACCTAAAATTGTGCAGTTTGAGAGAATGATAGAGGGCTACACAGATAATGTACATGGCTACTGAAAAAAATAACTTTAGTTTTTTTAAGAATGTCTATAGATGAAAAAAAAGAAATATACTAAAAGCAATAACTTTATTTAATCTGTGACAAGAAATAAACTGTGTAATCTGTATTAAAAATAAAAAAGATAATATATAGATTCTGCTGATCCTCTCAGCTAGGGATTAGCCAAATTTTATTGACCCTTTTTGTTTAGGATTAACTGCAAAAGAATCGTTAAACAACTGTGTGTAATAAACAAAGAAAAGCAATGCATTTAATCAATAATTCCTCATGATGATCTGCACACAAAAAAGGAAAAAAGGGAGTTTGCTTTGATTACTGAAATATTATTGTAAGAGCATTCCATCATGCAATAAATCTAATGGCTAGATTACGAGTTTTTGTCGGTAATGGTGTGCGGTGCTAACGCACAGTTTTCCCTCACCACAGACAACGTTGGTATTACGGGTCTTTTGAAACCCGACGTTAGCCGCAAAAAAGTGAGAGTAGAGCAAAATTTAGCTCCACATCTCACCTCAATACCAGCACTGCTTATGGTAGCGGTAAGCTGGAAAAATGTGCTTGTGCACGATTTCCCCATAGGAATCAATGGGGCAGAGCCGACTGAAAAAAAACCTAACACCTGCAAAAAAGCAGCGTTCAGCTTCTAACGCAGCCCCATTGATTCCTATAGGGAAACTAAATTTATGTCTACACCTAACACCCTAACATGAACCCCGAGTCTAAACACCCCTAATCTTATACTTATTAACCCCTAATCCGCCGCCCCCGACATCACCGACACCTGCTTTATATTATTAACCCCTATCCTGCTGCTCTGGACACCGCCGCCACCTACATTATACTTATGAACCCCTAATGTGCTGTCCCAAACATCGCCGAACATTACATTATATTTATTAACCCCTAATCTGCCGCCCCCAATGTCGCCGACACCTACCTACAATTATTAACCCCTTATTTGCCGCCCCCAACGTCGCCGCGACTATAATAAAGTTATTAAACCCTAAATCTAAGTCTAACCCTAACACCCCCCTAACTTAAATATAATATAAATACATCTAAATAAATATTCCTATCATTAAATAAATTATTCCTTTTTTAAACTAAATACCTATAAAATAAACCCTAAGCTAGCTACAATATAACTAATAGTTACATTGTAGCTATCTTAGGGTTTATTTTTATTTTACAGGCAAGTTTGTATTTATTTTAACTAGGTACAATAGTTATTAAATAGTTATTAACTATTTAATAACTTCCTAGTTAAAATAAATACAAATATACCTGTAAAAGTACAAAAAACCCCCACTAAATTACAGAAAATAATAAAATAATTAAAAAAAATTTAAACTAATTACACCTAATCTAATCCCCCTAATAGAATAAAAAAGCCCCCCAAAATAAAAAAATCCCTACCCTATACTAAATTACAAATAGCCCTTAAAAGGGCTTTTTGCGGGGCATTGCCCCAAAGTAATCAGCTCTGTTACCTGTAAAAAAAAGTACAATACCCCCCCAACATTTAAACCCACCACCCACATACCCAACCCTACTCTAAAACCCACCCAATCCCCCTAACACTACCCGCTTGAAGATCACCCTACCTTGAGATGTCTTCACCCAACTGGGCTGAAGTGGTCCTCCAGACGGTCCGAAGTCTTCATCCTATCCGGGCAGAAGAGGTCCTCCAGACATCCAGAAGTCTTCATCCATGCGGCATCTTCTATCTTCATCCATCCAGCACGGAGCGGGTCCATCTTCAAGACATGCGATGTTGAGCATCCTCTTCGTTCGGCGGGGGCGACTGGAACAATGACGGGTCATTTAAATGACGTCATCCAAGATGGCGTCCCTTCAATTCCGATTGGCTGATAGAATTCTATCAGCCAATCGGAATTAAGGTAGAAAAAATCCTATTGGCTTATCCAATCAGCCAATAGGATTGAAGTTCAATCCTATTGGCTAATTAGAACAGCCAGTAGGATTGAGCTTGCATACTATTGGCTGATTGGAACAGGATGCTCTGTGTCGGATGTCTTGAAGATGGACCTGCTCCGCTCCGGATGGATGAAGATAGAAGATGCCGCCTGGATGAAGACTTCTGGTCGTCTGGAGGACCACTTCTGCCAGGTTGGGTGAAGATGTCTCAATGTAGGGTGATCTTCAAGGGGGAAGTGTTAGGTTTTATTAAGGGGGAATTGGGTGGGTTTTAGATTAGGGTTGGATGTGTGGGTGGTGGTTTGTAATGTTGGGGGGTATTGTATTTTTTTTTTTACAGGTAAAAGAGCCGATTAATTTGGGGCAATGCCCCGCAAAAAGCCCTTTTATGGCTATTTGTAATTTAGTGTAGGGTAGGGATTTTTTTTTATATTGGGGGGCTTTTTTATTTTATTAGGGGGATTAGAATAGACTATTTTCTGTAATTTAGTGTTTGTTTTTTAGCAATTTAGTTTATTTAATTTAACTTTAATTAATTGTAGTTAATTTAGGTAATTTATTTAATTATAGTGTAGTGTTAGCTGTAATTGTAGCTTAGGTTAGGTTTTATTTTTACAGGTAAATTTGTATTTATTTTAACTAGGAAGTTATTTAATAGTTACTAACTATTTAATAACTATTGTACCTAATTAAAATAAATACAAAGTTGCTTGTAAAATAAAACTAAACCCTAAGCTAGCTACAATGTAACTATTAGTTATATTGTAGCTAGCTTAGGGTTTATTTTATAGGTATTTAGTTTAAAAAAGGAATAATTTATTTAATGATAGGAATATTTATTTAGATGTATTTAAATTATATTTCAGTTAGGGGGTGTTGGGGTTAGGGTTAGACTTAGATTTAGGGGTTAATAACTTTATTATAGAGGCGGCGATGTTGAGGGTGGCAGATTAGGGGTTAATAATTGTAGGTAGGTGTCGACGATGTTAGGGACGGCATATTAGGGGTTAATACAATTGAACTAGTGTTTGTGAGGTGGGAGTGCGACGGTTTAGGGGTTAATATATTTATTAAAGTGGCGGCAATGTCCGGTCGGCAGATTAGGGGTTAAAATTTTTATTTAAGTGTTTGCGATGTGGGGTGGGGGGGGGCTCGGTTTAGGGGTTAATAGGTAGTTTATGGGTGTTAGTGTACATTTTAGCACTTTAGTTAAGAGTTTTATGTTACAGCGTTAGCCCATAAAACTCTTAACTACTGACTTTTAAATGCGGTAGGAGTCTTGACAGGAGAGGCTGTACCGCTCACTTTTTCCAAGACTCGTAATACCAGCGTTAGGTAAATCCAATTGAAAAGATAGGATACACAATTTACGTAAATGGATTTGCGGTATGCTCGAGACGCGGAAAAAAAGTGAGCAGTACACCTGTACCTGCAAGACTCGTAATACCAGCGGGCGTTAAAAAGCAGTGTTGGGACCTCTCAACGCTGCTTTTTAAGGCTAACACAAGACTCGTAATCTAGGCGTAAGACTTTTGTAACAGAGAGCCAAATATTTTGCCTCAGGGTTTGGTACACTTAAACAGGTCTACATTTAAAGGCCTTAAACACACTTACTGAGCCTTACTGAATACAGCCTTAATTTAAATTCAAAACATAATTTCTTAAAGGGCCAGCATACTTGGCATTTTCAAGTTTATTTGTGTATATTAAATAGCTGGTTTTATCTTTTGAAACTACGGCCTATTACAATGGCTGCCTCTGCTCCTAAACTCGTACGCCTCCTCTGAGGCTGTGGACATCAATCTGCCCAATCTCATACAATCGGGTTGATTGACACCTCCTGCTAGCGGACGATTGGCCACAAATTGGCAGGAGGCGGCATTGCACAAGCAGTTCACCAGAACTGCTTGTGCAATGTTAAATGCGGATAGCATATGTTGTTGGGATTCAGCGATATCGGGCAGACATAATCCGTCTGATTGTTAATACATCGGCCCCTTAGAGAGAACAATGGAAACTTACCATTTTTAATTATTTCAAGACTTGAGAATAAGAAAGATAAAGTAGACACCCAATAAGTAGCTACTGACAAGATAGGGATTTTAGCACACTTTTTTAATATTATTCTTCAAATAATAAGTAATAAAGAAGGACTGAACGTAATAGAACATAATAGAATTGCAAATTCATATAGGTCAATGAATTAACTTTGATACCATCGCTGAATACCACAATATGCAAGTATACAGAATTTACCTGAAAAACATAGCTAGAGAAGATTTACACTATAGACAACGAAAACACCAAGGTAACCAGATTTTAATCAGAGAAGCGAATTACCCTCTGGTGGAGGTGTTGCCTGAACTGTACATATGTGCAATTTATAACTATTTATATTATCGCAATCTAACTTTTTTCAATGTATGTCATGGTGAATATTGGTATTTTTGATCATACTGTAAGATCTCTTGATACTTTCACTGATTACACTGACATTTTTAATCTTTATGTGATTAGAGTCCTGGGTTTTCTTTTGACACACAATTTATTTCAGTTTGAGGGTGTTTACTGTCTCCAGAGATGTGTGCTCCTTCTTTTGCTAACCTTTTTTTAGGTTGGTGGGAGTTCTGCCACATCTTTCAAGATAGTAATCCCTATAGACAATATATCTCTTTATACAAGAGATATATAGATGATCTTTTGTTTATTTGGGAAGGTCCCTATGAATATTTTTATGGATTACCTCAACTGTAATGATATAGGTCTAAAATTTACCTTTGAGCATAATGTCACTGACATTAATTTCCTTGATATTACACTAAAGGGAATGAAAACAGTGTCAATAGAATCTACAGCCTATTGAAAACCAATTTCAGGCAATTCACTTCTTTTAGGTACAAGCTGTCATCCTAAATATATGCCCTATGCGATAGCTAAGGGTGAATTTACCAGATTGAAAAGGAATTGTTCCCCAGGATTTTGACATGCAGGTAATAGATCTAGAGAAATGCCTAGCAGCTAGGAAGTATCCAATGAAAGCAATCAAAAAGGCCAAATGGGCAGTAAATGCCATACCAAGGGAGAATCTTTTGTCAGGAAACCATAGGAAGGTTGATAATTTTGAGGGAGTAACATTTGTCACAGGACATAGTGCTCAATACCCTGCAGTATGCAACATTGTATGCAAACACTTTTCTATACTGTCTGCAAAGGACAAACTAGTACAGTGAAAAGTGGTTTAAGATGCTTATACAGAAAAAGTCCTACTTTGGGCTCAATTTTGTCTCCAACTCTTTTGAGATCTCAACAACAAAAAGGGAGTGCTTGGCTCAAACATGGGGGCATGTACAGGTGTGGACACAGGAAGTGTAAACCCTGTGATTTTGTCAAAATTACTAAGGATTTTTCCAGCACAGTAACGGGTAAAAATTACAAAATTGAGGCTTGTCTAAACTGCACATCACAAAATGTTATCTATCTCATAGAATGTACGTCATGCAAGATCCAATATGTAGGTCTCACGTCTAGGGATGTCAATTCTAGAATTAGAGAACATTTGTCCTCTTTTAGCACTAAGAGATCTTCTATACCAATTGTGCAACATTTTGGTATTTATAATAATGGGAACCTTTAGAGTTTTTCCTGGTATGCTATAGAAAAGATCCTTAGACCTAGGAGAGGAGGTGATCTCAATAACATTTTGGCTAGACGAGAGGCTTATTGGATCTTTACACTAAATACCAGATTGCCTAATTGTTTAAATTCAAGATATAACATCATGAATTTATGGCAGTAATTAGGTTTCTTCACTGTAAGTTATCAGACATTTGTACATATTTATGCATTCTTGTTTTGAGTGATACATTTTGAGGATATCTCTACCCATGTTGTTTACACACTAGGATAGTATGGTAATATACATCTTATCCACATTGTATCCTCATTTTCCTGTACTGCACAGTTATTTGCAATCCCCTTTTTTCAATTTTTTCTGACACAGATAGTATATTGTAGCGTATGCTTGTATAACAGTGTGACATACCATACATTTTGGGTAGTGTGTTTTTACATTTGTAGGTTTATTGATATCACTTTCAAATATTTGGTGTATATATATATATATATATATATATATATATAAAATTACCATTATTATCGTTCATGAGATATCCTATACTTTAAGCTATGTAGGAACAGGTAGTGCTTATATTGTAGGGCATATACAATTGTCTTCTTTATTTTGGAAGTATTATATTAGCATCATTGGGCTTACATTATGAATATATTTTGTTCATTGTATTTTTCGCCTTTGAATAGTGATTATGTATCTTGACTTATTCAAACAGTCAGTTTTGTTTAGTTTATTATATGTTTCTCCCTTTTGCCTAATCTCTTTCACACAATTTTTCAGTATTATTGTTCACAGTATCTTTGTGATAACATTTACTGACTATGATTATATTGTTAATTGAGAAGCAATCATACTGTGGTGCAGTCTGATTTTTTTTAACCAATTGCAGATGGACAAGTGGTTTTTAAGTCAGTAGTAACTAGTTCAACTTAGGCTATGATTACGGATGTTATCCGAAACGCGTAACCCATTCTAGGACTACGCACCAGTATGTATGACTTGCTTGAAGGTTTTTGGATGTACCCCCTATTTTGGTTTTAACCATTGACTACAATAAATATTGAAGATTTTATCCTACAAATTGAATCATACATTTTTTTGTCTTATAACTTCATACTATAAGACAGGCATAGATCCTCAAGGATCACCATGGTGGCTGTTTTTTTTGTCTACAATGGGAAGCCATCCTCTGGTGGAGGTGTTTGTGTTGTCTATAGTGTAAATCTTCTCTAGTTATGTTTTTCAGGTAAATTCTGTATACTTGCATATTGTGGTATTCAGCGATGGTATCACGGTTCATTCATTGACCTATATGAATTTGCAATTCTATTTTCTTGATGTATACATTCGAGAAACTGGGCACTGTAGTCACTTTGTTTATGTATTTTTTAGGACGTTCAGTCCTTCTTTATTACTTATTATTTAAAGAATAATATTAAAAAAGTGTGCTGAAATCCCTATCTTGTCAGTAGCTACTTATTGGGTGTCTACTTTATCTTTCTTATTCTCAAGTCTTGAAATATGACGTTTTAAGGGTCTGCACTGATAGCTTTGCCTGCATAGGTTTTTTTAATAAAATAGACAATTTTTTGAAGTCTTATGGATTACTGAAATAGTATTTCTCCCTGATCTAACTTATATTACCATTTTATTAGTTATCTCTTCTACACCCCACTGGGAGTGTAAGTTTTTTGCTGGCTGTGTTTACATTGCCTGTCAATAGCCTGGACCTAAGTATAGAAACTTTCAGTATAGGTGAGGATACCACCGGCTAAATCAGCTATTTCAAATGTTGAAATAAGGGTAAACTAGCTACTGTTTAAAAATTGAATACACTCCAGCAGGTAAAATGGATGTTCAGGAGAAAATTAAAGTTGAGAACATTTTTGGGTCTAGTCAAAATTAAACTTTCATGATTCCGATATGCATGCAATTTTAAATAACTTTCCAATTCACTTTAATCATCAAGTGTTCTCTTGGTATTCGTTGTTGAAAGCTACACCTAGGCAGGCTCATATGCTAATGTCTAAGTACTTGAAGGCCACCTCTTATCTGAATGAATTTGACCATTTTCACAGCTAGAGGGTGTTAGTTCATATGTGCCATATAGATAACATTATGCTCACGCCCATGGAGTCACTTATGAAAGGACACTGATTGGCTTAGATACAAGGAAATCACAGGTAAAAAGTAAATTAATATAACGTTGTTGGTTATGCAAAACTGGGGAATGGTTAAACAATGGATTATCTATCTTTTTAAACATTAAAAAGTCTGGGGTAGACTGTCCCTTTAGCTCATAAATAAAAATAAAAATTTTGACGAAGAGTGTTACGGATAAAAAAATAACAGTAAGAAAAAAAAAACAAGTGGCATATTGTTTTATAGCATTGTTTTTCCATTTTATCCCACAACAAATGCAATGCTTTATTAGTAAAGTATCATGTTTTATTAGAATATGTAGTAAATTAAACTATGTTGATAGTTACAGCACTAGGGTTTATATAGTTCCAGTAAACCTCAAATATTATTTTAGTGTCCTCTTCATTTCAAGTAAAATGTCTGTCTTAAATTAACTTGTTTGTCACTAGAGAAAGCCCCAGTACTTGAAAAAAATGGCCAAATACACAGTATCAGGACAAGACAATGAACAAGACCAGACAGGCACAAGGTCAGAAAGGCTACAGAGATGTAAAGTCCAGGGACAAAGCCACATAGGTCCAAATACAAGGAGATGAGAAATAAACAGCATTAGACAAACATTATACATTTCAGTAACAATTAAATATAGATTGATGCTGGTTTAAATAGGGTGTTAACTGGAGATGTTGTGCATGTGTATAATCAGTTGTGTAAGGTGGAGCCAGATAAGGCACAGTATTTCATGTATATGTGCCGTCATAAAGGTCAGTGAGCATTTTAAAGACATGTGATGAAGGGTCAGAATGTGGAAAAAGGTAGCCGCTTGTGGCATTCGTCTCTTTTTGGAGCCGAATATATTCTTGTGAAAGTTCAGCACACTAAGATCTGATTTGCACAGATGTTAGTGTGTTGAACTTTCACAAGAAAAATTCCAGCTCTGAAAAGAGATGAATGCCATGAGTGGCCACTTTCCTCCACATTCGGGTCCTAACAAACGTCCGAATGCACATGTCTTGAGCAAGGCCAGTAGGCACTGTTCTCCAACTTCACATATTTGATTCCTGTTTAGTTAAACCAATGAACAACAGATGAACAATCTCCTTTAGCTCCACAACTCCAAAGAGGTATTGATATCAAATTAAGATTGCATTGCAAAAAAGTGAAAACAGTGCTTTTGAATATTTTTTTTAAAAAATACAGTATATAAGCACTCTCAAGATTTGTCAGCACACTAACAAATTCATTTATGTTTTGGGGTTCAAAACTTCTTCAGAAGAAGGAGATGTTTTGATCATCAAAAACCCAGGTGGCTGATACAAGAGGGAGCTTATACTGACTGTGAGGCCAAATGGAGCTTAATGTAGCTGTTTTCCATGCTGCACCTTAACTCATCCGCCCCCCTCTGAGGTGGCGGACAGCAATCCACCCGATCGCATACAATCGGGTTAATTGAAACCCCCTGCTAGCGGCAGATTGGCAGCAAATGTGTAGGGGCGGCATTGCACAAGCTGTTCACTAGAACTGCTTGTGCAATATGATAAAACTGCATATTATAGTATGTTTTTTTTTCAAATATAGATTATGGTTGTTGTATTCCTGTATGATGATACAATGCTGTAATGTGGGAGTTCATAAAAACCAACCATCTGGCCATGACCACAGTATTTATCTAGATTGATCAATATTATATTCCACAAATAAATATAAATTCCAGCTTAAATTTCAGCTTAAATTCAATTTGCATCTATATATCAAACTCGCAGTAACTTAGAAATTGTAAAATATCAACATATTAAAATATATATAACAGGGGCTTTAAAACCATTTGTTTATTAGCTATAATTTATATTTATAAATAGACAGAGTTATACCCTCACCATCTGGAGAAATCAAGGTTAATTTGCTGGGTCACAGCCCCTCAGATGTTTCTCAGACCTCAATGAAAAGATAGTTTATGCAAGCTAATTATCATTAAATAAGATCTTAGATGTGAAATGTGAGTATGATAATGAGAACATGAGATCATATATTAAGCAACATAAAAATGAATAAAAAAAATATCACCTACATTCTTAAAGGTATTTTCTGCACTACTTACTCAAAACTACAGATTTTTCTTAGCTGATTATGACACTTCCCATGGCTCTATTGAGAAAAATGGATATACCTCCAAAACTATATATTTACTTGCCACTTGAATACCCCAAATAACCTCTGTTAGATGCAACAAAGGCTAGCACTATAATAAATCTTTTTTAAACTAAGGAATCCTGCTCCCTTGTCAACTTTGCTAGGCGGAGGATTTTTTGCCCTCGTCAGGTTTGCGCTCGCATTACAACTTGAAAGTAAAAAGTGTGCTCATGAGTGGTATCCTGACGTGCACATAAAGCTGTACTTCAAATATTGCAAATGGGTTAACTTATTCCCCTATAGACAAATTTTGAGTTAAGCGTAACATTTAACCAGAGCTCTGAAGTCGCACTATCCAGACGTGTGTTAAATTCTATTTCACTCAATTTAACACGTTTACTTTCAACTCATAATACGCGTGCTACTTCCAAAGAGCCACAATAATCCCCTTTTTGCTTGTGCACAACTGTTAGCACGTCACTCATGATCTAATCCATGGTATTCCAGTACTTAATGATGTTAAAGGATATAAAGGGGACATAAAAGTCAAAATAAAAGTTAATGACTTTTAAAAAAGAAACTTCCAATTTTCTTTCAGTATGCAAGTGTACACAGATTTTTTTTTTGTGCAAAGTTTTGAGGCATCAGCTCCTACAGAGTATGTGTAAGTGATCACAGTTTATACATATAAGAGTCTGTGAATTGCTAATAGCTTTCATATAATACATGGGACAGGGGAGTTAAAGGAAACGTTGAAATTTGTAAAAAACAATAAAATCTACTGCTTGTTTAAAATTCAATGTAAGTGTTTGTACGTTGTCATTTTATTACACATGTTGACTATGCGATTCTATTGTATTCAAAATTGAATTCCCCATAGAATGCTTAATCACATGTAGATACAGAATAAAACTGCTGTTCACTTTCATTATTTATTCCTGCCTTTACTGAAATGTAATGATCAATGTTTAGGCGTTCCACTACCTCCACAAAATGGCTGGAGTGCATCACACACTTATCCTTCAGACTTAAGACCTATGGTCCTGCAACACACTATACAGTGGTTGCTAGTGCAGTGCAGGGACTCATTTTTATCTGTCCCTAACTGACCAAACTAAAAGACTTGAAGATAATGATATTCAAGGGGCTTTACAAGGGTATATCTATGTACTACAAAACAATGTCAATTCTGGAATTAAATGGAAGGTTTAAATGCAATTAAATTCAGATATTTTCCAATGTAGTGACATAGGGGCATATTTATCAATGTGCGAGCAGACATGATACAATGTAGCGTACCATGTCTGCCGCACATCGATAAATGCTGACAGCATACGCTGTCAGCATTTATCATTGCACCAGCAATTCTTGTGAACTCCTGGTGCAATGCCGCCCCTGCAGATTTGCGGCCAATCGGCCGTTAGCAAAGGGTGTCAATCAACCCGATTGTATTCGATCGGGTTTATTTCTGTCTGTGGACTCTTTAGACCACTGCTTTATAACTTCTTTTTCTGGCAAGCCTGAAGGCTCGCCGGAAACAAGGGGCATCAAGCTCCATACGGAGCTTGATAAATCGGCACCTTAAAATGGATATTAAAGCCAAAATGAAACTGTCAAGATTCAGTATACAATTTTAAGAGATTTGTCAATTGACTTAATTTATCAATTTTACTTGGTTCTCTTGGTGTCCTTTGGGGGAAAAAAATCATACCTAAGTAGGCTCAGGAGTAGCAGTGAACTACTGGGCGCTAGCAAAGACATATGTCTCTTGTCATTGACTTACCAGATGTATTTAGCTAGATTAAACTTGCAGGGGCTTAACACATAGGGGTAGATTCAAATCTATTCCAATCTATTGTCAATTTTGTTTTTGGCAGGTTCTGAGCAAAAAAGCACACTTTTTATTTTGACCTGTTCACTATTGTTTTTTGTTTTTGTTTTTTTCCATGGGTGTTTCCCACATGGCTCGCCACAAAATACCTATTTTTTACACAGAGAGGAAAACTTTTCGGTGATTACAATACATTTTCCTAATACTTTTCACAGGCTTTCAGGATCATTTAACTCTTATAAAATGTGACACCTAAAACACGTGGTAAAATCCCAAACTGGCCTTTTTGTGACATATTTGCAACTATTCCAAGAAGATTTTGAATAATTCTACTATGTAGCACATGTGCAGGACACTTTGTAAATGGCTACAGACATAGGTGTATTTGTATACATGATCTAGATTCTAAATGATCTAGAAATGACGTAGCAATTATGTTAAATGTTTGTTAATAATTCACAGTTGCATTGTTGGGATTGTCAGTTTTAGTTCATTTGTCTTCATAAATTACATTTCAGATAGGATTGTGTATTCGTGACCAGGATTTTAAAGTAGCTGCATCTTCGCAATTAGGATTGCATCTTTGTGATCCAGATTTTAATCAACATCATATCTTTGTGACAACATTTTTGCAGTTACATTATTGCAATGAAGGAAACCTTATCCCCTAGTGGTTTCACAGATAACAGTGCGAGAAATGTTAATATTCCATTTTAGAAGATGTGATAATTTTCCTCCACTTCCTTCTACTAGAAACCTGTAGAGTTCTTCTTGATTTCATATGTAATTGCGCCAACAGTAAAATAGGGCTTTCTCAATTAAATATTAAAGTGTTAATGTAATCATTAAGCAAATATATCCACTATACCAATTATGCCTATATGCAAAAAGCATTTATATTATTTTCCAGTTATCAGGATAGATTTGGATTACAATAGGTTAATCTCACACATGTAAATTATTATTTTCACAGCCAACATAGTTATATTAATATCTTTTTTACCTCTGTGATAAGCTTGTATCTAAGCTTTTTCTGACAGCAGCCTTATCACATGGCTATTTATTTATTATCTATCGACTTGCATTTTAGCCAATTAGTGCAGTGTTATGTACAACTTCCCAGAAGAGAGCACAATGTTATCTATATAACATATAATATAGTGGTCTCTTGTTGTGAAAAGCATGTGATAAGAAGCTGTCTGTAGTGGCTTAGAAACAGGCAGAATTTAGAGGTTTACATATTATAAAGTATATTAATATAACAATGTTGGTTGTGCAAAGATGGGAAATGGTTAGTAAAGGCGTTATCTATCTTTTTAAACAATAACAATTTTGGCATCTCTTTAAGAGGTGTGAAAATATGACTTTTGTTTGGAATCCCAATTCAATCCTGAAAAAAAACAATTAACAACCGAAATCACATTTTCAGAAGCATTTCTAGTAAAAACTCATTCATGGCTATGTGCTTTTAGTGGCCAAATCAATTTTGCATTGCAAACAAAAATAAGATAGCAACTTATAAACTATACAAAAACTAAATATTGGATACAAATAAAAATGTGTCCTATATTAGAAGAAACAGAAATTTCATTATCAGGAGCCAATATCAGAAAGATTGGAATTCACCCTAAAGTTGAGCCCAAGGGGGATATTTATCAAAGTGTCAACTGAAAATACACTTGAATCCCGTATTGTATTTGTCGGGAGATTGATCCGGCGTAGTTATCAAAGCATCAAGATGGTCAAATGTTGAAATGTGTGACCAAATATACGCTCCCGCTATCTCAATCCGACGCAGATCGATGCGTCATTACAGATGTTTCAAATTCACATTTAACTGTATTTGACCATTTTTCCAATTTATCAAACATTTAACAGGTACGCTCGGGTTTATTCCGACGCAGCATACCTAGTTTTCAATATGCCACCCTTGAGGCTGCGGATGCGATAGAAATCAATGGGAGTCTGAAAACACGGAAAGCTTATGTTCGATGCTGCAAGAGAATGAAGCATATTAAATCACACAATATGATTGCTCCACATTTGGTGCACTAGTAGATACAGGGATAAAAATGAAAAATAAAAACATTACTACTTATGGATTATGTTACAACTTTGTCTCTCATTACAAAGCAAGGGGACAATATTATTTCTCCAAATGTTAGCAAAGTTTTTCCCCAAACTTGTCACACTAATAAATATAGAGATAAAAATGAAATAAATATACAACATAATATAGCTAACTTCCTTTTTATTTTTTTTGGAAAAATCTATTTGCACCATGTTTAAGCCATGTAATGCAAGTCACACGCTCCACTTCACACCAAATTTGACGCAACACTTTTAGCACCAATTATGATGCAAACTCCTAAACAACCCACACACTAGGGAATTTTTCATCCACTTTTGATTGGAATATGCATAATCACATGATTTATGACATCAGCCAATCTGATTCAAATATACATTTTAAACTTTCACTTTCAAATCAAATTGCTTGATACTTGAGTCATTGATCACTCATCAGAACTTGTAAGTGCTATTTGTTAAATTGTGTATTAAAGATAAACATTTATGCCGATATTAGGACACACAGTGTAATATTTTAGACAAGGATTTTAAAATTCAAATTGATGTTTGTTTTAATATAATCTTAAGCTGATAGCTAAAAGGGATAGCCCACCTAACATTAAACTGTCATGATTCAGATACAGCAGAAATTAAAATCAGCTCTTTACTGTCATAATATTTTCAGTGTTTTTCTTCCTTCTCTTGAATTTCTTTTTCAGTAAGAAATGTCATCTTATATGCCAGCCCATTTTATAACACCTGTGTAGGGGTGGTTTTTAAAACAAGATTGCAATCAGGAGGGGTTACATAGGTACAGAGAGAAAACTGGCTGCGCTCTTAATATATCCATTGATTGCAAATAAATACATATGATACATTGATTAAATGCTATATTTGCAATTATTCCTGCTCAGAATAATAATACATTTACACTGTATACTGAACATATAGTGGCATAAATAAACACAGAGATATGAAAGACAACATTGTTTAGAACAAAAAAAGGAACTTTGGGACATGTGAATATGTTTGCAAAAGATTTCTGACATAACACACACACACATATATATATATATATATATATATATATATATATATATATATATACAGGGAGTGCAGAATTATTAGGCAAATGAGTATTTTGACCACATCATCCTCTTTATGCATGTTGTCTTACTCCAAGCTGTATAGGCTCGAAAGCCTACTACCAATTAAGCATATTAGGTGATGTGCATCTCTGTAATGAGAAGGGGTGTGGTCTAATGACATCAACACCCTATATCAGGTGTGCATTATTATTAGGCAACTTCCTTTCCTTTGGGAAAATGGGTCAAAAGAAGGACTTGACAGGCTCAGAAAAGTCAAAAATAGTGAGATATCTTGCAGAGGGATGCAGCACTCTTAAAATTGCAAAGCTTCTGAAGCATGATCATCGAACAATCAAGCGTTTCATTCAAAATAGTCAACAGGGTCGCGTGTGGAAAAACCAAGGCGCAAAATAACTGCCCATGAACTGAGAAAAGTCAAGCGTGCAGCTGCCAAGATGCCACTTGCCACCAGTTTGGCCATATTTCAGAGCTGCAACATCACTGGAGTGCCCAAAAGATGGGCCCGTGGCTGGATTGGTAAAGGGCAGAGAGCTCCAGTCCGACTCAGATGCCAGCAAGGTGGAGGTGGAGTACTGGTTTGGGCTGGTATCATCAAAGATGAGCTTGTGGGGCCATTTCAGGTTGAGGATGGAGTCAAGCTCAACTCCCAGTCCTACTGCCAGTTTCTGGAAGACACCTTCTTCAAGCAGTGGTACAGGAAGAAGTCTGCATCCTTCAAGAAAAACATGATTTTCATGCAGGACAATGCTCCATTGCACGCGTCCAAGTACTCCACAGCGTGGCTGGCAAGAAAGGGTATAAAAGAAGAAAATCTAATGACATGGCCTCCTTGTTCACCTGATCTGAACCCCATTGAGAACCTGTGGTCCATCATCAAATGTGAGATTTACAAGGAGGGAAAACAGTACACCTCTCTGAACAGTGTCTGGGAGGCTGTGGTTGCTGCTGCACGCAATGTTGATGGTGAACAGATCAAAACACTGACAGAATCCATGGGTGGCAGGCTTTTGAGTGTCCTTGCAAAGAAAGGTGGCTATATTGGTCACTGATTTGTTTTTGTTTTGTTTTTGAATGTCATAAATGTATATTTGTGAATGTTGAGATGTTATATTGGTTTCACTGGTAAAAATAAATAATTGAAATGGGTATATATTTGTTTTTTGTTAAGTTGCCTAATAATTATGCACAGTAATAGTCACCTGCACACACAGATATCCCCCTAAAATAGCTATAACTAAAAACAAACTAAAAACTACTTCCAAAACTATTCAGCTTTGATATTAATGAGTTTTTTGGGTTCATTGAGAACATGGTTGTTGTTCAATAATAAAATTAATCCTCAAAAATACAACTTGCCTAATAATTCTGCACTCCCTGTATATATATATATATATATTTATATATATATATATATATATATATATATATATATATATGTATATATTCATTAAAATTATGGGGGAGATAAAAAACTGAGATTAAAATCATCCATGTCTCAAACGTAAATCAATACAAATTTTTGCATAGACAATTAGCATATCTAGGCAAGTTCCCCGCTTGCTTTTCCCCATTAAAACTCCATATACATTGTTACCAATTCACAAGAGGATTCTGGGTAAGATATGCAAATTAGATATGCAAAATCTCAGTTTTTTTGCTTCAAATACTGTTTTAACACAGAGATCCCTTAACAGGATTATTGTAGCAACACAGAAACCTCTCACTAGACAAGCTTGTTTCGTTCTTGCATATCTTACCCAGAATCCTCTTGTGTATTGGTAACAATGTATATGGAGTTTTAATGGGGAAAAGCAAGCAGGGAACTTGCCTAGATGTGATAATTTTCTATGCAAAATGTATATTGAGATATATATATATATATATATATATATATATACAAGTATGTGCAAAAATAGATGTACAAATTCTAGCATTAATAATCATTTATATAAAAAAAAACATGCGATAAAAGCATATCATGACTTCTAGAAATAGAAATACCCATTAATTTATGTGAAAGTATCATATAACACATTTTTTTTGTATAACAAATAAATATAAAAATAATTCTATGAAATATTGTTTATTGAGGTATAAATATAGCTATTTCTTGGAGATTAACAGATGAAAAATAAAAGATTAGCTTTAGAAAAATGTGCTTGTTCATGGACAGTAATGAAATGGTATAAATAAAGTTGGGAAAAACCCGAATAACCACAACATAAATGAATGTTAGTCTGATGCTCATCGCACCATACTTGACGCGCGTGTTTTAGAACAAGTTTTTTTATAAATAAGGGCATTGTATGTGGATCCGCGTCAGCGATGTCTGGCGAGCAAATTGACGCCGACGAATGCACTGAGATTGACGCTTTGATAAATATCCCCCCAAGCAATAACACAATTATAAAGTGTTCTAACAAATATCTCCCAAAAGCTCTTTATTGCATTTGCATGTATAAAACTTTATTTTAAGGCATTTTGATAAGATGCAAAACTTGTGTGTTTATGAGCAGATTTTAAGAATCCTTGAAATCACTCATATGAAAAGATTACCAGAATACTCTTTCATGTTTATTTCATTTCCTTATTGTCATTTCCTGAATTAAGAACCACTTTCTTCAATGAAAATTAGTAAAATTACTCTAATGAGCAATCAAATATATATTTTAGTCCTATAATTTAAAGCAATTACATAACATACACAAGTATAGTACAATTATGTGCAATTATTGCATGTGAAAACTATGGTTACATTTGATGGTTCCTTTTTAATATGTAAGGAATTTGTCAGCTAGAATGACAGGAAAATAATCCCTTATCATCTTAACATATGCTGAATGCCTCAAGTTAAAATATATCTATTTCATAAACATTTTGAATTACTAATAAATGTAAGAATTACTGTATTTGCCATGGGTATTTCAAAACATAACATTTTTTGGTAGATATTTTCCAAATAAAACACACCAAAAAAAATTAACAATGCTTCCATTTCCTCCTTTTTTGGAGTAAGGCATTAGCACGCTTGTAGAAATACAAACAACATAAAAATACTGAAATAAACAACATTGCATTTATGTTGAATTCATCCAAACAATAGTACTTAATTGGAAAAAGACATTGTGACTTTCATTTCACATTTAAAGAAAATTTACATCTTTTCATTTGCACATGCAAACAAATTATTTTAGGCATAATGTATAATCTAACATAACATTTGATGTGCTTAAAATAAATGTATTGTAGAGGTATTGTTCTCCTTTTCATTTCAACATAAGCTGGAGGGAAAGTAATTGATTTTGATTCTAAGACTTTCTTGAAAAAAACCTAAGCATAGGATAAAGATCAATAAAAAGGATAATGAACTATTGTTATTTTCTGTGAGATACACTTTGTAAAAAAGCAAAATCTAATACAAAAAAATTCAAATTGTGCATAACTAAATGTAAATAGATTACCCTACAAGCAAGGTCAGCAATAACAAAGTTAAAATGTTTATAAAGGAAAACAGTGTATTTTTTTTAAATAAATAGTCAAATCCAAACAAAACTTGTATGTATGGAGGCCATGGACATTTTGTACCTAATCAATAGTTGGCAGCATTGAGTAGCTTTCTAACAAGTGTTCTAATTAAACGGACATGTGTTTTTGTTTATTTTTTTCTATAAAGCATTTAAAAGAGACATTTAAAAATATTTTTAAGTTTTTTTTATTCTGTAACATTACTCACCCACAAAGCAGAACACAGAAAGAGTCTCTGATATGATATCCTAATACATGCTAGTGTCTAATCTTTATGTATGAGGAAGTGGTCAAGTTATCATTATCCTCTCTCTCTCACACTACTCATCTCTATGTTACAGGAATATAGGGTTGTTTGTTTACATTTCTCTTCCTGTTCCATTGGCTATATTCTGGCATGGTATCCTATTTACTGCTTCAACTTTGAGAAAAATAAACTTATGAATATGTTTTCATATAATTGTTTAGTATAGAAGTTCTTAGGAGAGGAATAATCTCTAATAAACGTTAAAGAAGTTTTCACTAAAAAAAAAAAAAAAAAAACTTAAGAAATCCAGTAGTAAAAGCAAGAGAGAAAGACAAGAGTTATGATCTCTGATTTTGTGACTCAATCATCTATTATGTGATGTAAAAAAAATAAGAAAGCCAAGAGATTTATTTTTTCCTAGGATTATTTTTATTATTTAAAGGGACACTGAACCCAAATTTTTTCTTTCATGATTCAGATAGAGCATGTAATTGTAAGCAACTTTCTAATTTACTTCTATTATCATTTTTTCTTAATTCTCTTGCAATCTGTATTTGAAAAGAAGGCATCTCAGCTAAGGAGCCAGCAAATTGTGGGTTCAGAACCATGGACAGCAGTTGTTTAAAGGTGCTGTCCAATCAGCAAGGACAACCCAGGTTGTTCACCTAAAATGGGCCGGCCTCTAAACTTACATTCTGGCTTTTCAAATAAACATACCAAGAAAATGAAGACAATTTGATAATAGGAGTAAATTAGAAAGTTGCTTAAAATTGCATGCTCTATCTGAATCACAAAATATTTTTTTTTGGCTACAGTGTCCCTTTAACTTAAATATGCCTCTGGGGGAAAGCAAAAACATATCTGAATCAAAAATTAGATTTAATGAATCACTTAAAATTCTTTTGGCAATCCATTTTGGGCTAGATTACGAGTGGAACACTATTTTGTGCTTCTGCTAATGTGTTAACTTTGCTAGACAGAGGTTTTTTGCGGGCGTCTGGGTGCACTCATTTTACAAGTTGAAAGTAAAACACAAATAAACTATAACAACCGCCTTAACGTTTTCTCCCATAGACTTCAATGGAGCGTGAAAACAGCAAAAATTTATAAATATATATATATATATATAAATTAGAAGAAGTACATTATTTTCTATGTGAAGAACATAGAAATGTAAAATATACATTTTGTGCATCGTGTTTTGCGATTTCAATTTTAATTGGGTTAGTGCACATTAAAGCTAAGTAATCTTATGGAATATCATTCAAATATTACAAATACAATATTTTAAAAAATAAACATTTTTAAACATACTGTAAAATATTCTAAATAATTCTTAGACTATATCAACAAAACTGATTCACTCAGACATATTTGATCCAATAAAATCAATGTCATGTGGGACTAAACTGTATGTATGAACATTTATTGTTGATTAATCTAAATATTACTTCAACTATTTCTTGAAGGTTGCCTATAGTGATGATACGGCCACTTTAAACAGGACACTTATGAAAATACATATGTCAGGGCTGTTTAATGAAATGTTTTGAATAATGTTCCAGAAGTAAACATTTTTGCATGCATCGGGTTGCACTGATATTATGAGTTGAAAGTAAAAAGATTACTTCTAGCACAGTTAGACTGTCATGCAAAAGATAACCTCTTGCCCCATAGAAGTCGATGAAGTAAATAAGTGGGAAAAAATACTAACACCTGATTCGCACGCTAATTCGATTGCATGTTCTCAGATGCGAACTCCCAACCACATATTCACATATGCGCTAACCCCAACTCATTTCTCATATTCCCATTTGCGGATACCTAACCACATATTCTAAGGTGCTCTAACCCAACAGCGTAATCTCAAGTGTGCTAACCCAACATGAAAATATGATGATTTCACATTCTAATGTACTTCACATAGAAGCATATGTTCTATTTATTCCTAAATACATATTTCTACATATATCTGATGGTATTTTAGTACAATATATATATATATATATATATATATATATATATATATATCATATATCACCATCTAATTTGCCGCAGTGTTTTGGGTTCAATTGTTCAACCAATATGACAGATTCACTATTTTTTGGTAATTATGCAGACACTACAAAGAAGAAAGGGTCTTGGTCTGACAGCTGCAACCCTATTTCCCCAAATGTTGAAATAGAAGAACAAGTAAATATAGACCCTAAAACATTACTTAGAGGACTAGAAAGACTTAAAAAAACTTGAAATTTAAGAACTGGTATGACATTGTAGGGCTAGAAAATTTCCTAAAGGTGAATCTAGTCCCTAAAGGTTTAAGAATGTAAAAAACACAGATTTTTTAATAGCACCAACATAGAATTATTAACTGAATGGGAAAATGCTATAGACGAATGCACAAATATAGTTATGAAAATCCTTATCAAATTCAGAGAACAAAATCTGGTTAAAATTATGAAAGAAATATTGATCACTAGAGAAAAGTTACAACCATTTAATAGTGATGTATATTATAAAACCCTAAACTCTGAAATAGCCACCAGAGTAGAGAAACTAGAAAGAAACATTATCAAAAGAAAAAAGCTAGAAAGAGACATGCAGAGAAAGATTTCTGAGACTTAAGATTTGGAAACTGATATTGTTGATATTACTGATACACCAGCTCCAGAAAAAACACCATTACCCAGTACAAGCACCACTAATTACTTCTTCCCCACAGCACATGTTAATACTAACAGTAGAGTGAGTAACCCTTTTTTTAATAATAATAAAAATAAAAATCTTAAAAATGGGAAACATACAAAAAAGGGGAACCAAAAGGCACAGAAAAATTAAAGCTCAAGTAAAAATTACAGCTCAAATAGAAATTATAATCATGACTTCCCCCTGGAACGTTCCAACTATAATTATAATTATAATTATCAATCACGGGATTATCAAATGGCTAAAACTTTGAATGTGAGATTTTATAACCACAGAAATGATGAACAAGAAAATTGGAGGCCACAACAACATAAAAGTAGTTCATATAATAACTACAGAGGTAAAAATGTTGAAACTAATACACCTCTTTTTTTTAGAGCTAAGAGACAGAAGAGTCTTCTTTCGAGTCCCCAAGATACACAAACCCCCTGCATAGGCCACAAAAAAGTCAACTAGGTCAATTAGACGGAGAGTGTGCAGAGGAGGACAGAAAAGAAAAAGGTAAAAAGACCAAATGGTAACAAACTCTGCCATAAACACGAACACATCGCTAAATGAGAATATAAAAATGTTCAACCTGTCAAGCCATACTTTAACAGTAGTAGAAGAAAGTCTCCTTAAAAAGGGCTTGTCATTCACACCTAAAACTAGACCTAATTCATTTGATTTGTTCATTGACACTAGTAAATTCATACGCAAACTGACATTACAGAGACATTTTGCCAAAATAGGCAAAAATAATAAAGCAATATTAAACACGATAATGCTAAGTCAGGGCAATATTGATACACTAGAAAATATGCCTATTTTATAATATAGCTAGGAGTTATTTATTTGAATCTCTTTATAATTCCCTTAAAACATTAAGGGCTCCATGTACGAAGCAGCGAAAGCTGCTCCGGAGCCTTTGCGGGGCAGGTTCGCATATGCGAGCCTGCTTCCCGCAATGTAAGAAGCAGCGGTCATTAGACCGCTGCTTCCTACACCCTACGCCACCTCTTAGGTGGCGAAGCAGAATCACCGAGAGCTCGCTCGCTCTCGGTGATTGACAGCCCCTTCAGTCGCGTGATTGGTCGCGCGACTGAAGGGGCGGGCATTACACACTCCGCTGAGTGTGTAATGATACATACGGGCAAGCGGATCAATAGATCCGCTGCCCGTGTGTAGCGGAGGCGGGCGGACAGCTTTGCGAGTTAAGAAGCTGTCCGCCCGCCTCTTAGTACATGGAGCCCTCAATATAAATCCTATCAGGCACTTCATGTAAACATAATAATAGATACAACATTTGTATCTTTTATTGCCTAGGGGTTTAAATGCATTATTTAGAAAAACTGACAGCAAGATTACGAGTTTTGCGGTAACAGGGATGCGGGGCTAACAAGCAGTTTTCCCTCACCGCTCACTTAAGACAACGCTGGTATTACAGGTTTTTGTAAACCTGGTGTTAGCCGCAAAAAAGTGAGCGGAGAGCAAAATTTAGCTCCACATCTCACTGTAATACCAGCGCTGCTTACGGTAGCGGTGAGCTGGCTAAACGTGCTTGTGCACGATTTCCCCACAGGAATCAATGGGGGAGAGCCGGCTGAAAAAAAGTCTAACACCTGCAAAAAAGCAGCGTTCAGCTTCTAACGCAGACCCATTGATTCCTATGCGGAAACACCCCTAATCTTACACTTATTAACCCCTAATCTGCCGAACCCAACATCACCGACACCTGCATTATACTTATTAACCCCTAATATGCTGCCCCCAACATCTCTGAACCCTACATTATATTTATTAACCCCTAATCTGCCGCCCCACCGTCGCCGCCACTATAATAAATATATTAACCCCTAAACCTAAGTCTAACACTAACCCTAACACCCCCTAACTTAAATATAATTTTAAATAAATCTAAATAAAATTAATACAATTAATTAAATTATTCCTATTTAAAACTAAATACTTACCTTTAAAATAAACCCTAAGCTAGCTACAATATAACTAATAGTTACATTGTAGCTATCTCAGGGTTTATTTTTATTTTACAGGCAACTTTGTATTTATTTTAACTAGGTAGAATAGTTACTAAATAGTTATTAACTATTTAATAACTTCCTAGCTAAAATAAGTACAAATTTACCTGTAAAATAAACCCTAACCTAAGTTACAATTACACCTAACACTACACTATCATTAAATTATTTACCTAAACTAACTACAATTAAATTCAATTAAATTAAATAAACTAAAGTACGAAAAAAAACACTAAATTACAAAAAATAATAAAATAATTATTTTTTTTTAAAAGTAATTACACCAAATCTAATCCCCCTAATAAAATAAAAAAGCCCCCCAAAATAATAAAAAGCCCTACCCTATATTAAATTACAAATAGCCCTTAAAAGGGCTTTTTGCGGGGCATTGCCCCAAAGTAATGAGCTCTTTTACCTGTAAAAAAAAATACAACACCCCCCAACATTAAAACCCACCACCCACACACCCAACCCTACTCTAAAACCCACCCAATCCCCCCTTAATAAACCTGAAGACTTCTTCCCCTCTGGAGGACCACTTCTGCCCAGTTGGGTGAAGACGTCTGAAGGTAGGGTGATCTTCAAGGGGTTAGTGTCAGGTCTTATTAAGGGGGGATTGGGTGGGTTTTAGAGTAGGGTTAGGTGTGTGGGTGGTGGGTTTTAACCCCTTAACGACTGAGGACGTGCAGGGTACGTCCTCAGAAAAAAGGCAGTTAATGCCTGAGAACGTATCCTGCACGTCCTCAGTGTGGAAAGCAGCTGGAAGCGATCCTGCTCGCTTCCAGCTGCTTTCCGGTTATTGCAGTGATGCCTCGATATGGAGGCATCCTGCAATAACCTTTTTAAGTCATCCGGTGCAGAGAGAGCCACTCTGTGGCCCTCTCTGCACCGGAGATCGGTGGCTACCTGCGTTGGTGGGTGGGAGCCGGACCGGGAGGCGGGTGGCGGCCATCGATGGCCATGTGGATGTGAAGGGGGGCGGGATCGTGGGCGGGGGTGGCTGGGGGCGCGCACGGGCGCGCGCGCGTGCACGGGAGGGTGGGGGCGGGCGGGCGCGTGCACGGGGAGGGAGCGGGTGGGAACCGCTACACTGCAGAAAATGGGAAATAAAAAATATATAAAAAAATAAAATTTTAAACAATCAGCAAGGTGGTGGGGGTTTGTCTGTGGGGGGTGGGGGGGGGGGGGAAGCTACACTACAGAAAAAAACAAAAAAAAAACAAAAAAAAAGCATTTTTTATTGTAAACTGGGTACTGGCAGACAGCTGCCAGTACCCAAGATGGCCCCCAATAAGGCAGAGGGGAGGGTTAGAGAGCGGTTTTGGGGGGGATCAGGGAGGTTGGGGGCTAAGGGGGGGATCCTACACAGTAGCATATGTAAATATGCTAAAAAAAAATTTCATTTTTTTTTAAAAACCCTTTTATTTTAGTACTGGCAGACTTTCTGCCAGTACTTAAGATGGCGGGGACAATTGTGGGGTGGGGGAGGGAAGGGAGCTGTTTGGGAGGGATCAGGGGGTGGGATGTGTCAGGTGGGAGGCTGATCTCTACACTAAAGCTAAAATTAACCCTGCAAGCTCACTACAAACTCCCTAATTAACCCTTTCACTGCTAGCCATAATACACGTGTGAGGCGCAACAGGATTTAGTGGCCTTCTAATTACCAGAAAGCAACGCCAAAGTCATATATGTCTGCTATTTCTGAACAAAGGGGATCCCAGACAAGCATTTACAACCATTTGTGCCATAATTGCACAAGCTGTTTGTAAATGATTTCAGTGAGAAACCTAAAATTGTGAAAAATTTTACGTTTTTTTTAATTTGATCGCATTTGGCGGTGAAATGGTGGCATGAAATATACCAAAATGTGCCTAGATCAATACTTGGGGTTGTCTACTACACTACACTAAAGCTAAAATTAACCCTACAAGCTCCCTAAAAGCTCCCTAATTAACCCCTTAACTGCTGGGCATGATACACTTGTGGTGCGCAGTGGCATTTAGCGGCCTTCTAATTACCAAAAAGCAACGCCAAAGCCATATATGTGTGCTATTTCTGAACAAAGGGGATCCCAGAGAAGAATTTACAACCATTTATGCCATAATTGCACAAGCTGTTTGTAAATTATTTCAGTGAGAAACCTAAAGTTTGTGAAAAAATTTGTGAAAAAGTGAACAATTTTTTGTATTTGATCGCATTTGGCGGTGAAATGGTGGTATGAAATATACCAAAATTGGCCTAGATCAATACTTTGGGATGTCTACAAAAAAAAAATATATACATGTCAAGGGATATTCAGGGATTCCTGAAAGATATCAGTGTTCTAATGTAACTAGCGCTAATTTTGGAAAAAAATGGTTTGGAAATAGCAAAGTGCTACTTGTATTTATGGCCCTATAACTTGTAAAAAAAGCAAAGAACATGTAAACATTGGGTATTTCTAAACTCAGGACAAAATTTAGAAACTATTTAGCATGGGTGTTTTTTGGTGGTTTTAGATATGTAACAGATTTTGGGGGTCAAAGTTAGAAAAAGTGTGTTTTTTTCCATTTTTCCTCATATTTTATCATTTTTTTTATAGTAAATTATAAGATATGATGAAAATAATGGTATCTTTAGAAAGTCCATTTAATGGCGAGAAAAACTGTATATAATATGTGTGGGTACAGTAAATGAGTAAGAAGAAAATTACAGCTAAACACAAACACCGCAAAAATGTAAAAATAGCCTTGGTCCCAAACGGACAGAAAATGGAAAAGTGCTCTGGTCACTAAGGGGTTAATGTTGGGGGGTATTGTATTTTTTTTACAGGTAAAAGAGCTGATTACTTTTGGGCAATGCCCCACAAAGGCCCTTTTAAGGGCTATTTGTAATTTAGTATAGTGTAGGCCTTTTTATTATTTTGGGGGGCTTTTTTATTTTATCATGGGATTAGATTAGGTGTAATTAGTTTTAAAAAATTGTAATAATTTTATTTTTTGTCAATTAGTTTTTTTTTTCTGTACTTTAGTTTATTTAATTTAATTGTATTTAATTGTAGTTAGTTTAGGTAATTAATTTAATGATAGTGTAGTGTTAAGTGTAATTGTAACTTAGGTTAGGGTTTATTTTACAGGTAAATTTGTATTTATTTTAGCTAGGTAGTTATTAAATAGTTAATAACTATTTAATAACTATTGTATCCTTTGTTAAAGAGCAATCCTAGGTGAATAAAAAAGTATCATTGTTCAATGCAATACTCTTGTTATTTAGATATCTAAATCTCTGGACTAACACGACTACTCCAATCAACGTATATATATATATATATATATATATATATATATATATATATATATATATATATATATATATATATGTGTGTACATATGTATTTATGTGTGTATATATGTCTGTAAATACATATATACACATATAAATACGTATGTGCGCACACATATATATATATATATATATATATATATATATATATATATATGTATATACAGTATATATATATATATATATATATATATATATATATATATATATGCAAATATTTAATTTTATATTAATTTCTACAACAAAAATGTTTCAGTGAGGTCCATGACCATCCAAATGACTTATGTATAAAATGTTGGTTGGAAAATGACAGGCAATGTTAGTTAATGAGGTTAATTAAAGTCACTCAGGAAAAATCACAGACATTCCTAAAAATGTAAAAGGACGGTAAAGTAAAAAAATAAACTTAAATGGAATTGATAGAGTACTCCATTTAAAAAACTTAACAATTACTTATATTATTAATGTTTTTTAGTTCTCATTGTATCCTTTGTTAAAGAGCAATCCTAGGTGAACTTAGGAGGGTACACATCTGTAGTCATCTGGTAACAGTGTTTAAAACAATTTGTATTGCAATGTTACACATAGTTGCAAACACTACTGTTGTAGAACACTAAAGAAAAGAGCATGCATTTAAACTTGTTTTATCCTACCTAGATTTACTCTTCAGCCAAGGATAAGCAAAGCAAATTTGAGAATAAAAGAAAACTGGAAAGCGGTTTATATATACATGCTCTATCTAAATCATTTACAGTCAATGTAATGTTAAATATTGAGCTTTTATTGAGCTTAAAAAAATGATTATACATACTGTAAAATATTCTAAATAATCCATAGAATATATATACAGTCATGGGAAAAAGAAAGTACACCCTCTTCGAATTCTATGGCTTTAAGTATCAGGACATAATAACAATCATCTAGTCCTTAGCAGGTCTTAAAATTAGATAAATACAACCTCAGATGAACAACAAAACAAGACATATTATACTGTGTCACAATTTAGTTACCAAAAATAAAGCCAAAATGGAGAAGCCATATGTAAAAACAAAGTACAGCCTTACTGCTTCCATAGGAATTAAGAGGCTAAGTAGCAGCCAAGTGCTGCTAATCAAATGCACTTGATTAATTGATCATCAGCAAGTGTGAACATCTCCATAAAAGCTGAATTTTTAGCAGTTTGCTGGTCTGGAGCATTCAGGTGTGTGTTAACACAATGCAAAGAAGGAAAGACATCTGCCATGATCTTAGAGAAGCAATTGTTGCTTTCCATCAATCTGGGAAGGGTTACAATGCCATTTCCAAACCATTTAAAGTCCATCATTCTACAGTGAGAAAGATTATTCTCAAGTGGAAAACATTCAAGACAGTTGCCAATCTTCCTAGGTGTGGACGTTCCAGCAAATTCACACCAAGTTCAGACTGTTCAATGCTCAGAGAAAACCCAAAAGTTTAATCTCAGACTCTAAAGACCTCAGTTATCATATTAAATGTTAAAGTCCATAACAGTACAATTAGAAAAAGACTGAACAAGTATGGTTTGTATGGAAGGGTTGCCAGGAGAAAGCCTTTACTCTATAAAAAGAACATGGCAGCACGGCTTAGGTTTGCAAAGTTGCATCTGAACAAACCACAAGACTTCTGGAACAATGTCCTTTGAACAGACGAGACCAGAGTGGAGATGGTCGGCCATAATGCACAATGCCATGTTTGGCAAAAACCAAACACAGTACATCAGCACAAACACCTCATACCAACTGTCAAGCATGGTGGTGGAGGGATGATGCTTTGGGCTTGTTTTGCAGCAAAAGGACCTGTGCATCTTGTAGTCATTGAGTCAACCATGAACTCCCCTGTATACCAAAGTATTCTACAGTTGAATGTGAGGCCATCTGACCGACAGCTAAAGCTTGGGCAAAATTGGGTCATGCAACAGGAAAATGATACTTAGTTAGACTAAGTAAAACATAAATGACCAAAGAAAGATTTATATATACCTTTAAAATATAAATAGAATGTAGCTATGTGCACATTGTGCAATCTTTCATTAACATTTCATTGGTTAATGTTCATCTGCATAATCATATTCAATTGTTACATTCTTTTATCCCTTGTGATGTAATTCAAGTGGATCTATAATCTATATCGCATGGGTGGTTGTAGCGGATGTAGAATCACGATATGCCAGTATTAGACACAAGGATGGTTTCCAAGCATTATAATATTTAATCTAAAAAATAAGAACAACTGTGATCATAATGAATTTATTATCCATTTATTAGATTACATTCTAACGCATAACTATTTTACCTTCAGTATTTTCTTCACACAAGGGGCACAGCAATAGGCACAGCTTATGCTCCAAAATATGCAAATTTATTTTTGGGCCATTTGGAGCAGAAATCGGTATATAAAGATGACGATAATGAATATATGGATCTCATTCCTGTTTGGAAGAGATTAATAGATGATATTCTATTATTTTGGGAAGTTAACTATGAGAAATTGGAAGTATGTATGAACACATTCAATAACAATTTAAATATAAAATTGACCTTTCAAGCTAGCCAGACTAGTATTAACTTTTTAGATCTTACTATGTGTAAAAGAGAGGATGAGACTCTAGAGGCTAAAATTCACCATAAAGAAACTGCCACTAATACACTACTACACAAAACAAGTGCACATGCAACAGGTACAAAAAGTGCTATACCACAAGGGGAATTCCTTAGACTGAGACGAAACTGCTCCAATATTCAAATATATCAACATGAAAGTTTAGCATTAACATGTTCATTATTACGAGGAGGATACAGCAAAAGACAAATAAAAAAAAAATATATAAAGCTTTAAAGGACCAGTCAACACAGTAGATTTGAATAATCAACAAATGCAAGATAACAAGACAATGCAATAGCACTTAGTCTGAAGTTCAAATGAGTAGTAGATTTTTTTTCCGACAATTTTAAAAGGTATGTGTCTTTCCACTCCCCCTGTTCCATGTGACAGCCATCAGCCAATCACAAATGCATACACGGACCATGTGACAGCCATCAGCCATTCACAATTGCATACACACTTATTCTTGCACATGCTCAGTAGGAGCTGGTGACTCAAAAAGTTAATAGAAGTAAATTGGAAAGTTGTTTAAAATGGCATGCTCTATCTGAATAACCAACGTTTAATTTTGATTAAGTGTTCCTTTAAAAATTGAAAGACAAGATTTATTACAAACTAAACAAATCACTACACAAAAAGAAGCTCAAAGTACAGCTCCAAAATTCATAACCACATATTGTCCACAAACACAAGAAGTAATACAAATTATACATTAAAATTGGCATATTTTAAAAAAATTATTTGACAATAGCCAATACACTTTAAGGCAAAGTACTTACAGGATATAGAAGACCCTCTAATTTAAGAGATCAACTTGTCCAGAGTCATACCATACACATATCAAAACAGATATCACCAAACCCAGGAATGTATCGCTGCAGTAATTTCACAATATGTGGCTATGTAAAAGCCATGAAATTCATAACAGATAAATTTGTCTGCCAACACAAAATGAAACAACATTTCTCATGTACAACTGAGGAAGTAATACATGCATTCATGTGTACGTGCTCCAAATTCTATGTCAGTATGCTGACACGCTAGGTTAGAGTTCGGGTTATGGAAAACATCAACAAAATAAAAAAATGCAGACAAACATGAGAAAACAGTGGCCAGACACTCTAAAAAAAAGCTCATCAGAGCAATCCTACAGCAATGAAATTCTCAGTAATGTAAAACATATCCTTGGGTATAAGGGGTGACTATTGTTAACCAAATGTAAATGGATCTACTTACTAGACAGTGTTAAACCCAAAGGAATAAATGATAATAACAACTATCATGTATATCTCTAAAAATCTAAACACATGGGGGCAGAGCCTAGCCATGGATGGAGATGGCTGCTTGTTGAAGGAACTCCGTAGTCCCTGATGTTTTTTACATTAAAATAAGTGCATTCTAACTTGCCATATTCCCTTCAAAAGCTGCAGCTAATATGTTTAGATGAACTAGCCACCAGCGGAGTCATTTGGGGTATCAATAGCCGTCATAGACTGCACACGTAAAGGAGCTGTGGTGTGGCAAACATCCCTGAGCCCTGGGACAGATTGGGGGACACAAGCTGACCATCCCCTGGACAACTCACCACCCACAGCTATACAGGACTTTAAATCAATGTTTGGAGAGCTGAAGAAAGATATAGTGGCTGTAGACAAGAGGGTAGCTCAAATGGAGGAAAAGCACAAAGCTCTCAACTCGGATCTTCAGCTCCAAGCAAGCTTTTTGCAAGCCCAAGAAAGCACAGTACATACCGTAATGGAACGTATTGAAGACTTGGAAAATAGAAGCAGGAGGAATAACCTTAGGCTGAGAGGTGTTCCGGAAATGGTAGATCCCCCTGCTATACAAAATTATTTCCAGGAGTTTGTAAGGTACCTGAAAAACAAAGAGTCTGCACCCGAGATCCAAATAGAAAGAGCGCATAAGGCCCTGCGCCCCAAGCCGCCAAACAGAGCTCCTCCCAGAGACATAATACTAAAACTACTATACTTTAAAGATAAGGAGGACATTTTGAAGCTAGCCAGAACAAAGCATCCGTCCAACCACCTTACAAAAAAGGAGAGACTTGAGGTTTATCACATCGGTCTTAAAGGCCAAGAAGATACCATACAGGTGGGGTTTCCCCACGAGCCTCATTGTCACAAAGAATAATGCAACACATGTCTTCAGAACCATTGAGGATTTGCCTTCCCTCAAAAAAGCTCTGGGACTCAATATAAGATTGCCTTTGAATGCAGAAGCTGCTCTGGCAGGACCACCTGGGGATGATCTAAATGAGATCCAGCAACTCCCGGAATGAGAATTGAGGGTTCCAGAGGATATGGAGTCCTGATCCCTTTTTTGATAACATTTGGGGGAGAGATTTATTAATCCCTAAAGGTTGTGTTCAAGTGGTTCTTATCAACCAATGGTTATAAGATGATGTATTTGGCTTAAATACAACTAGAGGCCTATGCAGTGTCAGTATAGATGTCTCTGCTCTAAACACAGTACTTTATATAAACATATACAGTACATTATGGAAGAGGCCTTAAGGGATAGAGGGTCAGACTTTGACATAACACCAGTTCCCAAAGCACTTTACCAGGATACATTCTTCCTATTACGGCCAAAGTGAGGCTATAAGGAGACGAGTACTAGAATTAGCCTAAGACATGACCATATCAAATACTGTAATACACAAATAGCATTTTCTTTGAGGCCTTTGAGACTCGCTTTGAGAAGTGTGTACAGGCTATGTTGACCCTCAAAGGTTAGATCAGTTTATCCATTAAAGATATGATGGACCGTGTTACTGTTATATAATGTTCTAATTTCTATATTTGAAAGGGAAATGTTAAGATGCCTATACCTCAAGAATGCACTTATTTACTTCATTTTATTCATCCAAGCAGGCTGAATAGCCAATAGAGTGCAAGCCAATAGGATAAAAGTTCAATCCTATTGGCTGATAGCAACAGCCAATAGGATTGTTTCCACCTTAATTCCTATTAGCTGATAGAATTCTATTAGCCAATCGGAATGTAAGAGACGTCATCTTGGATTACATCATTTAAAGGAAACTTCATTCTTCAGTCGCCGTCATAAGAAGAGGATGCTCTGCACCGGATGTCTTGAAGATGGAACTGCTCCACGCCGGATGGATGAAGATAGAAGATGCCGTCTGGATGAAGACTTCTGCCCGGTTGGATGAAGACTTCGGCCTGCTTGGATGAAGAATTCTGCCGGCTTCGCTGAGGACTTCTGCCGCTTAAATGAGGATGGATGTCGGGTCTTCAAAAACTGTAAGTGGATCTTCAGGGGTTAGTGTTAGGTTTTTTTAAGGGTTTATTGGGTGGGTTTTAATTTTAGGTTAGGGACTTTGGGTGGAAAAAGAGCTAAATGCCCTTTTAAGGACAATGCCCATACAAATGCACTTTTCAGGGCAATGGGGAGCTTAGGTTTTTTAGATAGGTTTATATTTGGGGGGTTTGGTTGTGTGTGTGGTGGGTTTTACTGTTGGGGGTGTTTGTATTTTATTTTACAGGTAAAAGAGCTGATTTCTTTGTGGCAATGCCCCACAAAAGGCCCTTTTAAGGACCATTGGTAGTTTATTGTAGGTTAGGGTTTTTTATTTTGAGGGGGCTTTTTTATTTTGATGGGGCTATTAGATTAGCTGTAATTAGTTTAAATATTTGATAATTTATTTTTTATTTTGTGTAACTAATGCCTAGATTTAGAGTTCTGCGTTAGCTGTCAAAACCAGCGTTAGGGGGTCCTAACACTGGTTTTGTCCGCCCGCTGGTATTTAGAGTCAGTCAGGAAAGGGTCTAACGCTCACTTTCCAGCCGCAACTTTTCCATACCGCAGATACCCCTATGCCAATTGCGTATCCTATCTTTTCAATGGGATCTTTCTAACGCCGGTATTTAGAGTCTTGGCTGAAGTGAGCGTTAGAAATCTAACGACAAGACTCCAGCCGCAGAGAAAAGCCAGGAGGTAAGAGCTTTCTGGGCTAATGCCGGTTCATAAAGCTCTTAACTACTGTGCTCTAAAGTACACTAACACCCATAAACTACCTATGTACCCCTAAACCGAGGCCCCCCCACATTGCCGCCACTCTATTAAATTTTTTAACCCCTAATCTGCCGACCGCACACCGCCGCCACCTACATTATCCCTATGTACCCCTAATCTGCTGCCCCTAACACCGCAGACACCTACATAATATTTATTAACCCCTAATCTGCCCCCCCCCCAACGTCGCCGCTACCTACCTACAATTATTAACCCCTAATCTGCCGACCGGACCTCACCGCTACTATAATAAATGTATTAACCCCAAAAGCTAAGTCCAACCCTAACCCTAACACCCCCCTAAGTTAAATATAATTTTTATCTAACGAAATAAAATAAATCTTATTAAATAAATTATTCCTATTTAAAGCTAAATACTTACCTATAAAATAAGCCCTAATATAGCTACAATATAAATAATAATTATATTGTAGCTATTTTAGGTTTAATATTTATTTTACAGGCAACTTTGTATTTATTTTAACCAGGTACAATAGCTATTAAATAGTTAATAACTATTTAATAACTTCCTAGCTAAAAGAAATACAAAATTACCAGTAAAATAAATCCTAACCTAAGTTACAATTAAACCTAACACTACACTATCAATAAATTAAATACAAATACCTACAAATAAATACAAATAAATACACTAACTAAAGTACAAAAAAAAAAAAACTAAGTTACAAAAAATAAAAAAATAATTTACAAACATTATAAAAATATTACAACAATTTTAAGCTAATTACACCTACTCTAAGCCCCCTAATAAAATAACAAAGCCCCCCAAAATAAAAGAATGCCCTACCCTATTCTACAATAAAAATTGTAAAGCTCTTTTACCTTACCAGCCCTTAAAAGGGCCTTTTTGGGGGGCATGCCCTAAAGAATTCTACTCTTTTGCCTGTAAAAAAAACATACAATACCCCCCCAACATTACAACCCACCACCCACATATCCCTAATCTAACCCAAACCCCCCTTAAATAAACCTAACACTAAGCCCCTGAAGATCTCCCTACCTTGTCTTCACCACGCCGAGTATCACTGATCCGTCCAGAAGAGCGTCCAAAGTCTTCATCCAATCCGGGCGATGTCTTCATCCAAGTGGGGGCTGAAGAGGTCCATCATCCGGCTGAAGTCTTCATCCAAGCAGGGACTGAAGAGGTCCATCATCTGGCTGAAGTCTTCTATCAAGCGGCATCTTCACTCTTCTTTCTTCCGGCTCTATCTTCATCCCGCCGACGCGGAACATCCTTCCTCCACGACGAACTCCCGACGAATGAAGGTTCCTTTAAGGGACGTCATCTAAGATGGCGTCCCTCGAATTACGATTGGCTGATAGGATTCTATCAGCCAATCGGAATTAAGGTAGGAATAATCTGATTGGCTGATGGAATCAGCCAATCAGATTCAAGTTCAATCCGATTGGCTGATCCAATCAGCCAATCAGATTGAGATTGCATTCTATTGGCTGTTCCGATCAACCAATAAAATGCGTGCTCAATCTGATTGGCTGATCCAATCAGCCAATCGGATTGAACTTGAATCTGGCTGATTCAATCAGCCAATCAGAATTTTCCTACCTTAATTCCGATTGGCTGATTCAATCAGCCAATCGGAATTCGAGGGACGCCATCTTGGATGACGTCCCTTAAAGGAACCTTCATTCATCGGGAGTTCGTCGTCAGTGGGATGAAGATGGAGCCGGAAGAAAGTAGATTGAAGATGCCGCTTGATAGAAGACTTCAGCTGGATGATGGACCTCTTCAGCCCCCGCTTGGATGAAGACTTCAGCCGGATGATGGACCTCTTCAGCCCCCGCTTGGATGAAGACATCGCCCAGATAGGATGAAGACTTCGGACCCTCTTCTGGACGGATCGATGATACCCGGCGTGGTGAAGACAAGGTAGGGAGATCTTCAGGGGCTTAGTGTTAGGTTTATTTAAGGGGGGTTTGGGTTAGATTAGGGGTATGTGGGTGGTGGGTTGTAATGTTGGGGGGGCTATTGTATGTTTTTTTTTACAGGCAAAAGAGCAGAATTCTTTGGGGCATGCCCTGCAAAAAGCCCTTTTAAGGGCTGGTAAGGTAAAAGAGCTTTACAATTTTTACTGTAGAATAGGGTAGGGCATTTTTTTATTTTGGGGGGCTTTGTTATTTTTTTAGGGGGCTTAGAGTAGGTGTAATTAGTTTAAAATTCTTGTAATCTTTTTTATTTTTTTTTAATTTAGTGTTTGTTTGTTTTTTGTAATTTAGTTTAGTTGATTTAATTGTAGATAATTGTAGGTAGTTTATTTAATTAATTTATTGATAGTGTAGTGTTAGGTTTTATTGTAACTTAGGTTAGGATTTATTTTACAGGTAATTTGGTAATTATTTAATAGCTATTGTACCTGGTTAAAATAAATACAAAGTTGCTGTAAAATAAATATAAATTCTAAAATATCTACAATATAATTATTATTTATATTGTAGCTATATTAGGGTTTATTTTACAGGTAAGTGTTTAGCTTTAAATAGGAATAATTTATTTAATAAGATTTATTTTATTTCGTTAGATTTAAATTATATTTAACTTAGGGGGGTGTTAGTGTTAGGGTTAGACTTAGCTTTAGGGGTTAATACATTTATTAGAGTAGCGGTGAGGTCCGGTCGGCAGATTAGGGGTTAATAATTGTAGGTATGTAGCGGCGACATTGGGGGGGGGCAGAAGGGTTCGGCGGGGGTTAGGGGCAGCAGATTAGGGGTTCATAGGGATAACGTAGGTTGCGGCGGTGTACAGAGCGGCAGATTAGGGGTTAAAAATAATATGCAGGGTCAGCGATTGCGAGGGCGGCAGATTAGAGGTTAATAAGTGTAAGGTTAGGGGTGTTTAGACTCGGGGTTCATGTTAAGGTATTAGGTGCAGACATAGGAAGTGTTTCCCCATAGGAAACAATGGGGCTGCGTTAGGAGCTGAAAAAAAAGAACTGCTCCATTGTTTCCTATGGGGAAATCGTGCACGAGCACGTTTTTGAAGCTGGCCACGTCCGTAAGCACCGCTGGTATTGAGAGTTGCAGTGGTGGTAAATTATGTTATACGCTCCCTTTTTGGAGCCTAACACAGCCCTTCTGTGAACTCTAAATACCAACGATATATAAAAGGTGCTGGGGAAAAAATACACGCGTAGCTAACACACCCCTTTGGCCGCAGAACTCTAAATCTAGCCGATAGTTTTTTTTTATTTTGTGTAACTTAGTTGTTATTTTTTTGTAATTTAGTAATTCTTTATTGCTGAAAAAGTACAAGAAGGCAGAGGGGCGCCTCATGTGTGGTATAATCAGATGGTATGATACAGAACAAACAGAATGGAGCCAAATGAGTACTCACATATTATTGAAGCACACCTATGTGCTGGTAGAGACAAGCTGCAATTTCAGATTGGTGTGACAGCTCACCCTCCAGGCAAAACTGTGTAGCTGGTGAGAGATTAAAAAACAAACAAAGAAAGCACTACATGTATATATATATACATATATGCCTGATGAAACGGTTCTAACCGAGAAACGCGTTGCATTTGAGGGGTGCCACTGTATACCCTTTTATCCACTCATCATAAACAACTGCTGTGTTGTTTTTTTATCTTTGTTTTTAATAAATAGCTACATTTTATTTTAAATGTACTCTGAGTGGAGTTCTTTTCCTACCTTCTGCCTTTGCTGATTGCTCACTGGGACCTACACCCCTGCACAACCAAGAATCTACATCTAGGGTGAGCTGCTACACCTGTCATAAAATTACAGCCTGCCTCTACCAGCACATAAGTGTGCTACAGGAGTATGTGAGTACCCATCTGTATCATCTAAGAGATATTGCCGGTTATACCTTTAATGGTCTGCACATGTAGTGCTTTCTTTGTTTGTTTTTTAATCTCTCACCAGCTACACAGTTTTGCCTGGAGGGTGAGCTGTCACACCTATCTGAAATTGCAGCTTGTCTCTACCAGCACATAGGTGTGCTTCAATAATATGTGAGTACTCATTTGGCTCCATTCTGTTTGTTCTGTATCATACCATCTGATTATACCACACATGAGGCGCCCCTCTGCCTTCTTGTACCTTTTCAGCTATACCCGGACCAGTCGGTGAGGAGGAGGCAGCCCACATTTGAACATTCTATATCCCATTTTCTCCGGTCATCCGGTCATACATTTCAAAGAAAGACTTTGATCTCTGTATTATCCTTTATTCAAGGATTCAAAGGTTTTTTATTTCATATATATATTTTTCATTTTTATTTTTATTTTGTTTGGTCCTTGTGATATTTGAATTGTTCTGTATTATCTACGCATAGTGATTCATTTTTTGCACTGAGTTACCCCTGCACCTTTAGCGCCCCCTCTATTTTGTTATAGTAATTCTTTATTGTAGATTTAAATAATTTGAGTAGGGTTAGGTTTTTAAATATGTAATATAGTTAATTTAATTTGTGATTCAATGTAATTTTAGGATAATAGTTAGGGTAGGATAATTAGAAGTTTAATATAGTTTAATGTAATTTTAGTATAATAGTTAGGGTAGGTTAATTAATAGTTTAATATAGTTTAATGTAATTTTAGTATAATAGTTAGGGTAGGTTAATTAATAGTTTAATATAGTTTAATGCAATTGTAGGATAATAGTTAGGGTAGGTTACTTAATAGTTTAATATAGTTTATTTTAATTCTAAAGGTAAGTTTAAATGTATTATAAGATAGGGATAGTTAATATTTAACGTAAAGTTAGTGGGTTGTTAGGTTTAGGGGTTAATAGCTTAATTTAGTTTATGGCGATGTGAGGGGCTGATGGTTTTGGGGTTAATAGGTTTAGTAAGTGGTAGTGATGTGAGAGGCCAGGGGTTTATTGGTTGATACATTTATTTAGTTGTGATGGGGTCCGGGAGCAGCGGAATAGGGTTTAATAACTTTATTAGAGTTGCTGTAGGCTCCGGGATCAGAGGGATAGGGTTAATAACTTTATTAGCGTTGCAGTGGGCTCTGGGAGCAGCGGGATAGGGGTTAATAACTTTATTAGAGTTTCGGTGGGCTCCGAGAGCAGCAAGATGGGGGTTAATAACTTTATTTAGTTGCAGCAGGGTCCGGGAGTGGTGGAATAGGGGTTAAACATTTTAGTATAGTGGCGGTGTTTAGTGACAGGGTATAAATAAAGTTGGGAAAAAGCTGAGTAGCAGTGAGATTGATGACTGTTAGTTAACAACAGTCCGCTGCTCATCGCCCCGGACTTGGTGCGTGGCTTTTTAACAGCTTTTTTATAAATAAGGAGATATTCAGGTCCACGGCTGCAATGTTAGGCAATGTTAGGCGAGCATATTGGTGCCATCGAATGCAGCATAGTTGACGGCTTGATAAATATCCCTCTTAGTGTGGAAGCTAGACAACACATTACTGGATGATCAAGTGTTTAGGTCAGACATTGGGGAGGTGCTGGAGGAATTCTTCCAACTAAATGCTGATGAAAACATTCAAAGCACAACCATCTGGGAGGCTCACAAGTGCACCATCAGTCTTTTAATCAAACGGAAAGCTAGTTTGTTTGGACAGAGAAAGGAATGTTATCGGGTGCTCCTGTCCCGGGTCAGGCGAGCTGAGCAAAAGCGTAAGATGCGTCCGGTTGATGAGGCGCTCCAAGCGAACTTGGCTCTGGCTAGGGCGGATCTGCTGCAGTTTCTGCAGGAAGTTTACCAAAGGAGAGCCCTCTTTCTTAAACAACAATTCTTTGAACAGGGAGATAAGGCGGGAAGGTTGTTAGCCAGGGCTATAGCATGCAAAAAGATGAAATATTATGTCCATCAGATCAGATGAAAAGTCAGGAGGGTAATATTAAGGTGGATGGGAAATCAGTAGCTGATATATTCAGCTCATATTACGAGTCTCTATATAACATACAAAACGCTCGAGGGGAAACCGAAGAGGAGGAGCAGGAGATTCAGGCATACCTATCTGGTGTGAAATTACCAAAGCTCTCGACACAGGAGGCGGACTTGCTAGAATCCCCATTTAAGTTGGAGGAGATAAAAAAGGCTATCAAAGATCTCCTAGTGGGGAAGAGCCCAGGGCCGGATGGTTTTGGAGCCAAGTATTATAAACTATTTGTGGATATATTAGCCCCTGAAATGTTGAATATATTTAACTCATTGTCAACATCCCCTTTCCTACAGAGTACTATGTTAGAGGCTCAGATAACATTGATTCCAAAGCCGGGAAAGCCACCGGATAGGCCAGAACGATATCTTTGCTAAATTCAGATGTTAATATACTAGCTAAAATTATAGCCAATCGCCTCAACAAATTTCTCCCCCAGTTGGTCTCCACGGATCAGGTGGGATTTATTCCAGCGCGAGAGGCTAGGGATAAAACCCTAAAAGTATTGCAATTAATTTCTTATTCTCACAACAGCGAGATCCCACTTGCTCAGGTCTCAACCGTTGCTGAAAAAGCATTTGACCATATTAAATGGTCCTTCATGCAACACACGTTGTGCAAGTTTGGTTTTAGGCTCAAATTTTAAGCAGAGCAATCTCACTATATTCAGCACCAAATGCGATAGTGAGGGTTAATGGCACTTTATCCAAAACCTTTCAAATTAAAAATGGGACCAGGCAGGGCTGTCCCCTTTCGGCCACTCATATTTGCCCTTACTATTGAGGTGCTGGCGAGTAAGATTCAAACTAATCTGCAGATAAAGGGGGTCGCTATAGGTAACACTGAGCACAAACTCGCAATGTATGCGGATTATTTCCTCTTGACAATTACAGACCCGCATCGGTCACTGAGAGCAGCTTTGGCAGAGTTTTCATTATTCGGAAGGGTGTCAAACTTCCTGCTTAACCCCTCAAAATCAGAAATTATGAATATCACGGTACCCCATGGCATCTTTGATACCCTTAATATGGACTTCCCAATAAAAATTGCCCATCCCACTTTAAAATACCTGGGGATCACGATTACGCTGGAATTCGGAGAGCTGGCAGAACTAAATTATAAACGCATACGGGATTAAATCCTTAGAGACCTCACCAATTGGAAGAACAAAACCATCTCATGGCTCGCCAAGTTGGGGTTGTTAAGATGAATGTGCTGCCGAGGGTACTTTCTGTCGTTCAGGCGGTTCCTTTGTCGTTGACCTCGCATTACATATGGAACGGGCAAAACCTGGAATCAGAAAGAAAACCATCTACATGCCCAGAGATACAGGGGAGATAGGGGTTCCAGATATAAAGAAATACCAGAGAGAAATATCCCTTCAGAGATTGGTGGAATGGTGTCAGAATTCACCCCACAAAGCATGGGTCCAAATGGACCATGCAATCCTGCGGAGGGGAAATGTGAGAGCCCTGTCATGGATTTCCGCTAATTAAAAAATATTTGAAAAAAAAAATATTTGAGGTAGTGTTTGCAGGGTGGGACAGGCTATTCATCAGAGAAACCTACATCTCTACCTTTAATTCACCAGTCACCCCCATAAAGGAAAACCCTGATCTGGGCCTGGAATTGAGGCCATACACTCCAGATGGATCCTATCTTGTGGATTGTTCCATAATTAATATACTCCAACTCGATAAACTAAAAACCCAGGCGGAGTTGGCCGAATGGGACCACAACGTCTTCTCATCATGGTTTACAACAGCTCAAATTGCATATTACTTCAATTCCCACAAAGAGAAGTCTGCGCTGACAAGACACAGAACACCCTTTGAGGTCTTCTGCACAATGTCTCAGACCCCAATCCACTTAATCTCGCACCTGTATAAACTCCTGGTGGCAGAAGGAGATCTCTCCCTCCCAACATATACTCATGCCTGGCAGACTGACCTGGATCAGGATATAGACTCTAAGGATTGGATCAAAATCTTTGAAAAAGCAAAAAAGGCGTTGGTTTTGGCTAGAATGCAAGAGATGCACTATAAATTACTGAGTAGGTGGTACCTGACCCCCCAGAGATTGAAAGAAATCTACCCACACACAAGCGGGGTGTGCTGGAGAGGCTGTGGAGGGGAAGGTTCTCTCCTACATCTCTGGTGGACATGTCCACACATACGTCCTTACTGGGGTGAGATCCTGGGAGAAATGAGTAAGATTCTCAAGGTAATTATCCCCCCCAACCCAAGTTACTTAATTTATCACCAACTGCCCAAGATTATTGGGGAAGATAGGTATCTGCTCTTCTTGCTAATGCTGAATGGGGCAAAGGGTTTTATACTGTTATATTGGAAAAAACAATACACCCCAAGTTTACAAGAATGGAGGGTCAGAGTGGGTGAACTTCTGAGACTTGAGAGATATCACTATCTAAAAATAGGAAAACTGAGTACACATGAAATTATGCTATTGACCTGGGAGGGAAAGGGACTTTCAAATTTCCATGGAGATGCCTGCCCTTCCCCACCCCCTTTTTTCTCCCCCCCCCACCTCCTCCTTGATCTTTCTGTTCTTTACTCCTCTTTCTTCCCTAATTCTTTCTCTTTGCACCCATAGAGGTGCCTACTCCAGGTACACAATTATTCTCAGTATATCTGTATGTGATATGTAAGCTGTAGATCTTTATAACCGTGTTAAATTATATGGCTGTTGTTCTTGTTTCAAAGTTTTATATTGTAAAATTTAGCTATTTTAACGCAATTATTGGTAAAAGATACGGTGGATACAAACTCATCATCAATGGACTAAACCCAGCTTCTCACACTTGGATGTGATACGGACTCAATATAGTGTGCACTAAGAACTTAATCTGCAAACAATGAGTCATATGTAATAACATGTATGAGTCTAAGACTGTTTTTTATAGAGAAAACCTTGAAATACATGTAATGATTTAAATCTTCTTTACCAATAAAGCTTGTTTGAAAAATAAAAAACTAAACATATTTATAATATTACTGTGACATGTTACTTAGCATGTGCTGAATGTAAATAAATGTACTTACTCAATAGTACCAATCCAAGGGACTAAACAGTTATGGGCTAGATTCAACGGGAGTGCCAAATTATCGCACTCCCGCAAACAGGCAAATTTGCCTGTTTGCGGGTGCACGATAATTAATCAGCCATTACAAGTAGCTGGCTATTGCTACCACAAAACTTTAGCAAAATGAAGCCAGTCTGCACAGTCTTTGAAATGACCAAACTTTAACATTAGAATAATGCCTTAGCTTTATTCTAATGGGTTATTTTGTCTAGTTTCATATTGTTAACAAACAGTGCTAAAGGACATGTAAGTCAATAGCATGCTCTAACATTCTATTATATGACAAAGTTTAATAAAGTATTCTTAAGCCTTTAATATTTGATTGTCTCTGTTTGAGCACTTAGGTGCATGCACATCTGTACTCGTTGATAGATATACTCCATAGCAGCACACAGCATATACCTACAAATCAGTGTCCCTGTAAGACATCAGCATCTCACTCATGCCTTCTTTGGATTAAACAAAAGGCTAAAGATTTTTTTTTAAATGCAGCTTGGTATCAGCTGCTGCACAGTAGTATTCTGCCAATAATGAAATCATGGTGTCGCAATTATAATATAGAATGTGGAACTACATAATGAAAAATGTTAAGTTGTTTATTACATATCATTATTTACTGTTTAACTACAATTGAATTATTTTCCTTTATTGGATAACAAAACCTCATTTTATGAAGAAATAAAACAGGACCATCCCTTGACTTTGTTTTTGAGACAGCATTTGACACTCTGTATCAGAATAGAACATAATCAAAGCTTTTAAAACCACGTACATAGATCTTACATATTTAATTTATAAACCATTAAAAAGACAAAGCTAAAGAGTGACAGATAATGTTTCTCATCTTACATGGAATGTGTTTGTGAGAAGGTTTTTTTTCTTTGCTTTCCCACCTCTGTGTCTTAGTAAAATAGAATAGCTGGTCCACATGGACCAGAAACCATGCTGCAAGCTTCCCTCTTGCATTTCATTTACCAATTTACAATAGCTGTGCAAGCAAAATGTGCCAACTTCAAAATGCCATGTCCTCAGTCACAAATACTGCTGCTTGTTTACCACTGAAGGCAGAAATGCTTTACAAACAGAGGAAAAGCTAGTAAAATAATTGTAGCTAGCTTACTACTCCATGTCATGTTTTTCAAAAATGTACTTTCTTTGAAAATACTATCTGTTTTTTTCTAAATAATAAATATAAATATAAAAAGAAGAGATACTTATATATTGCATTTATAGTTTTATAAATTAGAACTGTAGTTCCAAGATAGATAGATAGATAGATAGATAGATAGATAGATAGATAGATAGATTTATGAAATAGTACAATTTATACAAATATTTAAATTAAAATATTGCTCCAGGAAACTGGTTCTTTATTAAAGGGACACTGAACCCACATTTTTTCTTTTGTGATTTAGATAGAGTATTACATTTTAATCAACTTTCTAATGTACTCCTATTATCAAATTTTCTTTATTCTCTTGGTATCTTCATTTGAAATGCAAGAATGTAAGTTTAGATGCCGGCCCATTTATGGTGAACAACCTGGGTTGTCCTTGCTGATTGGTGGATACATTCATCCACCAATAAAAAAGTGCTGTCTACAGCACTAAACCAAAAAAGAAGCTTAGATGCCTTCTTTTTCAAATAAAGATAGTAAGAGAACGAAGAAAAATTGATAATAGGAGTAAATTAGAAAGTTGCTTAAAATTGCATGCTCTATCTGAATCACCAAAGAAAAAATGTGGGTTCAGTGGCCCTTTAAAGTATTTTAATGCATTTTATTAAATTCAAATAAAGCTAAAAAGTACCCTGATGACTTTACTCTAACGTGCTCCCATACTGAATAACGCCGTTTAATCCTACAAGGAAGCATGCTACAGTAAAATGAACTTAAGAGAAAAAAAAACCTTACTTTTCCTTTAACAAACCAGCAACATAAAATTTACTTACGGCTAGATTACGAGTTTTTGTCGGTAAGGCTTGCGGTGTTAACGCACAGTATATGCTCACAGCTCACCTACAAACAACGCTGGTATTACAGGTTTTTTTTAAATCTGGCATAGGACCCAAAAAAGTGAGCGGAGAGCAAAATTTAGCTCCACATCTCACTGTAATACCATCGCTGCTTATGGTCGCGGTGAGCTGGCTAAACGTGCTCGTGCACAATTTCCCCATAGGAATCAATGGGGTAGAGCCGGCTGAAAAAAAACCTAACACCTGCAAAAAAATAAGCATTCAGCTCCTAACGCAGCCCCATTGATTCCTATGGGGAAATACTTTTTATGTCTACACCTAACACCCTAACATGAACCCCAAGTCTAAACACCCCTAATCTTATACTTATTAACCCCTAATCTGCCGCCCCCGACATCGCCGCAACCTACATTATATTATTAACCCCTTATCTGCCGCTCTGGACACCGCCGCCACTTACATTATACTTATGAACCCCTAATCTGTCGCCCCCAACATCGCCAACATCTACATTATACTTATGAACCCCTAATATGTCGCCCCCAACATCGCTGACACCTACATTATAGTAATTAACCCCTATTCTGCCACCCCCAATGTCGTTGCAACCTACCTACAATTATTAACCCCTAATCTGCCATCCCCAATGTTGCCGCCACTATAATAAAGTTATTAACCCCTAAACCTAAAAGTCTAACCCTAACCCCCCCTAACTTAAATATAATTTAAATAACTCTAAATAAAAATACTATTATTAAATAAATTATTCCTATTTAAAACTAAATACTTACCTATAAAATAATTGTAACTTAGGTTAGGTTTTATTTTACAGGTATATTTGTATTTATTTTAACTAGGAAGTTATTAAATAGTTAATAACTATTTAATAACTATTGTACTTAGTTAAAATAAATACAAAGTTGCCTGTAAAATAAAAATAAACCCTAAGCTAGCTACAATGTAACTATTAGTTATATAGTAGCTATTTTAGGGTTTAATTTATTGGTAAGTATTTAGTTTTAAATAGGAATAATTTATTTAATTGTAGTAATTTTATTTCGATTTATTTAAATTATATTTAAGTTAGGGGGGTGTTAGGGTTAGGGTTAGACTTAGATTTTGGGGTTAATAAATTTAATATAGTGGCGGCGACGTTGGGGTCGGCAGATTAGGGGTTAATAAATGTAGGTAGGTGTCGGCGATGTTAGGGACGGCAGATTAGGGATTAATAATATTTAACTAGTGTTTGCGAGGCGGGAGTGTGGCGGTTTAGGGGTTAATACATTTATTGAAGTGGTGGCGATGTCCGGTTGGGCAGATTAGGGGCCTCAGTTTAGGGGTTAGTAGGTAGTTTATGGGTGTTAGTGTACTTTTTAGCACTTTAGTTAAGAGTTTTATGTTACGGCGTTAGCCCAATAAAACTCTTAACTACTGACTTTTAAATGCGGTATCAGTTTTGACAGGAGAGGCTGTACCACTCACTTTTTCCAAGACTTGTAATACCGACGTTAGGAATATCCCATTGAAAAGATAGGATACACAATTTACGTAAGTAGATTTGCGGTATGCTCGAGTCGCGGAAAAAAAAGTGAGCGGTACACTTGTACCTGCCAGACTTAAAAAGCAGCGTTGGGACCTCTTAATGCTACTTTTTAAGACTAATGCAAGACTCGTAATCTAGGCATTTGTATTTTGTATAAAAAATAGTTCCTCAGTACATTCTCATATTTATCAAAAAACATTCCCATACAAAAACAAATGTTTTTTTCATTTGCTAAGATTTATGTGGAGTCATCATTTACATTAATTAACAAACGGCTAGATTACGAGTTTTGCGGTAAGAGCGGCTTGGTACTAACTTGCAAATTATTTCCACTGCTCACCTCCCTATAGCGCTGCTATTACAGGTTTTCATAAACCCGGCGTTAGCAGACAATATGTGAGTCTTGAGCAAAATTGAGCTCTTTACCGCACTCAAATACCAGCACTGCTTTGAGCTGGTTTTACGTGCTCGTGCACGATTTCCCCATAGACATCATTGGGGAGAGCGGGCTAAAAAAAAGCCTAACACCTGCAATAAAGGAGTGTAAAGCTCCATAACGCAGCCCCATTGATTCCTATGGGGAAAGAAAAGTTATGTTTACACCTAACACCCTAACATAAACCCGAGTCTAAACACCCCTAATCTGCCGCCCCCGACATCGCGACACCTACATTACACTTATTAACCCCTAATCTGCCGCCCCCACACCGCTGTCACCTACATTATACTTATTAACCCCTAATCTGCCACCCCCAATGTCGCTGCCACCCACCTAAACTGCCGCCCCTAACATCGCCGCAACCTACCTACATTTCTTAACCCCCTAATCTACTGCCCCCAATGTTGTCGCTACCTACTTACACTTATTAACCCCTAATCTTCCGCCCCACTATGGTAAAGTTATTAACCCCTAAACCTAACCTTAAGTCTAACCCTAACACCCCTATCTTTAATATAATTAAAATAAATCTAAATAAAAATTACAATTAATACCTAAATAATGCCTATTTAAAACTAAATACTTACCTATAAAATAAACCCTAAGATAGCTACAATATAACTAATAGTTACATTGTATCTATCTTAGGTTTTATTTTTAGTTCACAGGCAAGTTTGTATTTATTTTAACTAGGCAGACTAGTTACTAAATAGTTATTAACTATTTACTAACTATCTAGTTAAAATAAATACAAATTTACCTGTAATATAAAACCTAACCTGTCTTACACTAACACCTAACCTTACATAACAATTAAATACATTACATTAATTAAATACAATTCACTAAATTACAAAAAAAAACACACTAAATTACACAAAATAAAAAATAAATTATCAAATATTTAAACTAATTACACCTAATCTAATAGCCCTATCAAAATAAAAAAGCCCCCCAAAATAAAAAAATAGCCTACACTAAACTGCCAATAGCCCTTAAAAGGACCTTTTTGCGGGGCATTGCCCCAAAGAAATCAGCTCTTTTACCTGTAAAAAAAAAAATACAAAGAACCCCCCATCAGTAAAACCCACCAACCACACAACCAAACCCCCCAAATAAAATTCTATTTAAAAAAAACTAAGCTCCCCATTGCCCTGAAAAGAGCATTTGGATGGACATTGCCCTTAAAAGGGCATTTAGCTCTTCTTCTGCCAAAACCCTAATCTAAAAATAAAACCAGCCCAATAAACCCTTAAAAAAACCTAACACTAACTCCCAAAGATCCACTTACAGTTTTTGAAGACCGGACATCCATCCTCAATGAAGCGGCAGAAGTCCTCAGCGAAGCTGGCAGAAGTCTTCATCCAAGCGGGCCAAAAGTCTTTATCCAAGCCAGCAAAAGTCTTCATCCAGACGGCATCTTCTATCTTCATCCATCCGGCGTGGAGCGGCTCCATCTTCAAGACATCCGGCGCGGAGCATCCTCTTCTTTCCACGGCTAACGAAGAATGAAGGTTCCTTTAAGGGGCGTCATCCAAGATGGCGTCCCTTAAATTCTGATTGGCTGATAGAATTCTATCAGCCAATTGGAATTAAAGGTGAAAAAATTGAGCTCACATTCTTGAAGATGGAGCCGTTCAGTGCCGGATGGATGAAGACAGAAGATGCCGTCTGGATGAAGACTTCTGCCGGCTTGGGTGAAGACTTCAGCCCGCTTGAATGAAGACTTCTGCTGGCTTCACTGAGGACTTCTGCCTCTTCAGTTAGGATGGATGTCCGGTCTTCAAAAACTGTAAGTGGATCTTCAGGGGTTAGTGTTAGGTTTTTTTAAGGGTTTATTTGGTGGGTTTTATTTTTAGATTAAGGTTTGGGCAGAAAAAGAGCTAAATGCCCTTTTAAGGGCAATGCCCATCCAAATGCCCTTTTCAGGGCAATGAGGAGCTTAGGTTTTATAGGGGGTTGTTTGTATTTGGGGGGTTGTTTGTATTTTTTTCTTACAGGTAGAAGAGCTGATTTCTTTGGGACAATGCCCCGCAAAAGGCCATTTTAAGTTCTAATGGCAGTTTAGTGTAGGCTAGGGTTTTTTTTTATTTTAGGGGGCTTTTTTATTTTGATAGGGCTATTAGATTAGGTGTAATTAGTTTAAATATTTGATAATTTCTTTTATATTTTGTGTAATTTAGTGTTTGTTTTTGTTTGTAATTTAGTTAATTGTATTTAATTAATGTAATTTATTTAATTGTAATGTAAGGTTAGGTGTTAGTGTAACTCAGGTTAGGTTTTATTTTACAGGTAAATTTGTATTTATTTTTACTAGGTAGTTAGTAAATAGTTAATAACTATTTACTAACTAGTCTACCTAGTTAAAATAAATACAAACTTACCTGTGAACTAAAAATAAAACCTAAGATAGATACAATGTAACTATTAGTTATATTGTAGCTAGCTTAGGGTTTATTTTACAGGTATTTAGTTTTAAATAGGAATTATTTAGTTAATGATAGGATTTTTTAATTAGATTTATTTTAATTATATTAAAGTTAGTGGGTGTTAGGGTTAGACTTAGTTAGGTTTAGGGGTTAATAACTTAAGTATAGTGGCAGCGATTTTGGGGGCAGCAGATTAAGGGTTAATAACAGTAATGTAGGTTGCAGCAATGTTAGGGTCAGCAGATTAGGGCCCGGGGTTAATTATATTTAACTAGTGTTTACGATGCAGGAGTGCGGCGGTTTAGGGGTTAATATGTTTCTTATAGTGACGGCAATGTCGGGAGCGGCAGATTAGGGGTTAATAATTTTATTTTAGTGTTTGCTATGCGGGAGGGCCTTGGTTTAGGGGTTAATAGATAGTTTACCTGTGTTAGTGTACTTTTTAGCACTTTAGTTATGAGTTTTATGTTGTGACTTTGTAACATAAAAGCCATAACTACTGACTTTCAGTTTACGATATGAATCTTGTAGTTATAGGCTGTAACGCTCACTTTTTGGCTGGATAGGCAAACTCGTAATACCGGCGTGTGGAAGTCCCATTGAAAAAGGACTTTTTGAAAGCTACGGTAGTTACGTTGCCGCCAAAAAAGTTTGCGGTACACCTATACCTGCAAAACTTGTAATACCAGCGGTAGTTAAAAAGAGACATAACGCTGCATTTTCACTCATACCGCAAAACTCATAATCTAGCCGATAATTTTAAAATATTCTCAACTCTGGCACCAAGAAGGTCACCTTTTTTCTACATTTAATAATTTAAAAGTGCTACTAAAATGATGCCCAAAACAAGAATTCTCATTTGTTTCCTCTAAGGATTAATACTTTATAAAAAGATACAGGACTTGTATCTCTTTATAGATTAAATATTTAGGAGATAAACACATTACAGTCGCAGCCTAATGCCAGTTGCTTTACTTATATAAACCATAGAATACTGAATTCATGCATATTATAGCCGTCCTAATGAAAAACACTCCATCAAATGTCAAAGGTGCAAGTTGTGAACAGTACTGACATATTAACGTGTGCAATTCTGCATAAATCAGACAAGAAGTACAGGAGGGTATCTGGGAAGTACTGATGGTTTTCAGGTATCTGATGCATATCAGTACGTCACACATACTAACATTTAGGGTCAGATTACAAGTGGAACGGTATTTACCGATCCCCCTCTCATGCTAACTCCACTAGAAGTAAGCTGTAACGCACATCGGGTAGCTAACATGATGCATGCAAAAAGCTGAATTTAGGATATCACACGTGCGTTAATCTATTCCCCCAAATAAGTCAATGGAGCATAAATAGTGGAAAAAGAAACTAACGCTATTCTCGCATGCAAACACGATCGCATATTTTCAAGTGTGCTAACACAACATAAAAATATCAGATATATTCTATGTTATATTTAATCACAAATGCATATTTATGAATGCATGTATCTCAATATAAAAGCCCTTTGCCTGAGACCTCATATCTTCGAGTACTTATAACTTTATTGTGAAATATTTTTTTAAATAATTTTTATCAGATAGTGTTATTATGAGTGTAACTGTACTTTTCGATGTGTTTTGTGACACTTCTTTGTTTTGTGTATCCAGATGCGCGTTAACTTCAATTGAACTCAAACAATCACATTTACTTTCAACTTGCAATACCAGTGTTAAACTCGACATGTGTGCCACTCGTAATCTGCCACTTACATTTTAAGAGAATTTTTCAAATTACTTCTATCAAAATGCTTTGTTCTCATGGTATATTTCTTTTTTTTTTTTAAAAAAAAGGTCATTTTTATTGAGGCATTTCAAATAACATACATCTTGTGCATTGTGAGTTAGGGACACAACATTGTGGTATTGTAACATTAAAACATAAATTTTGTGTCATAACTGAAACCTTGTTTTTACAGAGGCCATCACTCAAGTATTAGTCGGGCTTCATAGGTACATTTAAATTGTAACAATAATGGTATAACTGTGTCGGCCATTAAATTGGTGTATTAGTTTAGCCTACTAGGGTATCTGTATAGTCAAGCACCGTAGACCCTATGGGGTCACTGCTAGTAAAGGGTCTAGTGTCTCTCTTATTGAGACAGTTGGGGCGAGAGAGCCCGTGCATATCTAACTTAGGGATTTCTAATACTCTGTATCCGGTTGATTTTAGTAAAGGGGGCGTCAGGGCGCCTTCCTGGAGGTGGGTTTACGGTTGTGTTCTATGGTAATGGGGGTGGAGGGAGGGAGGCAGAAGGGTAAGTCAGTCATCAAAGTCACTCCGGTCACTTTAAAGGTCAGTCTGATTATGCGGGTTTGTGTGACCAATAGGTGTCCCATGGTTCCCATGTCATTGAGAAGTCCGTCAGTTGATTGCGTTCTCTGGATACATAATTTTCCATATTTTGGATATGGTTCACGCAATCTATCACTCCCTGCCAGCGAGGAGGTTGTTGTTTTTTCCAGTTTCTGGCCACAAGTAGTTTGGTGGATGTGAGGGTGCATGTTAAGAGATTTCGCTTGGGTCTTGGGATAGAGTCAATCCCTAGGTGTAATATCGCCAGCGCAGGGGAAAGTGTCTCTACCAGGTCTAGGTCTCTGCACAATGCTGACACTCTGCTCCACAGGCCCCTCAACACTGGCCAAGTCCACCAGATGTGAGGTGGAGTACCTCATTCTCCACAGTTCCTCCAGCACAAAGGGGAGTGGTCAGGATAGAGTTTCTGCAGTTTTGTGGGGACCAAGTGCCATCTCGTGAGGTTTTTAAAGTGTAACTCATATAGAGTGATACAGTGAGTTGCTTTTTTAGTGTGGCTGATAGCCTTTTCCCAGGTTTTTAGTGGGTGCATTTGCTGCAGGTCCCTCTTCCAAGCCTCCATGTGGATCGTTTTAGAGGAGCTGTCCTCCTCCAATAGGCATTTATAATGCACCGAGAGGGGTTTGTAAAGTTGGAGATTTGCTTTCCAACGTGCTTCCCAAGGGGATAGATCTCGGAGTTGGTCTTCTAAGAACCCCCATGATTTCATTAGGGATCTGATTCACAATAGATCAAAGTGGAACCTTAGGTTCAACGTGGGTGATGACAACATGGAGAGGTGAGTCTTCAGTTGTCTATTTTCGAAGAAATCTTGTAGTGAACCTATTTCTGTAGAAGGCCACGAGTTGACGTTCCTGTCGGGCAGCCCCACAAGGAGCCCTCGCACAGAGTGAACGGGAGAGGGGTGGGGGGCTATAAGCCTGTTATGTTTCAATTTCAGCCACGCCTCTTGGCAACCTTTTACTATATCATTGGAAAAACAGATTTTTGACTGCCAGTGTGGAGGGAGCCAGAGGAGGTCCTCCAGGTTCACGTATGCTGGTAGTGAGGCCTGTTCCAACTCTCTCCATCTGGTTGTTGGAAGGCTACCGCCCCATGCCGAGGCATGAGTGATCATCGCAGCTTCATGGTATTTCTTCACGTTAGGGAGACCTATACCACCTCTGTCGATGGGGGCCTGAAGAATGTGGGCTGCGACTCGGGGCCTCTTTTTGTGCCAGGTATAGGTGTTAAAAAGGGTCTGGAACTTGCGGATCAGGGGCAAAGGGATTGGAAAAGGTATGCAGCGGAATAAATATGTGAGCTCTCATGGTATATTTCTATTGAGCTGATTTTAAAAATGCAGGAGTTGAACATATACCTACAGTATATGTCAGAAATAGTGCAATAATCATCTGTTCTAATATATATATATTTTTTTTTCACTTTTATGTCCCTTCAAGATAAGATTTTTTTTAAATCTTTGTTATATCTGGCTTTTTTTTGTGAGAGTTTGCAAAATACATTTTTGTTTCTCTGAAAGTCAACTTATTTCAGTATGACAAATAGATCCCTGTATATTTTAATCATAAAGCTGAAATCTAAAACAAATATAAAAAATGTTTTCTAACATGTTGGACTGATTTTTGTAAATTCAGAAAATCCATATAAACAGCTAAGACACTTTGCTAAATGTTAATACAGTGGTTGAGTAGCAGTGATGAGGAAATACTGCTTTGACATTAAGATTGTATTTAGGTTTTCAGATGCCCTACGTTTAATCAAAGTTACCTTTAGGTTAGATAAAGAGTGGCACGCTAACGAGTGATAAGGGTTTTGTCCCCACTCTTTTGTTGCACATAGGAAATAGCTCGCTATTATGAGTTGAAAGTAAACACGTTCACTTGAGCGCAATTTAATTTAACAAGTGCCAGGATAGCACTACTGTTACGCAATTCAAAAAAGTTGCACAAAACACATAAAAATATGTTTAAACGTAGAGATATATACATGCACATGTCTAAATATGTCTATGTGTGTATATATATATGTACATATGTATTCATACACATATGAACACATAACTACATATGTATGTATATATATATATATATATATATATATATATATATACTGTATGTATATATGTATATATATATATATATATATATATATATATACTGTATGTATATATGTATATATATATATATATATATATATATATATATATATACATATATATATATATATATATATATATATATATATGTGTATGTATATAATTTAACTATAGATAAGAACCAAAAAGGCCCATCAAGTCTACCCATATTACATGTTACTTTTTCCTTAGGATAGCCTTATGCATGTCCCAGGCATTTTTTAATTCCTTTTAAGTCTTTGTGTTTACCACCTCAAATGGAAGTTTATTCCATGAATCTACCACCCTTTCTGTAAAAAAATGCTTCCTCAAATTTCTGCTGAATCTGCTACCCTCTAACTTGGTGACCCCTTGTTTTGGCATTTATTTTTTTGTGAAAAATGCTTTCAGCTTCTTTTTATTAGGTCCCTCCATATTTTTGAAGGTTTCTATCATGCCACATCTTTCCCTTCTATTGTCTAAACTATACATATTTAGATCATAGAGTCTTTCTTTGTACGTTTTATATTTTAGACCATGTACCATTTTAGTAGCCCTCCTTTGGACAGCTTCTAGTTAATTTATATCTTTCTGAAGATATGGTCTCCAGAACTGTACACAGTATTCCAGATTTGATCTAACTAATGATTGTAAACTGGCATAGGAGCCTTGCTATTTCTACTACTAATAACTCTTCCAATGCAACCAAGTATTCAACTGAACTTGCTGGCTGCACTGCTGCATTGTGGACCACATTTTATATCATCTGAAATAATAATTCCCAAGTCCCTTTCTTCTTTAGTTACAGTCAGTAATGTACCTTTGAGACTATAATTGGCCTTTGGGTTTTTGGATTCTATATGCATAATTTTGCTCTTGGTAATATTACATTTCAGATACCATTTATCTGACTAGTCCTCTAGTTTTTTTTAATATCACTGTTCATTTGATCAACCCCTCCTGGAACATCTACCCTGTTACAAATTTTTGTATCATCAGCAAACAAGCAAACCTTCCCCTTAAGCCTACTTCCAATATCAATTATGAACATGTTAAACAAAACAGGCCCAAGAACTGACCCTTGGGGAACACCACTAGTAACTGATGCCTCATTTGAATGTACTCCATTAATTGAAACCCTCTGTCGTCTATCTTTAAGCCAGCATTCTACCCACTTAACAATCTTAGCATCTATTTCAAGGCAATACATTTTGTGAATAAGTTTGTTGTTTTCATTTCAATGTCCCTCACATAGTGGAATATGTTCTAAGTATTTTTAAATATATATCTATACCTATATATAATCATATATTTATATAGGTATATATATATATATATATATATATATATATATATATATATACAGTATTTTACCAGAAAAATACCAGATATATACAGAAATATTTAGAATAAATAGAACATATTCTTCTATACAAAAAACTGGAATATATTAATAATTCACGTCAGGTTATCGCACTTTAAGAAATTGCAACCGGGTTTGCACAACATGTGAGGTGTTTATTTTTCCACTCCATTTAAGTCTATCTGGGAATATGTTAACACGGTTGCGATATTCCAAGTTCATTTTTTCACTCGCATTGGGTTGACTGTCAACTTGTAATATGCGCGTTACACGACGCAGGCAAAAAGCTGAAGTCTAGCGGGGTTAACGCACAAGTGGGAGCACAAACTAATGCTCCACTCGTAATCAAGCCCTTTAAAAGAAAAAAGAAAACAATTCTAAGGTCATGAAACTACTCTTCAAATTTTTATTTATTAATATCTAGTCCTTTTGAACAACCATAATCTGACATAGATAACTATTTCAGTAGAGACATTTTTATATTTCAGATAATAAATTGAATTCTGTGTGATCCTTTGATACCTTAATTGGTATGGGTCATTTCCTTTATCCTGGTCATCTCTCTTTCTCACTCCTTAAATTACATTCCATTCCATTTCCTTCTCTTTTGTAAATGGATTCACTCCCTTGTATTTCCGCAAACAATAAAGTAAATATATTTTATTGTGCCTATGAAACAGCATCTATTAAACATATGTATATACTTCTATTTAACAGAGCTAAAATGGACACAGAATATTTTTTCTTTGTTGCATCTAAATAAGCATAAATGTTTTATTATTATTACTTTTAAGTAGATGTTACCCCCTTAGTACCACAAAGTACCCAGTACGTCGCTGGTTGTTAAGGCTTTTCAAGGCCATAATTATGCGTGTCTCGGTGTGAGCGGCAATACCACGCTATTATGACCTCCCTCCCTCCCTCCTGCAGCAATCCTGGAATAGCACTGTGCTATCAAAAAAACAATCCCCATTGAAAAACCAAGACATACAGGGTAGATCGCTGGTTATTAAAGGATTTATTATTATTTTTTTGCACTAATAAAACAGTTTAAATTGTTATTATCAGCCAGTCCTCAAGTGTTGTATATATACATGCTCTACATATTAATTTTAAAATTAAAAATCAGCAGTGTTAACCTATATGTGTGTGTGTTGTTTAATATGTGTTTAAATAGCTATCTTTCATCTGCATTTCTTTGAGTTTACTATTGTAATTACTATTAAAACTAAAATGAAATGTATGTTATGCACAGCTGATCATTGGAAACAGAAAGCTGATCATTGGAAACAGAAAGCTAATTGGTTCACACAGGCAACTTCCATATTTCTATTGGTGGGAAAGGTGCAGACCTTCACAATAGGAAAACAAAAACTAGCTTTACTCAGGACACAAATGTCTGTTTACAAAACAATTGCAATCTCAGTTTATAATACTATCTGGAAAATGATTACTTCAACATAATTTTTCATGCAATTAAGTTGTCCTCTTGTGGACTTGTAGGACTCTTTAACATTATTTAAGATATATAATTAGATCATTATAAAATATAAATACATAAATACCTTTAGCAGACAAATATTATTGTTTGGTTTCTTTCATAAAGTTAGTTAGCATATAGGTCATATTTACTATACTGAGAGTTTTTCTACACTCTGAAAGCCCATGCAAAATTCCAAGGAGCTTATTCACAAAGAGGTGATAAAAGAAGCTCTCTTTCATGTATAAGTTCAAGTTAATACAATAAAATTGTATTATAAAGCTCTAGATAAAAACTGTAGGAAAAACAGCTATATGGTGAAATGTAGGAATAATTGCAACTGTGCTTCTGTGGACAGATAAATGAGAACTAGATGATTGATAAATTTATAAGCGGCCCCTTATTAAACTATATTTTCTTTCACTGTGTTGTTTTTTATTGTCAAAAGGTTGTTCTTTTTTAAATAAATGTTAAAGCGGTACTAAACTCAATTTTTTTCTTTCATGATTCAGTTATAGCATGCAGTTTTAAGCAACTTTCTGATTTACTCCTATTATCAATTTTTCTTTGTTCTCTTGCTATCTTTATTTGAAAAGCAAGAATTTAAGCTTATGAGCCAGCCCATTTTTGGTTCAACACCTGGGTTGTGTTTGCTGATTGGTGGATAAATGTAGCCACACAAACAGCAAGCGCTATCCAGGGTGCTGAATAAAGAATGGGCTGGCTCCTTAGCTTAGATTCCTGCTTTTCAAATAAAGATAACAAGAGAATGAAGAAAATTCATAATAAGAGTAAATTAGAAAGTTGCGTATAATTGCATGCACTATCTGAATCATAAAATTAAAAAAAATAAAGTTACTATCCCATTAATCTCTTTATAAAAAAAATCTATAAATTGGTTATTTAAAGGTATTTTATGTTAACAATCAAACAAAAACATTGAGTATGTTAAAAGTATTTGAAGGAAAAAAGGTTACATCAAATGGACAATTTACACAAATACTTTTATCAATCAAATGAAAAAAGTGGTATGTAACACTGAGATTTTTGGCCTTAAAAAAAAATGAGGTTAGGGGGGCGGAGCCAGCATTGGAAGGCAATGGCCGCACATTAGGTGAGCTCCGGTGCTGCAGCCCATGAAAGTACTGTCAAAGTTAGATAGGACCACTTATAACTGCCGCAAACTGTTGTTCTAATGCTCTAGATCAGCTACAGACCAGACGTGTATAAGAGGATTTCAGTTCTTGCGAGATATGAGCTGACTCGGGCTTTGCGTAACCACATCGGGTCTCAAGGATGTAATCCCAGCCACAAGCAAGTAACGGACCGCTATTATTTACACCTGCAAGACACCAATCCATGATCTACACGGATTGCACTTACCCGGTAAGGAGAAATAACTTATGTGCATCAAGATAAGCGGTTCTCACTGGGGACTTTACAATCTGGCGGCGGCCACCATTTTCTAGCAACCTACGCACTAACAATCTACATGCAGGCCAGATCACCGCTCAGTGTGCAGACTAAGTAGATGATAGAGCTGGGCAGCGATGAAGGAGTCATTACAAGTAAAAGCAGGGGAATATGTTTAAGAAAGGATTATTTACAGAGTCACTTATTACTAGAGCGGATTACAGGCAAGTTTAAAAGACTTTTTCTTTTTATGCAAGCAATCTGCCATTACTGGAAAATAGACATAATCTGCCAAAGGTTTCACATCCTTATATACAAAGAGCTGGCAGTTATATGTAAACCATAAGAGATGATAAAGTGGAAACAATTTAAATAATAAAACACTTTCCTGGAGTACAGGAAATAAGAGGAGGAACTTTTCTACAATGATGTTATAGTGAACAGCTAAAGAGAGTTCACAATCACTAAGATGTCTGTATGTGAAAAAGCATTATATCTTCCTGTTAATAATTAAAGGCATAGCTGCTCCAACACAGGCAAACTATTGGAACTTATACACTACCAATATTCCAGAGGTGAGGGTTCTGGCTGTGGAGGTAGCTCATTGGTTGGAGATCCCTGATAATATAGCTCTGGGACATTATAAGACACTACAGTGATAGATTTCTTGCTGGTCATTTGAATTAAAAAACCATTAACGCACTACTATACAGCAAAATACGGTTGGTTGGTTGGTTGGTTAGCTAGTGAAAACAAGAGTGCGAATCTCACTAAATACACAGAACACATTGTTGGACACAGTGACTTCAGACAAAATGTCACCTAGAAAAAATTCACAGAAAGGAAAACAAAATAAAAGTGCAGCCCAAGGGAATCCATCAATGGATAACTATTTTAAGGCAGCTGCTTTATTGAAACCGAAAGAAGCTTCTTTAATACCACAAGAATCACAACACTCATCTAACTCCTCAGACTCTGGATCAGAAGAAGAGGATAATATGGTGTCAGTGCCGCAGTCTATAATATCTTCCATTCCCTCAAAACAAGACTTCTCTTCACTTGTTGAACAAGTGAAACAGTGTATTAAAGAAGAGATCTCTGAGCTGAAAAGAGACGTCACTGAAATTGGTAACAGGGTGGTCACCCTAGAAGAAACTATTCAAGAACATGACATATGTATAACAAAAGTGAGTAATCAAACAGATCAGCAAGACCAAGCTGTTCGTCAGCTAGAAGATAAATTAGAGGACTTGGAGAACAGGTCCAGACGGCAGAACGGGGTATCCCAGAAGATGTCGATGCTTCAGTTCTACATGAATATCTTCAATCTTTATTCTCCCTACTAAGGGACCCAACAGATAATACTACTGTGAGTATGGATAGAGCTCATCGAGCCCTGAGACCCAAACCCCTCGAGTCAGCACCCCCCCAGTGACGTGATAGTCAAAATCACTAATTACCAGGTGAAGGAACAACTTATGGCGGCAGCAAGAGAAAAAAGCCCTATTCAAAAAGATGGCATAACTCTTCAATTCTTTGCTGACCTATCAACTAGAACTTTATCAAGAAGAAAAGAACTCTCTCCGCTCACAAAACATCTACAAGCTAGAAACATAAATTATAGGTGGGGCCATCCTTTCCAGTTGATAGTTGTATGGAAGAACAGAAGGGCGACTTGCTCCTCAATTTCGGAAATTGAAGACTGCTGTAAGAAACTTGAGATTCCTCCTCCAGTGCTAGACCTAGACTCTAGGCAAGACTCTAACTCTACATTCAACCCCCGGACACCCCCTCTGCCACAACGCAAAGAGTGGCAAACTGTCCGCAATAAAAGATTGAAGAACAACTCATCCTCGGACTCTAGGGCCCAAATTGGTTGAAAAACAAAAAAAAAAGGGGATCATTACAAGATATCCTTTTAAGGACATGGTTACCAGATCGAGTGTGTCCAAGTATATATTGAATTAAGACACTGTTGATGCACGCACAGGTCAAACACACAGGTCAAACAGTTTGTTTGTGTTTTTATTTTACATCAGGTACATAATGGGCTGAGTGATTTCCAATTAGGATTTCTTAACCATTTCCCTCTGTTATTTTTGCAGGTTAGAAGTTACTTTTGTTAATAATGTTAATATTGTTAGGTTGTTTTTAGGAATTTTTTTCTTTTTGCAGAGAAAATACATAAAGTACACGGGTATGAGGTTCTACAGAGATGGAGCAGAAATAAGATATTAAGATGAATGACACATGTATTCAGTTTGTATCACAGAATGTGAAGGGTTTTAATGTTCCTCAAAAGAAGTCGCTAGCTTTAAGGGACATATTGCAAAGAGGAGGGGAAATCATCGGGCTTCAGGAGACCCATTTTAAAAAGGGGTCAATCCCTAAATATATACATATTAGTTTTATTCAACATTATCACAGCGCACATAATAAAAAAAAGATTAATGATGTGAGCATCCTTATAAACAAATCAATACCATTTAAACTAATAGACCAAAGTAAAGACACAGAGGGTAGATTTTTAGCTATCAGTGGTATCCTTTATAATAAGATGGTAACTTTGGCGAATATATATACACCTAACCATGGACAAACAGCCTTTTTCAAATCTCTAATACCTCAAATTCAAGACATTCAAAAGGGCCAATTGATAGTTATTAGAGACTTCAATTTACCCATTAACCCCAACCTTCATAGTTCAAATCCTAACATAAAAATAGCAAAATCTACATCTAAATCTGTGTGGAATTTTATTAGAATTTTAGGCCTTCATGACCCTTGGAGAGTGTTGAATCCTGGTCGAAGAGACTATACATTTTTCTCCAACCCGAATAAATCATACTCGAGAATTGACTTTATATTGCTAGATCATATAACCCTGTCTCATGCCATTACTCCTTGTATCTCACACACAGCATGGTCGGACCATTCCATGGTTAAGTGTTCCATTAACTGGCCTTCAGCCCCATTGAGGGAATTTACATGGAGATTAGACAAGGCTTTATTATTAGACCCTTTGGTGCAAGAGACCATGGAATCGGAAATACGAGAATTTTTCAATAGAAATGTCCAGGAGGACATGACCCCTTCCACAGTTTGGGAAGCTCACAAGAGCTATATAAGTGGAATATTGATCAAAATTAGAGCTAATAAACTTAAACAGCAGAGAGAAGAATACCACCACATAGCAAAATAATTAGAGCATTTAGATTACTTACATAAGCTCCACCCACAAGATGAAGATATTCTTCATCAACTAAATTTCTACAGAGCCAAACTGATGTCACACCTACATATAAAAGCTCAAAACATAGCATACAAATTGAAGCAGAAATTTTACTATGAGGCTAACAAACCAGGACGCCTACTATCTAGATCACTAAAAACTAAACAGGCAAAAACGTACATTCATTAAATTAATAATTCCAGGGGAGAGAAAGTTGAGGACACAAAACAAATAGCAGATATTTTTAAAAATTATTACCATACTCTATATAATCTCTATCCCAACAGGTCAGCAACAGACCATGAAATCAAATGTAAGAAATATCTAGACAATATCCAAGTCCCAACAATCTCTGAAACAGATAGGGAGATGTTACAAGCCCCAATAAATAGCAAAGAAGTTAGTGAGGCAATTAGAACATTGAAACCTGAAAAAGCACCGGGACCAGACAGATTCTCTGGGTCATATTATAAATGATACTCCCAGTTACTAGTACCACATTTATTAAAAACTTTTTGTCAGGTTGAGGGTGGGGGTGTTTTGCCAGATTCCATGCTATAAGCATACATCACCGTTATCCCTAAACCGGGCAGGAAAGCCGACACACCAGCTAATTTTCGCCCAATTTCCTTGTTAAATATAGACCTGAAGGTGTACGCTAAGTGTCAGGTTAGGAAATGTCCAGAAGAAGACCCAAATGCTAGGGCGAACTTAAACAACATCCTTGCACTCTGAGTTTAATCCAGGACGTGACCCCATGACAACCTCCAAAAAACAAAGTACTCACGATATGGAGCAGGGTTAGCCTGTGCCAAAGTAATTCATGATATCAGCCAGATAGACTTCTGAATAAGGAACTGGTTTCAGGAAATGTCTTCCACAGGATCAGGAGAGCAGGGATAGTCCACTTATACTCAGACAGAAGAAGGGTAAAACAGGAAACAGTTAATAATGCAGGAGTAGGTAATTTGTTATCAGGCAGTCTGAAGGTTAACACTGTGTAGACAGTCTTTGCAGAGTATGCAACAGGTAATCAGGCAGTTTGAGGGTTAACACTGAGTAGACAGTCTTTGCAGAGTATGCAACAGGTAATCAGGCAGTTTGAGAGTTAACACTGTGTAGACAGTCTTTGCAGAGTATGCAACAGGTAGTCAGGCAGTTTGAGGGTAAACACTGTGTAGTCAGAACTTGCAAAATTAACAACATGTAATCAGGTAGTTTGAAGGTTAACACTGTGCTGTCAGAACTTGCAGAGATAGCAACAGGTAAGCTGGTAGTTTGAAGGTTAACACAGATTAATCAGTACTTGTTGAGATTGGCAACAGGATATCAAGCAGTTTGAAGGTTTACACTGAATAATTGTATTTGCAGAGTTTGGAAACAGGTAAACATGCAGATTGAAGGTTTCACAGAAATAACAGTATTTGAATAGTTTGGCAGTACACAGAGTAGTCTGAATATGCAGGGTTTGAAGCAGGTAAACAGGAAGTTTGAAAGTTTCACAAAACAAACAGTACTTGCATTGTTTGGAGACAGGTAATCAGGAGGTTGAAGGTTAATCCAGCATAGTAAATCCTTGAAGAGATTGGCAATAGAAAAGCAGCAGTTAGAGAGATTCCTCAGCGAAATCCTATCAGAAGCCACAAAGTTAACAAACAAACTGGCACTGGAGAAACAGGAAGCCAAAAATAAAAAGCCTGGTTGTGACATCATCAGGAAGGGGTGGCTCAGACACCTGTCAATCAAGCACACAGAGAGGACTGCAGAGCTTCCCAGCAGCTGAGTGTGACAGTGCCGCCTCCTCAAGGACCCCTCCGGGGGACCCGACCGGGCCTATCAGGGTATTTCTTGTGAAAAGACTTGACAAGAGCTAGAGCATGAACATGAGAGGCCGGTTCCCAAGATCGCTCAGAGATAGGATAACCCTTCCAATGGACCAGGTAGTACAGCCGATTTCCCTGTAGCTTGGAATCGAGAATCTGGCTGACTTCAAACTCAGAAGTTCCCTCTACGGAAAGTGGAGGAGGTGGTTTACTCTTGATAGAGTACCGATTGTAGATGACTGGCTTGAGTAGGGAAACATGAAACACTGGATGGATCTTGAGAGTCTTGGGTAAGGCCAGGCGGTATGCAAAAGAACAAACTCTGGAAACAATTTGAAAAGGTCCAATGTACTTAGGACCCAACTTGGTACAAGGTTGTTTTAGACGTATGAATCTGGTGGATAAAAATACTCTGTCTCCAGTACGAAGTAAAGGAGCCTTGCACCTTCTGAGATCAGCATATTTCTTATGTCTTAAGGAAGAAGAGAGTAGATTTTGACGAATGAGTTGCCAGTGATTACTGAGATTTTTCACTATACGATCTGCTCCAGGGACTTCAGTAGAACTGGTAATCATAGGAAAGGTTCTAGGTTCAAATCCATAAGCTGCCTTAAAGGGAGAGGTCTGTAATGAGGCGTTATAACGTGAGACCAGTTGGAGTGGTGATGGTCTACATAATGTCTTAGAAAAGATTCAAAGGCTTGATTTACACGCTTAGTCTGTCCGTTGGATTGAGGATGATGTGCAGTAGAAAGTTATATGTTGATTCCGAAGTGTTTACAAAAAGACCTCCAAAATTTGGAAACAAATTGGACTCCACGATCTGAGACTATGTCAGTGGGAAAACCATGTAAACGAGATATATGTAGAACAAAGAGTTTAGAAAGTCTTTGAGCTGAAGGCAAGCCTGGAAGAGGTATGAAGTGAGCAGACTTGGAGAACCGATCCACCACTACCCAAATGGTCGTATTTCCAGCAGAAACAGGAAGATCTGTAACAAAGTCCATGGATAAGTGAGACCAAGGGTAATGAGGAATAGGAAGAGGGTGTAATAGACCAAACGGTCGATGAGAAGATTGTTTGTTCGAAGCACAAGAACTACAAGCAGCAATATAATCCTTAACATCCCTCCTCATAGTGGACCACCAAACATGCTGCTTCAGTTTCCACAATGTATTGGTTATTCCCGGATGACCTGCTGAAATGTTGTCATGAGCCCAACGTAGAAGCTTAAGACGTAATCCTTTGGGTACATACAGGATACCAGAAGGTAGTTTGCTGGAAAAGAGGATACTTGAGCCAAAACTTTGACTGGACATAGTATAGGTTCTGAATCCAATGGAGAAGGTTCAGAAGATTGGAACTGCCTAGATAAAGCATCTGCCTTGGAATTTTTTGAACCAGGAACATAGGAAAGTACAAAATTAAACCTGGAGAAGAACAAGGCCCACCGAGCCTGACGAGGATTGAGACGTGTAGCTGTTTGGAGGTATAAAAGATTCTTGTGATCTGTCAGAATGAAAAAAGGTTCACTGGTACCCTCTAACCAATGCCTCCATTCATCCAAAGCTAATTTTATAGCCAAAAGCTCCTTATTGCCAACATCATAATTTAACTCGGCAGGATTGAATTTTTTCGAAAAGAACGCCACAGGATGTATCTTGCTGGTAGTCAGATCACGTTGGGAGAGAACAGCTCCAGCTGCTATAGAGGAAGCGTCAACCTACAAAATAAACTGGAAATCAGGAATTGGATGACTGAGAAGAGGTGCAGAAGAAAGTGCTGATTTTAGCATTTCAAAAGACTGTACTGCCGAAGAGGACCAGTTCTTACAATTTTGCCCTTTCTTAGTAAGAGAAGTGAGTGGAGACGTGATGTCTGCAAAGTTCTTTATAAACTTTCTATAGTAATTGGCAAAGCCAAGAAACCTCTGCAGGGATTTGAGAGTAGTTGGTCTGGGCCAGTCCTTGATAGCCGACAGTTTAGCAGGATCCATCTCAAAACCTGATTCAGAAATGATATACCCCAAAAAGGGGATGGAACTCTGATGAAAAGAGCATTTCTCCAATTTAGCGAAAAGGGAATTGTCTCGTAACCTCTGAAGAACCAGTCTTACATGAGGTACATGTTCCTGTAATGTTTTCGAATAGATTAGAATGTCATCGAGGTAAATGATAACAAATTGATTTAGATAATCTCTGAAGATTTCATTGAAAAAGTGCTGAAATACTGCTGGTGCATTGCACAATCCAAATGGCATTACTAGATACTCGTAGTGACCAAATCTAGTGTTAAATGCCGTCTTCCATTTGTCTCCTTTACGGATTCTGACCAGATTGTAGGCCCCACGGAGATCTAACTTGGAAAAAATAGAAGCGCCTTGAAGACGATCGAATAACTCAGAAATGAGCGGCAGAGGATAGCTGTTTTTGACAGTAATTTGATTCAAGGCTCGATAATCAATACAGGGACGAAGACCTCCATCTTTTTTCCCAATGAAGAAAAAACCTGCACCCACAGGTGAAGAGGAAGGACGAATGAATCCTCTGGCTAAGTTGTCCTTTATGTATTCCTCAAGAGAGACATTTTCTTGACGAGAGAGGGGATAGGTCCTTCCCTTAGGTAGAGGAGCCCCTGAATACAATTTGATAGGACAGTCAAATATCCGGTGTGGAGGTAACGTCTCAGCCTCTTTTTTAGAAAACACATCACAAAAGGCATGATAGTAATTGGGCAATGATTCAGGAACTTCCACCATAGCTACGACAGGACAGGATGGTTTAGAGGGATTTTGCAGGCAATGTTTGAAACAGGTAGTTCCCCAGGAAATAAGTTCTCCTTTAGACCATGAGAAAACTGGATCATGAAGCTGCAACCAAGGTAACCCCAGAATCAATGGTATGTGGGGAGAAGTAATGACATCAAAACGAATAATTTCAGAATGAAGTATGCCCACAGTCAAAAGAAGAGGAATGGTAGAATGTTGTATGATACCAGTACCTAGAGGATGTCCACTGACAGTAGTTACCTTAATTAACTGTTTCTTGGCTTGAAGAGGAATCCTGAGAGAGTCAGCAAAGTTTGAATCAATGAATACTCCAGCAGCTCCAGAATCAATGAGAGCTTGAGCTCGAAACTTGGTGTTTCCAAAAGAGATAGTTACAGGAACACAAAGTTTAGAATTGAGGGAAGACATGGGATTCTGGCTTAACTCTGTCCCTCTATCAAAAGTTAAGCCTTGGCTTTTACTGGCCGGATAGGACAGTCCTTCAGTAAATGTCCTTTGGTACCATAATACAGACATAACCCAAGAGTACGCCTTCTATGGCGTTCAGCTTCTGACAATTTAATAGCTCCTTCTTCCATGGGTTCCACAGACTCAGGAGATTGGGAATTATTATTAGAAAGACTTGAGGTTCGAATAGGAGGACGAAAAGAAGATTTAACAAAGGATCTCCAATTCCTATCTCTCTCCTGAAGACGTTCAGAATGCCGGGCGTCAAGAGTAATACATAAATTGATAAGACCCTCCAATGAATTGGGGAGTTCCCAAAAATACAAGTTCATCCTTAAGGCGTTCGCAAAGTCTTTTGCGAAAGGCTGCCCGTAAGGCTCCATGGTTCCAATCAGTTTCTGCGGCTAAAGTCCTGAATTCAATAGCATATTGAGCTACCGAAAGGGATCCCTGTCTCAGATCCAACAATCCTGTCTCAGCAGCTGCAGACCTCCCAGGCTTGTCAAAAACAGAAGAAAAAATGGACACAAATAATTCCACATCCTGTAGTAACGGATCATTCTTCTCTAAAAGAGGGGACACCCAGGCTAGAGCCTTTCCCTTCAAGAGAGAAATAATAAAGGTGATTTTGGAAGTAGAATTGGAAAAAACTTGAGGATTGTTTCTGAAGTGTAAACGACACTGATTAAGGAATCCACGGCATTCTTCAGGATTACCGTCATATTTATCTGGAAGTGGGATTCGTGGTATATTCTGTCCAACAGTTTCAGGTGGATTAAAGAGAGCATTGGTGCTAGTAGCAGTGGCATCAGGAGTCACCGTCGCTTGAGAAGGAGCGGAGAGGTTATGTAGCAGAGCAGTAATCTGGTCAAGCTTGGAATCCAAAGATTGCAAATGAGCAGAATGATTTCCTAGAAGTTGCCCTTGTAGAGCCACAGCCCTGGATAACTCGTCAGGGTCCATATTATGGCCAGTTTGTACTGTCAGGTTAGGAAATGTCCAGAAGAAGACCCAAATGCTAGGGCGAACTTAAACAACACCCTTGCACTCTGAGTTTAATCCAGGACGTGACCCCACGACAACCTCCAAAAAACAAAGTACTCATGATATGGAGCAGGGTTAGCCTGTGCCAAAGTAATTCATGATATCAGCCAGATAGACTTCTGAATAAGGAACTGGTTTCAGGAAATGTCTTCCACAGGATCAGGAGAGCAGGGATAGTCCACTTATACTCAGACAGAAGAAGGGTAAAACAGGAAACAGTTAATAATGCAGGAGTAGGTCATTTGTTATCAGGCAGTCTGAAGGTTAACACTGTGTAGACAGTCTTTGCAGAGTATGCAACAGGTAATCAGGCAGTTTGAGAGTTAACACTGTGTAGACAGTCTTTGCAGAGTATGCAACAGGTAATCAGGCAGTTTGAGGGTAAACACTGTGTAGTCAGAACTTGCAGAATTAACAACATGTAATCAGGTAGTTTGAAGGTTAACACTGTGTTGTCAGAACTTGCAGAGATAGCAACAGGTAAGCTGGTAGTTTGAAGGTTAACACAGATTAATCAGTACTTGTTGAGATTGGCAACAGGATATCAAGCAGTTTGAAGGTTTACACTGAATAATTGTATTTGCAGAGTTTGGAAACAGGTAAACATGCAGATTGAAGGTTTCACAGAAATAACAGTATTTGAATAGTTTGGCAGTACACAGAGTAGTCTGAATATGCAGGGTTTGAAGCAGGTAAACAGGAAGTTTGAAAGTTTCACAAAACAAACAGTACTTGCATTGTTTGGAGACAGGTAATCAGGAGGTTGAAGGTTAATCCAGCATAGTAAATCCTTGAAGAGATTGGCAACAGAAAAGCAGCAGTTAGAGAGATTCCTCAGCGAAATCCTATCAGAAGCCACAAAGTTAACAAACAAACTGGCACTGGAGAAACAGGAAGCCAAGAATAAAAAGCCTGGTTGTGACATCATCAGGGAGGGGTGGCTCAGACACCTGTCAATCAAGCACACAGAGAGGAATGCAGTGCTTCCCAGCAGCTGAGCGTGACACTAAGGTCCTGGCCTCCAGGCTTAATAAATTACTACCAACATTGATTTCCCCAGACCAAGTGGGGTTTGTACCACGGAGAGAGGCAAGGGATAATACTATCAAACTCTTAAACATTTTGGAATATATAAACAAGAATAATATCTCTTCGGTATTTTTATCTACGGATGCTGAGAAAGCATTCGATAGATTGGATTGGACCTTTCTCGAGACTACACTTGTTAAATGTAATATCCCGCCTCCTTTCATAAACAAAATTATGGCCCTATACTCATTCCCCACAGCACAAATTAGAATAAATGGCATGCTTTCTGAACAATTTGAAATACGAAACAGCACGCGGCAGGGGTGTCCACTTTCCCCACTTTTATTCATCTTATCATTGGAAATACTTGCATGCAAAATCCGACTAAATGACAATATAAAGGGTATAAGTATTAATCGCAGAGAATATAAACTTTTATGTTTGCAGATGATGTTTTGATGTCCTTAACTAGCCCTTTAAAATCTCTCTCCGTGGTGCAAACAGACCTACTAGAATATGGAGTAGTCTCAAATTTCTTGGTAAAACTCCAGCAAATCACAATTATTACCAATGCACATATCTACCACTGATATAACTAATATTCAGAACAAATGCTCTTTTGTAGTTCATCAGAAACCCATCAAATATTTAGGGATATACCTATCGAATAACTTAGACTCAATTCGATCAATTAACTACTCTAAGTTACTAAACGCTATTTCCAACCAGGCCTCATCTTGGATGTCAAAAAAATCTATCCTGGATAGGGAGGGTAAATTCAGTCAAAATAGTACTACTGCCAAAAATCTTGTACATTCTTCAGGCGTTACCCCTACCGAATACTAACATATATATATATATACAGAAATTACAAAAAGTATTCCATACTTTCATTTGGAAGAAAAAGCCACCTAGGGTGAATCAATTATCCATGTTTGCCCATAAAGACATGTTTTTTTTGGAGTACCTAACATATTCCTATATAAACAGGCTATTTCACTGCAAAGAATCCTTGAATGGAGTAGGTACAACTCCACAGAATTAAAACACTGGGTACAACTTGAACATGACATTTCAGGCATACCGCAATTAGGTGGGACATGTTGGTTACCCCACTCACTATCAAAACCTCATATTTTCTCCTCTTCCACAATAATGAATACTATATCAGATTGGAAATATATACACAATAAATATACAGGAATCTCCAGTGCCCACTCACCCTTGACTCCAATCTTGGCAAATTCTGAATTCTCAGAAGGTTGGGGGCACCATATAGGAGGTGATAAAAGTTTGAAGGGGTATATTCCAATTGCATTAACAACCAAATTAGGTAATTTACTGCCTAGAAGCGAACTGGGAAAGTTGGGTAATGGGTTTTTTGACCAGTGGTTACGATACCATCAAGTTAGTCACTATATAGCAACACATATGAATAGGGAGAATTTATTGAAGGCACCAACACCCTTTGAACTAATGTGTATTTCTAATGTTCCACAAAAAGGGATCATTTCCATTTTATATAAATTACTGCTCACTGCTACATCCCCCAAACCGCATAGTTTTGTGAAGGGATGGGAGAGAGAACTCCTGGGGAAACAAGACCCTAAGATTTGGGAAAACATCTTTCATAGTATAACTCACTCGGCACATACAACACATGCATTAGAGACTAACTATAAAATATTGTTTCGATGGTACCTAACACCAAATAGAATGAAGTACCTGTTTCCAACAGCTAATGGAAAGTGTTGGAGATCCAGGCAGGAAGTGGATGATATGGTTCACATCTGGTGGTCATGCACAAAAATTAACACTTACTGGGCTGAAATAATAGAAGAAATAAATAAGGCCTTATCATGCAATCTATCCCTTGCTCCACATGTTTGTTTATTTAATATACTTAAGGAGATTAAGTGTTCTATTAGGAGGAACATTGGGCATATTATGCTTAACGCAGCTAAACAACTTATAGCTTCTGCATGGAGATCTGATAGGATTCCCACGATTGATATATGGATAGCAAAAGTTAAGAGTGCTCTGATGTTGGAGAGGTACTTTTATTTTAAAACTAATCGTTAAACAATGTACAGCGAAATGTTGTTTTACTGGGAATCGTATTTGGGTTCTAGATAGAGGAACTGATAGCATGCTCATTTTATATGTCACATCTTTAAGTGTCATACCTTATCATCCAGTCTATTTAACCTCGTCACTCCACAATTTTATACCCATCAAAAGTAAAGTATAACAGACTCTGCAATATATGGTTGTAGTAATTTTGGTTAATTTTTGTTAAAGTTGATTTCTTATTGTTATAAGCTCATTGGAGAATTTCTAGACATATTACCTTAATAGTCCTTATGATAAATGTTAGAATGTATTAGCTAATACTCTAGGAAACTGTAAGGGCAGGTTATGAATATGGTTGATTCAACTATGATATGTGGAATTTTTTTATTATACTACTGTGTATTTACATGGATTGTAAAAATGTACGTGTTGAAAAATCAATAAAGAAACAATAAAGAAAAAAAAATGAGGTTAAAGCTGTTGAAATGTATTTTGAAACTAATAGAGCTGCATCAGTTGTGATGCTCATTGGCTAGTAATTACTGCATGCAAATGCTCATTGGCTAATAGGTGTTAAGTTCTGAAGCTAATTTGACTGATGAGCTATTGTACCTCTCAGCCAATAAGCTTTAGCAGAGTACACAACTGATATAACTAAGCCATACAGATTGCTTAAAGGGTCATGAAAGATTAAATTAAGTTTTCATGATTAAGACAGAGCATGCCATTTTTAAATTAATTTCTACTTTGTTCTCTTGGGTAATTTTGTTAAAAAGGATATTTACCAATCCTCAGCAGCAGCAATGCACTTCTGGGAGTTAACTGTTGATCGGTGGCTACACAAGTTTGTATTAAGTCATTGGCTCACCAGATGTGTTTAGCTAGCTCCCAGCAGTGCATTGCTGCTCTGGAACTTACTTTAAATATGTTTTAAATCACTTTGAATGGGTTATATGCAAGTATTAGTGCAATACGAAAATTGCTCTAACATATTAGAGCATTTTGTTTATGTACAGTTATAGCTCTTTAATGAAGGCTAAATCATCAAGCTCCACATCACCTGCCTTACCCTCAAGCACATAAGTGGCATAGGAAGAATAGTTTTACAGCAAGCACCAACGTAAGCAAGAGTTAAATTATTAAACCTACAGCATCTGGATAGCAGGAAACTGCAAAACACCTTAGTTTGTATATAAGTAACATAGCCTAAAACTAATATATAATAATATGTTTAACTTGCTAACTGCTGCCTTGGGGCTGCTACGAACAACATAAGCAGACATGTTGAGGACTTGCTAAGACACTACTGAAAGTTTCAAAAGTAGGTGACATTTTATGAGGTAACTATTAATGCTGTTATCTTTGCTGCTGTAGTGATTGTTAACAAATGGTTAATAGAAATGCTCCAATAAATCTGGAATTTTTTGTGTGAATTCCAGTCCCAACACATGAAATCCTGATCTGTGAAGCCCCTGCTAATCAAAACAACAGTATACACATGGGGAAATTACATGTTACAAATTGTACAACACTATTCAGTTGCCTGCCTCACACTGTTAAACTTCAATGTAACAGAAGACCATAGAAAACTGAATAAAAAAACATACCGTAAACAATGAAACAAATACCACAGCACCGTGTGTGGTGGGAGTGCTGCATTGCACACAATATTCGTAAACTATATACAGACTGAGTTGAACAAGAGATAAGCTTAAAATAGCATAGTCAGGAAGCCAAAAAAAATCAGGACTGTCCCAGGAAAATGGGACAGTTGGCAACTGTGAAACAGCATTTTTAAATGATGATTTTTCATTTAAATATTAGAAAATAAACTGAGCTCAGTATCCCTTTAAATATGTTTCATTCAATATCAAAATTAATTAAACATGCAAAGCTGGGCATATATTATGCTTGGGGCAGATTATTCAATGATTATTAAGGAAAATGTTTACAACTGTAATGGTGGACCAGAATAACTCATAGAAACATTTACCAGTTTTATTCTGGTTAGGAACATCCATTTTTTTTCAGGAAACTGTAAAACATTTAAAAATACAGATTTTAGATGCAACAAAATATATATATAAAAAAATATTTTAATGTCCTTTTATCCTTCTCTTTAACTTTTAGAAATACACCCAATAAGGCATCCTATGCACTTACTTATACCATTGTCATTTAAATTATAACTTTCTTGCCAAAAAGCGTCCCTAATTGTCTGCATTAAAATTAAATTCATCTGGACAAATAGAAGAAGACTTATCCTAGACATTTATTGATAAATTCGTCTTGACCATAGCAGACATGTTCTTTCTTTCAATACTGCTAAGGGGAATGATCCCATTAAATATGAAGTTTGACATACATGCAACACAAGAGATGTAGAATATTATATTCTCCAGAGACACTTGTTAATGTGTAAAGTAGGCACTGGAGAGATAAAAAACATGACAGTTCTCTGGCAAACAAGGTAAAATGCAGAAAATGCCACAATCTTTAAGACAGTTCATTCAATAATGTGATTCAAGTGCATACTGTATGTGAAATTAAAATTCTGTACTCTTTATCCTCCACCTAAGAATGAATGTTTCCAAAAATAAGTGTGTCAAAAACCGAGTTAAGGGTTTAAATTGTAATTGGAAATGTCTGTATCTTTGCTCTTTTCAGCTAGCTTTTAGTAACATGAAAAGTGTTCCTAATGATTCATTATATGATCGGTCCAATCTATTTATATACTGTTAATGTTACCAGACTATTGGAGCACTTAGAAGGGACAAAGTCCTGGAGAAACACATTCATTGTTGTAATGTTTTGATATAAAGAGCATCAATTTATTAATGTTGGCTGTTTTTAATTGTAATTGCTATATGCCTTCTCATTGTTTATTTATATAGCATTATAGCTGTAATATCTATAAGGGTTGTTGTGATATTAACCTTGTCAATCCTTAAAATGATGAAGGCTTTCTATATATTTTAACTGTTTATTTTAACCTCTTTACAAGATGTTTGAGAGGTGGACTCAAGGGTATAAAATATGCTAAATCTCCCAGGTGCTGGGTGGAATATACAAAATCACAAAACAAGTAAAATAAAATCTTCATGTAATACTCAAGAATAGAATGAACATAGAGTAATTTAGAGAATGTGTTTCACTTAATCTCGCTTTAACTGACAACTATCAAGCATGGTAATATGAATATTCTAAATTCATATATCCAATTAAAAGAAAAGTGTGTTCCATTACTTGTGAGTAATTCAATCCAATAATTATGTTACTTACTGTGTTTACTGGTATGTCATGATTTTTACATTTCGTACATAATCATATGCATTCATTCATGCGCTATGTCTGACTTTTATGCCTTTAGTAGAGCAAATATAGACTTTTTGGACATTTTGTTAGAAACAAAGAGATGATAAATTGCATGCATCTGACTGCGAGTTCATGCAGGCCCATTTATCAAGCTCCGTAAGGAGCTTGAAGGGCCGTGTTTCTGGCGAGTCTTCAGACTCACCAGTAACACAACTTATGAAGCAGCGGTCTAAAGACGGCTGCTTCATACCTCTGTCCGCCTGCTCTGAGCAGCCGGACAGGAATCGCCGGAAATCAACCCGATCGAATATGATCGGGTTGATTGACACCTACCTGCGAGTCAGCAGGGGCCGGCGTTGCACCAGCAGCTCTTGTGAGCTGCTGGTGCAATGTTAAATGCGGAGAGCGTATTGCTCTCTGTATTTAGCGAGGTCTTGCGGACCTGATCCGCAGTGTCGGAATCAGGTCCGCAAGCCCTTTGATAAATTGGGGCCTTAATGCTAGCTCCTCTTTTCAACATTTTGCTTGAGACATGCACAAGTTAAATAAAGTTGCTACACCAGCTTGTCATTATTCAGTCACATTCAATCTGAATACGTAAGTGGTAACTCTAAAAACCAACAACTTCATCATCGGATATAATCTGGTGGGTGGCACCCAAATTTAGAGAAGCTGCACAATTTACTATTACTTTAATACTTCTAGAAATCTAAGTAATGGGTGACATCTCTTGTGGAATGGAATATTTCAGTGCAGCTGGTAAGGACAATTGCTGTGAATGAATTAAATAATATAATGGATATGTATAATGTTATTCTAAGGAATTATTTAGCTTACACTTTAGGAAATTGTATCATCTAAACCTATGTTTCTATTGTTATGTTCTTGTGAGGCACTATTATTAACAATTGACCCTTTATAACTGGGGATTCTGCTATAAGGGGAAAGGCCATCTAGTCAAGTCCATGGTATCCTTGATGATGATGTTACTATTAACATATTCATTTCATTTTATCAGACACTTCTACATAGCAAGAGTATAAATATAAAGTTTTGGTCTTTGGATTTTATTGTATTAGTTTTTTTATTCCTATTATTTTCATTTTAAAAGGCATTTTTTTCAACAGCTAAATTATTACTACATGCATCATTTTCTATCTATTTTATAATCTGCCAGTTAATGGTATAGTATGCTAGATCCTGGCACTTTGTTCTTTATTATTGTAGGAGTGGGAACCTAGCAGCATGAATTAAATAAAAACAGACTGATCATGTTGGGCCTCAAAGAAATGAAATAGCCTTGAATAACTCAGCTTTAAATTAGCAAACTCTGCAGCATGTTATCACACTGAGCACCTCTGAGGTTGTTGCATGCCTAATGAATTATATGATTTAGAAATAAAAGTATAGTCTGTTTAAAAATGATTTTACTATAAAATACTGATCTGACAACATACCAAAGATTATGTCACACAGAATTATTGTATGGCAACAAAAATCATCTAACTGCAAAAAGTTAAATATTTACTCTACACAAATTGGGGTCCATGTATTTTAATCTGCAGCCTACTTTTACACAAGCAATTGCACGACAGCAGAGGCTATAAATCATTCCCAACTGGATCAGTCCAGGTTGAACAAAAGGGAATGTGTATTGAATACATGGAAATTTAGTTATGTATGGTGTATTTAGAAATGTAGGTTTTCAATCATTTTCAGAATAAGTAAAGTGTCATTTGAACTAGTGATTATATATAATACTCTTGGCTAAACACAATTATATTTTACATTTATGTTCCATGCTTACAATATTTTTCATAAAACATTTATAGTTGTCCTTGAGTATATTAAAACTGACCTTGTAATATTCTATTGCTTTATAGAATCCCTAATAAATGGAAAAAGGAACAACTCAATATTTAATAATTAATAAATTAGTTAAAAACAAACAACTTTACAAAATGCATTCTTTTTTATGTATATTGCTTTTGCTATAACATACAATGGAGTGGTGCACAAATTTACTTACAGTTATCCCAAATTGGTCATAATTAAGGGATATAAGAAAAATATTGGCCTATTTCATAGAGCAGTGATTTTTAACCTTTTTTTTGCTGTGGCACACTTTTTTACATTAAAAAATCCTGTGGCACACCACCATCCCAAAATTTTAAAAAAATCACACATTGTAGCCTAATACAGCATATATGTATACACATACACACAAACACACACATACTGTATGTATTGTGCTATTATGCCATGCCTCCTACAAACTACCCTTGCACTGGGAGTAAAAAACAAGCAAAGTTTAAAAAATATGTCACACTGTTGTCAGTCTGCCGTGGCACACCTGAGGATCTCTCACGGCACACTAGTGTGCCACGGCACACTGGTTGAAAAACACTGTCATAGAGGATCATGCGGTTTCCAAGGGACCACATTGTAGAGATCCTGTTCAAAATTCATTAAAGGGACACTCAATCAAAATAAAACTTGCATGATTCAGATAGAGCATGCCATTTTAAACAACTTTTCAATTTACTTCCATTAACAAAATGTGCACAGTCTTTTTATATTTAAACTTTTTGAGTCACCAGCTCCTACTGAGCATGTGCAAGAATAAGTGTGTATGCGTTTGTGAATGGCTGATGGCTGTCACATGGTACGTGTATGCATTTATGAATGGCTGATAGCAGTCACATGGTACAGGGGGAGTGGTAAAAGACATACCTTAAAAATTGTCAGAAAAAAATCTACTACTCATTTGAAGTTCAGACTAAGTGCTGTTGCATTGTCTTGTTATCTTGCATTTGTTGATTATGCAAATCTACTGTGTTGACTGGTCCTTTAAGCAACACATAATTTTCAGCTTTTTTTTTTAAACATTTCTGCTATGAATATATAAAGTTGTGTGAGGTGACTAATACAAGATACACTGGCCTAGATTTGGAGTTCGGCGGTAGCCGTCAAAACCAGCGTTAGAGGCTCCTAACGCTGGTTTTGGCCGCCCGCTGGTATTTGGAGTCAGTGATTAAAGGGTCTAACGCTCACTTTTCAGCCGCGACTTTTCCATACCGCAGATCCCCCTACGCCATTTGCGTAGCCTATCTTTTCAATGGGATCTTTCTAACGCTGGTATTTAGAGTCGTTTCTGAAGTGAGCGTTAGAGCTCTAACGACAAGATTCCAGCCGCCTGAAAATAGCAGGAGTTAAGAGCTTTCTGGCTAACGCCGGTTTATAAAGCTCTTAACTACTGTACCCTAAAGTACACTAACACCCATAAACTACCTATGTACCCCTAAACCGAGCTCCCCCCACATCGCCGCCACTCGATTAAAATTTTTAACCCCTAATCTGATGACCGCCACCTACGTTATACTTATGTACCCCTAATCTGCTGCCCCTAACCCCGCCGACCCCTGTATTACATTTATTAACCCCTAACCTGCCCCCCACAACGTCGCCGCCAGCTTCTTAAAATAATTAACCCCTAATCTTCCGACCGCAAAGCGCCGCCACCTACGTTATCCCTATGTACCCCTAATCTGCTACCCCTAACACCGCCGACCCCTATATTATATTTATTAACCCCTAATCTGCCCCCCTCAACGTCGCCGACACCTGCCTACACTTATTAACCCCTAATCTGCAGAGCGGACCTGAGCGCTACTATAATAAAGTTATTAACCCCTAACCCGCCTCACTAACCCTATAATAAATAGTATTAACCCCTAATCTGCCCTCCCTAAGATCGCCGACAGCTACCTTCAATTACTAACCCCTAATCTGCCGAGCGGACCTCACCGCTATTCTAATAAATGTATTAACCCCTAAAGCTAAGTCTAACCCTAACACTAACACCCCCCTAAGTTAAATATAATTTACATCTAACGAAATAAATTAACTCTTATTAAATAAATTATTCCTATTTAAAGCTAAATACTTACCTGTAAAATAAATCCTAATATAGCTACAATATAAATTATAATTATATTATAGCTATTTTAGGATTAATATTTATTTTACAGGCAACTTTGTAATTATTTTAACCAGGTACAATAACTATTAAATAGTTAAGAACTATTTAATAGTTACCTAGTTAAAATAATAACAAATTTACCTGTAAAATAAATCCTAAACTAAGATATAATTAAACCTAACACTACCCTATCAATAAATTAATTAAAGAAACTACCTACAATTACCTACAATTAACCTAACACTACACTATCAATAAATAAATTAAACACAATTGCTACAAATAAATACAATTAAATAAACTATCTAAAGTACAAAAAATAAAAAAGAACTAAGTTACAAAAAATAAAAAAATATTTACAAACATAAGAAAAATATTACAACAATTTTAAACTAATTACACCTACTCTAAGCCCCCTAATAAAATAACAAAGCCCCCCAAAATAAAAAATTCCCTACCCTATTCTAAATTAAAAAAGTTACAAGCTCTTTTACCTTACCAGCCCTGAACAGGGCCCTTTGCGGGGCATGCCCCAAGAATTTCAGCTCTTTTGCCTGTAAAAAAAAACATACAATACCCCCCCCCCAACATTACAACCCACCACCCACATACCCCTAATCTAACCCAAACCCCCCTTAAATAAACCTAACACTAAGCCCCTGAAGATCTTCCTACCTTGTCTTCACCATCCAGGTATCACCGATCCGTCCTGGCTCCAACATCTTCATCCAACCCAAGCGGGGGTTGGCGATCCATAATCCGGTCCAGAAGAGGCTCCAAAGTCTTCCTCCTATCCGGCAAGAAGAGGACATCCGGACCGGCAAACATCTTCTCCAAGCGGCATCTTCGATCTTCTTCCATCCGGAGCGAAGCGGCAGGATCCTGAAGACCTCCAGCGCGGAACATCCATCCGGACCGACGACTGAACGACGAATGACTGTTCCTTTAAGGGACGTCATCCAAGATGGCGTCCCTCGAATTCCGATTGGCTGATAGGATTCTATCAGCCAATCGGAATTAAGGTAGGAATTTTCTGATTGGCTGATGGAATCAGCCAATCAGAATCTAGTTCAATCCGATTGGCTGATCCAATCAGCCAATCAGATTGAGCTCGCATTCTATTGGCTGATCGGAACAGCCAATAGAATGCGAGCTCAATCTGATTGGCTGATTGGATCAGCCAATCGGATTGAACTTGATTCTGATTGGCTGATTCCATCAGCCAATCAGAAAGTTCCTACCTTAATTCCGATTGGCTGATAGAATCCTATCAGCCAATCGGAATTCGAGGGACGCCATCTTGGATGACGTCCCTTAAAGGAACAGTCATTCGTCGTTCAGTCGTCGGTCCGGATGGATGTTCCGCGCTGGAGGTCTTCAGGATCCTGCCGCTTCGCTCCGGATGGAAGACCATAGAAGATGCCGCCTGGATGATGACTTCAATCGGATGGAAGATCCTCTTCTGTCCCGCTTGGATGAAGACTTTGACCGGATCATGGACCTCTTCAGCCCCCGCTTGGGCTTGGATCAGGACATCGGAGGAGCTCTTCAGGACGGATCGGTGAACCTGGTATGGTGAAGACAAGGTAGGAAGATCTTCAGGGGCTTAGTGTTAGGTTTATTTAAGGGGGGTTTGGGTTAGATTAGGGGTATGTGGGTGGTGGGTTGTAATGTTGGGGGGGGGGGTATTGTATTTATTCTTTTACAGGCAAAAGAGCTGAAATTCTTGGGGCATGCCCCGCAAAGGGCCCTGTTCAGGGCTGGTAAGGTAAAAGAGCTTGTAACTTTTTTAATTTAGAATAGGGTAGGGAATTTTTTATTTTGGGGGGCTTTGTTGTTTTATTAGGGGGCTTAGAGTAGGTGTAATTTTTTTCAAATTGTTGTAATATTTTTATTATGTTTGTAAATATTTTTTTATTTTCTGTAACTTAGTTCTTTTTTATTTTTTGTACTTTAGCTAGTTTATTTAATTGTATTTATTTGTAGGAATTGTGTTTAATTAATTTATTGATAGTGTAGTGTTAGGTTTAATTATATCTTAGGTTAGGATTTATTTTACAGGTAAAATTTGTTATTATTTTAACTAGGTAAATATTAAATAGTTCTTAACTATTTAATAGCTATTGTACCTGGTTAAAATAATTACAAAGTTGCCTGTAAAATAAATATTAATCCTAAAATAGCTACAATATAATTATAATTTATATTGTAGCTATATTAGGGTTTATTTTACAGGTAAGTATTTAGCTTTAAATAGGAATCATTTATTTAATAAGAGTTAATTTATTTCGTTAGATAAAAATTATATTTAACTTAGGGGGGTGTTAGTGTTAGGGTTAGACTTAGCTTTAGGGGTTAATACATTTATTAGAATAGCGGTGAGCTCCGGTCGGCAGATTAGGGGTTAATAATTGAAGTTAGGTGTCGGCGATGTTAGGGAGGGCAGATTAGGGGTTAATACTATTTATGATAGGGTTAGTGAGGCGGGAGTGAGGCGGATTAGGGGTTCATAACTTTATTATAGTAGCGCTCAGGTCCGCTCGGCAGATTAGGGGTTAATAAGTGTAGGCAGGTGTCGGCGACGTTGAGGGGGGCAGATTAGGGGTTAATAAATATAATATAGGGGTCGGCGGTGTTAGGGGCAGCAGATTAGGGGTACATAGGGATAACGTAGGTGGCGGCGGTTTACGGAGCGGCAGATTAGAGGTTAAAAAAAATATGCAGGTGTCAGCGATAGCGGGGGCGGCAGATTAGGGGTTAATAAGTGTAAGGTTAGGGGTGTTTAGACTCGGGGTACATGTTAGAGTGTTAGGTGCAGACGTAGAAAGTGTTTCCCCATAGGAAACAATGGGGCTGCGTTAGGAGCTGAACGCTGCTTTTTTGCAGGTGTTAGGTTTTTTTTCAGCTCAAACAGCCCCATTGTTTCCTATGGGAGAATCGTGCACGAGCACGTTTTTGAGGCCGGCCGCGTCCGTAAGCAACTCTGGTATCGAGAGTTGCATTTGCGGAAAAAATGCTCTACGCTCCTTTTTTGGAGCCTAACGCAGCATTTGATTAAACTCTCGATACCAGAGTTAAATTTATGGTGCGGCCAGAAAAAAGCCCGCGGAGCGTTAACAGCCCTTTTACCGCCGAACTCCAAATCTAGGCCACTGTGTGGCCACTTTATTAGGTACTACCCTGCTGTGCACATAAATGTTTTGTTACAATACATTGCACGTCACGTGGCCAGAGTTTTGGTATAAATACAGCAAAATGACCTTACTACTATCAGTTAAGTGTACAAACTGCAGCAAGAATGGGGAAGAGCAGTGATCTAATGGACTTTAAACGTTGCATGGTAGTAGGTGCAAAAACAACTGGACAAAGCGTATCTGAAACGGCAGTACTCCTGAACTTTTCACATACTACAGTTTTTCAAGGGTGTATCAAGAATGGTGCAAAAAATAGTAATGTCATTTAAAAAAAATATTTTTTGTAATGTTAGGATTTTTTATTTTAATTGTAATGTTAGTTTTTTTATTTTAAAAGTAATGTTAGGTTTTTTTATTTTAAAAGTTAACATTATTATTTTTATTTCAGAGGTAAGTTTTTATTTTTTTAAGGGAAGCTAGTTTTTGTTTTTTGAAAAGGTAGATTTAGTTTATTTTGGGTTAACTTAATGGGGGTTAGGTTAGGGAGTTTAGATGTTAGTGGGTTAATTTGTATTGGGGGCTGGCGGTTTAGGTGTTAATAGTGTAGTGCAGACTTTGCAATATAGGAGGCTGGTGGTTTAGGGGTTAATAGTGTAGTGCAGACTTTGCAACATGGTAAGCTGGAAGCTTTAGGGGTTAATAGTATAGTACAGACTTTGCAATGTGGGGGGCTGGTGGTTTAGGGGTTAATAGTGTAATACCAACTTTTCAATGTGGAGAGCTAGCGGTTTAGGGGTTAATAGTGTAGTGCAGGCTTTGTGAGGTGGGGGCTAATGGTTTTGGGGTTAAAAGTGTAGTGCCGACTTTGCTATATGGGGGGTTGGTGGTTTAGGGGTTAATAGTGTAGTGGGGACTTTGCGGTGGGCTATGTGGTGGTTTAGGGTTTATTAAATTATGGGTTTTATAGCTATTCTGGTAAGCTTCATTGACTTCTATTGCGCAGTAGGTTATCATGCGAGCAGTATTGTACTTCAGCGATAAGTTTTTAATGTCAACTTGTAAAACCAGCACAACTTGACTCACGCAAAAGGTTTAACGCTGGCACAGTTAGCACTCCACTTGGAATCTGGCCCTTATTTGGATAACTGATTTTTTTTCATTAGCCCAGAGAAATAAGGATTCAACCCAGCAAAATATGACTAATTTCTGTTGCTAGGTGATCGTGATAGTTATTAATATGACAATTACTTTACAGCAATGCATAAATTAAACCCTTGTTTGATTATTGGGATTAAACATGAGTTTAATCACCACTATCATATGAGGGGGATTGTGTGTGTGTTTTGTTTTGTGCCATTCGGAGAAAAAGTCTTCTTTGAAACTAGTACACTCGTTCAGCAAAAACATTAGGTACATTAGGTAAGTAATGTTTTTACGGAACACACCTATAAATGACAGGGGTTTGAGAACTCTGATTTGAAAAAAAAGAGTTCTCTTTCCAATGTTGCGCCTCTTCAAAGAAAACATCTGTCTTGTGCCTATTTTTTGTAGATGGACAGTTGACCCTTTATTCAAAACCAGATAAAAACCTTGTTGAAAATGATGGGATCAATTGTGAAAGAGGTTTTGTTTTAACCAACTAAAAACTCCATGGTGGCCATAAGAGAAGGTGATCAGCATTTCTCACAGGGTACACCAAGATCCACTTCATTTAAAAGAGGGGATTCCCTTTCAAATGGCAAGTCTCTAGTTCATCTAGGTCAAACAGAGAATGTCATTGGTACTCTGTTAGACCCCTCATTCCGCTCAGTAAAAACAGCAGTTTGTCTGCTTCTGCAGATGATTGTTAGTAGTGATCTACTGCATCGTACAAGGGCATAAGACTTTTCATATGAAAGTACATACTGCCCTCTTTCAAACAAGAGGTCTATTCTGTTAAGTGGAGAGGGAAAATGATGGAATCCATAAGTGCACACACTTTGCACCACTAGCAATGAGGAAGAGAATACCCAAATCCCAAGGAATTGAATGAAACATCATCATACAAAGCTTGATTATATCATAATTAATGGCACACCTAAAAGCACTGGAAAAGTTTTCTTTCCTGATACTCAGGCATTCCAAACAATTAGATTAGCCATTCTTTGAATAAAAAAAACACACAGTCACACACACACAGTTAATAAATTATTAAACTAAATAGCTGTAACATCTAGTTAACAAACTAATAAAAAAACTGTAAGGCACAGGGGTATTGCTTTCTTTTATAGTGGCTTATTGCATGGAACTAACCTGACTTTTACATCAGCTGATGACACATGGCCAAACAATTTAAACATGTCCAAGATGGTTGATTTTAACAGTACAAAAATCCTACATAAAGCTGTCAGAAAAGAGCCCCCTTGCTATTTTTATGGGATTTTAACAATCTACATATCCATATCAAAACCTTGTAATACGTGGATTACCTTGGGGTTTTCAAAATGTGAATGGTTTATACTTGCATAACAGTCCACTTTTTAACCATAAGCAAATTGAATTATTTAAAAGCTAGTATTTAAGTCTTAGGATATTAGAATATAAAAAGTATTATCAGCCTGACTGTATATGTCAGATTTTAATGTTCATATATCATTAAATATAATGTGATAGGTGACAGGTAGCATTTTATTTTTCTTGCATATCAGATTCAATAATCATGATTGGCCACTTGAGTATCAAAGGAAAATCCATGATTTATTAAGTTAATCTCTTTACATTGCTAGTAGTTGTTGCATTATAAACCGATTAGCTTTCATCTAACATCTTGTATTTATAACATATATGTCTCACCTCAGAATATTGATATTAGCACTGGCAGATTTTTTTAACAGCTACCTTATTAATATGCAGTTTTGTTGAGAAGTGGTTTGGAAAACAACTTTTTTCAGAAATAAATGCTTTGGGAAAGAAAACTCAAAATAATATTTCACTTGAGAGAGGTTTAGTGTTGTGTTGCAAGACTAGCTCATTGACAAGTTTGCATTTGCCTTTAGGTAGTGAGTTGGTAATATTTTCTTAAATATAAATTTACATTGTACAAAAATACTTAGAAAAAGAGCAAACCATGAGTGTTGCTGTGAATTATATGCTAAGCTGTACCAATATAACATTTTATTATTTGTGACATAATATTTTTTCATTAGAGGCAGATGTTTTATATATGTAAAGACTTTACTAGCTTACTTTGGACTCTATTACGAGTGGAGCTCTATAGATGGATACTTTTGCCTCTAATGTTTATTCAAGAGCGCTAAACCCGACATTAAATATGAAAATTTCTTAATATTGAAGAATATGGTCTATTTAAATATACCTAGAACAAATACCCCTATGTGAAGAACAGTGGAATGTGAAAGATTTACAGTACACACATAGTTAAAACCATTATTAAATATTAATATTTAAATATTAATATTGAATACAAATAATTTTTCATGTTTTTAGGTATTTGACTGAAAAGGGCACCAATGCACATATTTATATATGTACATATGTATTTATGTATATATATGTGTATACATGTAAATACATAAATACACACATACATACATGAAAACATATGTACACGCACACACACACAAACATATATATTTATATATAAAACACAGAAGGGGACTGCACTCTCAGACCGGGCTGGGTACACATCCTATGAATAGACAAAAAAGAGTTCCAGTGGGGAACCTCAAGAGGCACGCTAACAATGTGAAAGATGAAAACAAATGTTGTAATGTTCCAAGGTTTTACCAAACGTGGCTTCAAACAAAAGGTTTCTTCGATGTTCCCATGCAACATATAATTCTTGGTAATGGCTGAAATCCTTCGGTGGGACAGAAAGGCAGCTCCTCTTAGACCCGGTGTGTGGGACGAACTGAGGGAATGAAAAGAACAAAAAGAGGGTGCCATATAGTGTGATATGTTCCAACTGTGGGTTAGTAGACAAGGCGATATATATGCTCACCTGATATATAGGCACCATGCTCTGACCGGTGCAAGATAGCAGGCTAGCACTTAACAGTGGCTAGTACACTGAAGGGAATCCCTCTGGTTCGGTCTCCCACTGTGATGACTCATTGCACGGCTCTCGATATCCGGACCAAAAAAATGCAGACAGGGGATTTTTGGTAATCAGTTTAAAGACAACTTAAAATGGTATAAAAAATGTAAACACTTTATTGTTACAAGGCAACGCGTTTCTCGACCAAACACTGGTCGTTTCTTCAGGCAAACTTAAAACTTGTTGGGGGTCCCAACAAGATTTGATTTATTGTGCACAGGGAGAAAGGAGTGCAACAGGGCTCCCTAGTACAACAGGCAAAGGAGGCACATAGCTAATGTTTTACCTCTTCAAATGTGCGCAGTCATTTAAGTCACTTGGCCAAATTCCAAATTTATTGTGCACCCTGCTAAAAAAATAGATGACATTCGGACAGATTACGAGTTTTGCGTTAGAGGATATGCAGTGCTAATGAGCAGTTTTGTGTCACCGCTCACTTACTGCAGCGCTGGTATTACGGATTTTTACAACCCTGGCGTTAACAGGCAAGAAGTGAGCATAGAGCAAAATTGAGCTCCTTACCGGACTCCAATACCGGCGCTGCTTAAGTCAGCAGTGAGCTGGTCGTACGTGCTCGTGCACGATTTCCCCATAGGAATCAACGGGGAGAGCCGGCTGAGAAAAAGTCTAACACCTGCCAAAAAGCAGCATAAAACTCAATAACGCAGCCCCATTGATTCCTATGGGGAAACACATTTTATGTTTACACCTAACACCCTAACATGAACCCTAATATGCCACCCCCGATATCGCTGACACCGGCATTATACTTATCAACCCCTAATCTGAAGCTCCGGACATCGTCGACACCTTCATTATACTTATGAACCCCTAATCTGCTGCCCCCACATCGCTGACACCTACATTATATTTATTAACCCCTAATCTCCCTCCCCCAATGTCGCCGCAACCTAACTCCACTTATTAACCCCTGATCTGCCGCCCCCAATGTCGCCGCCACTATACTAAATGTATTAACCCCTAAACCTAAGTCTAACCCTAACAATAGTTACATTGTAGCTAGCTTAGGGTTTATTTTTATTTTACAGGCAAGTTTGTATTTATTTTAACTAGGTAGAATAGTTACAAAATAGTTATTAACTATTTAATAACTACCTAGCTAAAATAAATACAAAAGTACCTGTAAAATAAAACCTAATCTAAGTTATACTAACACCTAACACTACACTACAATTAAATAACTTACCTAAATTAAATACAATTAAATAAATTCCATACAATTAAAGTACAAAAAAAACCACACTAAATTACAGAAAATAAAAAACAAATTACAGATCTTTAAACTAATTACACCTAATCTAATAGCCCTATCAAAATAAAAAAGCCCCCCCAAAATAAAAAACCATAGCCTATCTAAACTATCAATACACAACTAACCCCCCAAATAAAATACTATCTAAAAAAAACTAAGCTCCCCATTGCCCTGAAAAGGACATTTGGATGGGCATTGCCCTTAAATGGGCAGTTAGCTCTATTGCAGGCCCAAACCCTAACCTAAAAATAAAACCCGCCCAATACACCCTTAAAAAAAACTTGACACTAACCCCCTGAATATCGACTTACAGTTCTGAAGACCAGACATTCATCCTCAAGAAAGCGGCAGAAGTCTTCATCCAAGCCGGGCAGAAGTCCTCAACGAAGCCGGGAGAAGTCTTCATCCAAGCCAGATGAAGTGGTCCTCCAGACGGGCAGAAGTCTTCATCCAGACGGCATCTTCTATCTTCATCGATCCGACGCGGTGCAGGTCCATCTTCAAGACATCCGAAGCATCCTTTTCATCCGGAGTCTTCTTACTGAATGAAGGTACCTTTAAGTGACGTCATCCAAGATGGCGTCCCTTAGATTCCGATTGGCTGATAAAATTCTATCAGCCAATTGGAATTAAGGTAGAAAAAATCCTATTGGCTGATGCAATCAGCCAATAGGATCGAAGTTCAATCCTATTTGCTGATCCAATCAGCCAATAGGATTGAGCTCGCATTCTATTGGCTGATTGGAACAGCCAATAGAATTCGAGCTCACTCCTATTTACTGATTGGATCAGCCAATAGGATTGAACTTCAATCCTATTGGCTGATTGCATTAGCCAATATGATTTTTTCTATTTTTTCGGAATCTAAGGAACACCATCTTAGATGACGTTACTTAAAGGGACAGTATACTGTAAAATAGTTTTTCCCTTAATGTGTTTACAATTGCTTTTTTTACCAACTGCAGAGTAAAAAATGTATGAAAATTAGCTTTTTAAGGTTTATTTCTGTATATTAAAGCTCTGATTTTGTGTTTTGAAGCCACAGCCTAATAAAATAGGTTGAGCTTGTAGATATAATCAGATCTTATTACTGTATCACATTGTGCACATATACCTGCTTCTTTATCTTATATCTGTCCTTAAAACAATCACCAATACTTTGAGAGAACAATGGAAAATCAACATTTTATTACCTTATCTCTGCTTTATCACACTGGGAGTGTAATTTCTTCTGCTGGCTGTGTTTACAAAGCTTATCTATAGCTGGTACGCACGGCCACAAACTTTCAGAACAGGTGGGGATACCACATGCTAAATTAACAATTTCAAATGCCAATAAAAGGGTAAAGGAGCTACTTGTAAACAATTTAATACACTCCAGCAGGTAAAGTGGATCATTGGGAACAAATTAAAGGGGAGAAATTTTTTGAGTAAACTGTCCCTTTAAAGGAACCGTCATTCAGTAAGAAGACTTTGTTTGAAGAGGATGCTCCGCGTTGGATGTCTTGAAGATAGAAGATGCCACCTGGATGAAGACTTCTGCCCGTCTGGAGGACCACTTCGCCCTGCTTGGATGAAGACTTCTCCCGGCTTCGCTGAGGACTTTGCCCCAGTTGGATGAAGACTTCTGCAGCTTCCTTAAGGATGGATGTCCGGTCTTCAAAATAGTAAGTCCATCTTCAGGGGGTTAGTGTTAGGTTTTTTTAAGGGTGTATTGGTTGGGTTTTATTTTTTAGATTAGAGTTTGGGCCACAAAAGAGCTATCTGCCCTTTTAAGGGCAATGCCCATCCAAATGCCCTTTTCAGGGCAATGGTGAGCTTAGTTTTTTTTAGACAGTATTTTATTTGGGGGGGTTGGTTGTGTGGGTGGTGGGTTTTACTGTTGGGGGGGTTGTTTGTATTTTTTTTTACAGGTAAAAGAGTTGATTACTTTGGGGCAATGCCCTGCAAAAGGCCATTTTAAGGGCTATTGATAGTTTAGTTTAGGCTAGATTTTTTTATTTTGTTGGGGCTTTTTTATTTTGATAGGTGTAATTAGTTTAAATATCTTGTAATTTGTTTATTATTTTCTGTAATTTAGTGTTGTTTTTTTGTACTAATTTAATTTAATGTATTTAATCGTTGTTAATTTAGTTATTTTATTTAATTATAGTGTAGTGTTAGTTGTTATTGTAACTTAGGTTAGGTTTTATTTTACAGGTACTTTTGTATTTATTTTAGCTAGGTAGTTATTAAATAGTTAATAACTATTTAGTAACTATTCTACCTAGTTAAAATAAATACAAACTTGCCTGTAAAATAAAAATAAACCCTAAGCTAGATACAATGTAACTATTAGTTATATTGTAGCTAGCTTAGAGTTTATTTTATAGGTAAGTATTTAGTTTTAAATAGAAATTATTTAGGTAATAATATTAATTTTTATTTAGATTTATTGTAATTATATTTAAGTTAGGGGGTGTTAGGGTTAGACTTAGGTTTAGGGGTTAATACATTTAGTATAGTGGCGGCATTGGGTGCAGCAGATTAGGGGTTAATAAATGTAGGTAGGTGGCGGCGATGTTAGGCAGGCAGATTAGGGGTTAATTATATTAAACTAGTGTTTGCGAGGCGGGAGTGCGACGGTTTAGGGGTTAATATGTTTATTATAGTGGCGGCGATGTCTGAAACGGCAGATTAGGGGTTAAAAATTTTATTTTAGTGTTTGCAATGCGGTAGGGCCTCGGTTTAGGGGTTAATAGGTTACAGCGTTGTACCATAAAACTCTTAACTACTGACTTTTAAATGCGTTAGGGATCTTGGAGGTAGAGGGTGTACCGATCACTTTTTGGCCTCCCAGGACAGACTCGTAATACCGGCGCTATGGAAGTCCCATAGAAAAAAGACTTTACGAAGTTTACGTAAGTCATTTTGCGGTAAGGCCAAAGAAGTATGCAGTGCCCCTAAATCTGCAAGCCTCGTAATAGCAGCGGTAGGGAAAAAGCAGCGTTAGGACCTGTTAACGCTGCTTTTTCAGCCTAACGCACAACTCGTAATCTAGCCGAATGTGTGCAGAGTACTTCATAGGTAGTGTTCATCGCCACATTTGGGGGAATAGCCTACATGGAAGGCACATGGAATTAGAAAATTAGTCTAACTATAATTGGCAATGGCCATGAAAGTGTAATTGACTTATTTTTGATAATCTTAAAGGACCAGTCAACACAGTAAATTTGCATAATCAACAAATGCAAGATAACAAGACAATGCAATAGCACTTAGTCTGAACTTCAAATAAGTAGTAGATTTTTTTTTCTGACAATTTTAAAAGTTATGTCTTTTTTCACTCCCTCTGTACCATCTGACAGCCATCAGCCAATCACAAATGCATACACGTACCATGTGACAGCCATCAGCCATTCACAAATGCATACACATTTATTCTTGCACATGCTCAGTAGGAGCTGTTGACTCAAAAAGTTTAAATATAAAAAGACTGTGCAAATTGTGTTAATGGAAGTAAATTGGAAAGTTGTTTAAAATTGTCTGCTCTATCTGAATAATGAAAGTTTAATTTTGATTGAGTGTACCTTTAATTTGTGTGGTATAACTATGTATATAAAAAAAAGAATTGTTTGGACTATATTTTAATAATGGGGGTGACAAACCATTTTATAATGTAAAAAGCATTCAGGGCTAAATTACAAGTGGAACATTAACAGTTACGCGAAAGAAAAAAGTGGCGGGTGTTAGCGCACATTGGGTTTAAGAATCTCTGGCCTATCACAAAGTTAAGATTAATTAAATTAACTATGGCAGGAACCATGAACCATGGTGTTTTCTCAATCTCTTTGTATGGTAATTTAGATATCATAGGTTTTTAATATGGATGTTGGGTAGTAAATGAACTTTCTTCAAAACAATATAACAGGATTAGTTACAGAGTGTTTTCAAACTACCATTTACAGTTCATTTCATATAATATTCAAAACCACAATTTAGCAACATTCAGGGCTCGATTACAAGTGGACCGCAAACAGTTACACAAAAGCAAAAAGTGGTTTATTGCAGGTGTCAACGCGTGTCAGGTTTTTTGCTCATATTACAAGTTGAAAGTAAACACAATCGATTGAAAGCAATTGAAAACGGGATACAGCGACCTCAGAGCCCTGATTAACTGTTCCGCAAAAAAAGTGTCACAAAATACAGCAAAGTACAGTTAAACTCATAATAACATTATCTATTTATTTATTTTTAAATGCAAAAAAAGGGCTCAAAAATATGAGATCTCAGGCATGCAAGGGGCTTTAACGTAGAGATACATACATATACATGTCTAAAGATGTATATGTATGTATGCATATATATTTATATATATATATATACACATATTTATTTATGCATGTATATGTGTATATATGAATTTACAGACATATATACACATAAATGCATATGTACATATATGTGCATTGGAGCGCTTTGCCGTTAAGTAGATGATAACATATAAAAGCATATTTATGCAATATTCATTTTTATACTTTGCATTTACTTTAAATATTTCACATTCCAACATTCTGCACATAAGGGAATATGTTCTATTTATTTAGGGAGTGCAGAATTATTAGGCAAATGAGTATTTTGACCACATTATCCTCTTTATGCATGTTGTCTTACTCCAAGCTGTATAGGCTCGAAAGCCTACTACCAATTAAGCATATTAGGTGATGTGCATCTCTGTAATGAGAAGGGGTGTGGTCTAATGACATCAACACCCTATATCAGGTGTGCATAATTATTAGGCAACTTCCTTTCCTTTGGCAAAATTTGTCAAAAGAAGGACTTGACAGGTTCAGAAAAGTCAAAAATAGTGAGAAATCTTGCAGAGGGATGCAGCACTCTTAAAATTGCAAAGCTTCTGAAGCGTGATCATCGAACAATCAAGCATTTCATTCAAAATAGTCAACAGGGTCGCAAGAAGCGTGTGGAAAAACCAAGGCGCAAAATAACTGCCCATGAACTGAGAAAAGTCAAGCGTGCAGCTGCCAAGATGCCACTTGCCACCAGTTTGGCCATATTTCAGAGCTGCAACATCACTGGAGTGCCCAAAAGCACAAGGTGTGCAATACTCAGAGACATGGCCAAGGTAAGAAAGGCTGAAAGACGACCACCACTGAACAAGACACACAAGCTGAAACGTCAAGACTGGGCCAAGAAATATCTCAAGACTGATTTTTCTAAGGTTTTATGGACTGATGAAATGAGAGTGAGTCTTGATGGGCCAGATGGATGGGCCCGTGGCTGGATTGGTAAAGGGCAGAGAGCTCCAGTCCGACTCAGACACCAGCAAGGTGGAGGTGGAGTACTGGTTTGGGCTGGTATCATCAAAGATGAGCTTGTGGGGCCTTTTCGGGTTGAGGATGGAGTCAAGCTCAACTCCCAGTCCTACTGCCAGTTTCTGGAAGACACCTTCTTCAAGCAGTGGTACAGGAAGAAGTCTGCATCCTTCAAGAAAAATATGATTTTCATGCAGGACAATGCTCCATCACACGCGTCAAAGTACTCCACAGCGTGGCTGGCAAGAAAGGGTATAAAAGAAGAAAATCTAATGGCATGGCCTCCTTGTTCACCTGATCTGAACCCCATTGAGAACCTGTGGTCCATCATCAAATGTGAGATTTACAAGGAGGGAAAACAGTACACCTCTCTGAACAGTGTCTGGGAGGCTGTGGTTTCTGCTGCACGCAATGTTGATGGTGAACAGATCAAAACACTGACAGAATCCATGGATGGCAGGCTTTTGAGTGTCCTTGCAAAGAAAGGTGGCTATATTGGTCACTGATTTGTTTTTGTTTTGGTTTTGAATGTCAGAAATGTATATTTGTGAATGTTGAGATGTTATATTGGTTTCACTGGTAAAAATAAATAATTGAAATGGGTATATATTTGTTTTTTGTTAAGTTGCCTAATAATTATGCACAGTAATAGTCACCTGCACACACAGATATCCCCCTAAAATAGCTATAACTAAAAACAAACTAAAAACTACTTCCAAAACTATTCAGCTTTGATATTAATTAGTTTTTTGGGTTCATTGAGAACATGGTTGTTGTTCAATAATAAAATTAATCCTCAAAAATACAACTTGCCTAATAATTCTGCACTCCCTGTATATATGTATATATTCCTATATATATATATATCTGTATTTATCTATACCTATATATAGTAAACTAAATATATACAGTATATACAGCCGGTGAGGTGGCTCAGTAGATTACTATTCAGCTGCCAATTTGGTTAATTCCGAGAGCGAGCGATGAAAAAGCGCTTTGAGTCCCACTGGGAGAAAGGCGCTATATAAATACTAGTTATTATATATATATATACAGTTGTGCTCATAAGTTTTCATTCCCTGGCAGAATTTATGATTTCTTGCCCATTTTTCAGAGAATATGAATGATAACACAAAAACTTTTCTTTCACTCATGGTTAGTGTTTGGCTGGAGCCATTTATTATCAATCAACTGTGTTTACTCTTTTTTATTCATAATGCCAACAGAAACTACCCAAATGACCCTGATCAAAGGTTTACATACCCTGGTGATTTTGGCCTGATAACATGCACACAAGTTGACACAAAGTGGTTTGAATAACCATCCTCACCGGTGATCTGTTTGCTTGTAATTATTGTGTGTGTATAAAAGGTCAATGAGTTTCTGGACTCCTGACAGACCCTTGCATCTTTCATCCAGTGCTGCACTGACGATTCTGGATTCTGAGTCATGGGGGAAGGAAATTAATTTTCAAAGATCTGCGGGAAAAGGTAGTTGAACTGTATAAAACAGGAAAGGAATATAAAAAGATATCCAAGGAATTGAGAATGCAAATCAGCAGTGTTCAAACTCTAATAATGAAGTGGAAAGTTAGGGGTTCTGTTGAAACCAAACCACGGTCAGGTAAACCAATTAAAATTACAGCCACAACTGCCAGAAAAATTGTTTGGGATGCAAAGACAAACCCACAAATAACTTGAGATGAAATACAGGACAGGACATGTGGTGTGGCTGTTTCAAGAAGCACAATAAGGAGGCACTTAAAGAAAGATGGGCTGCATGGTTGAGTTGCCAGAAAGAAGCCATTACTGCACAAATGCCACAAAGTATCCCACTTACAATACACCAAACAGCACAGAGACAAGCCTCAAACCTTCTGGCACAAAGTCATTTGGAGTGATGAGAAGAAAATTAAGCTTTTTGGCCACAACCATAAACGCTACATTTGGAGAGAAGTCAACAAGGCCTATGATGAAAGGTACACCATTCCTACTGTAAAACACGGAGGTGGATCGCTGATGTTTTAGGGATGTGTGAGCTACAAAGGCACAGAAAATTTGGTCAGAATTGATGGCAAGATGAATGCAGGATGTTATCAAACAGAACGCCTCATTTTCCACTTCTTGATTAGAGTTTGAACACTTCTGATTTGCATTCTCAATTCCTTGGATATCTTTTTATATCCCTTTCCTGTTTTATACAGTTCAACTACCTTTTTCCCACAGATCTTTTGACAATTCTTTTTCTTTCCCTATGACTCAGAATCCAGAAACGTCAGTGCAACACTGGATGAAAGATGCAAGGGTCTGTCAGGAGTCCAGAAACTCATTGACCTTTTATACACACACACTAATTACAAGCACTAATTACAAGCCAACAGTGTGCATGTTATCAGGCCAAAATCACCAGGGCATGTAAACTTTTGATCAGGGTCATTTGGGTAGTTTATGTTGTCATTATGATTTAAAAAGAGTAAACACAGTTGATTGATAATAAATGTCTTCAGCCAAACACTAACCATGAGTGAAAGAAAAGTTTTTGTGTTATCATTCATATTCTCTGAAAAATGGCCAAGAAATCATAAATTCTGCCAGGGTATGTAAACTTATGAGCACAACTGTATATATACTGTATATACACAGGATATGTGAAATTAATATTTTCATATCCGGTTAGTGCACTTGAAAATATGCAATCCTTATTGTGCACGAGTAGGGTGTTTTTGCACGTGCAACATTCTAAGTTTGACTTTTTATGTGCCTCCGGTTAAAATGCGAGCGAAAAAAGTTTACTTTAAACTTGTGATATCCGACTCCTGCACTTATGTACAATAAATGTTTTTCAAAATACTTGGTTAGATTATTAGGGAAATACGTTTTTAGTCAAGGTCATCTAAACCAATAAAATCACATTTCACCTGACAAAGTCTAAATTGACATCTCTCTCATCCCACAGGCTCAAGCTGCCAGGCACAAACAAGACTTTTCATCCCACTTGTGTCAGTAACATTGCTCTGAACATCTGCGTTCAGCAAAAACATATTCCTACTTAGAGCGAAGATATAAAAGTCACAAATGCAACCACTAATTAGCTATACTGGGCAGCCATGTCTAGAGTCAAATATAGAATTAATTACAAAGTTACATTACTTGTTCAGTCAGTAAGGTGCAGTTATCATAGATGTCTCACCTTTGCATGCTGGTATGCTACTTAAAAGGACACCATTTTAAACAACTTTCCAATTTACTTCTATTATCAAATTTTCTGTTTTCTTGTTATCTTTTGTTGAAAAGAAGGAAGGTAATTTCAGGAGTTTGTGCATGTCTGCAGTACTATATGGCAGTAGATTTGCAATATTGTTATACTTTATCAAGAGCACTAGATGGCAGCACTGTTTCCTGACATGTGCATACTACATATCTAGATATTTCTTTAACAAATAATAACTAGAGAAAGAAGCACATCTGATAATAATAGACAGTAAATTGGAAACTTGGGGGAGATAGCTCCTCTCTGCGTGTGGCGGTGATGTCATCGGTGCACGTTTCCTCCTGCAGAACCCGGTCTGGATCTCATGTGGCGCGAATCCTGCACCTATGTAAGTAACTTCAGTCCTACCTATCACTGCCCAAGTATAGGTGTTACTTACTGTTCTCCTGGGTGTTATTGATTTGTATGCTGGATTGTTATTTTGTTGCTTACCCCTGCTTGTCTGACCACTCTGCCTCTTTAACCCTTAACTGCTGGATTGATACTGCTGCTGAAATTTGCTTGTCTGACCACTCTGCCTCTTTAACCCTTAACTGCTGGATTGATACTGCTGCTGAACTTTGCTTGTCTGACCACTCTGCCTCTTTAACCCTTAACTACTGCATTGATACTGCTGGCCGAGTTCGGTCTGGCCTAATCAGTCATTCCATTCATATTTTTTTGTTGGTACATATATGCTTGTGTTTGTGTTGTTTTATTATTACTCTAAGTAATGTCTAACACATTATACACACACACACACACACACACATACACACACACACACACACACATACACACACACACACACACACATACACACATACACACACACACACATACACACACACACACACACACACACATATATATATAAATTAAACAGTTTTTTAAAAATACATTTTATTCATACGTTCAGGCAGTAATGATTGTAAAATCTTGCTAAAGTAGTAACATAAAAAAGATAAAAGCAATATATACAGTATGTTGAAGCTGTTGAAGCTAGTGTTCCAGGCTATTGCATATGTCATTTTTAATTGTCAAGCCGAAAAAAAGTGAAAAGGTTGCTTTTTATTTATATATATATATATATATATATATAGATAGATAGATAGATAGATAGATAGATAGATATTACACAACCAATCAAGTGCAATTTAAACAACATAGATCAGTAGGAATTTTACTATGACTTACATTTCTCACAGTATTCCCTTAATTTATGCCAATAATATCTGTTGTATCTTTTTTAAAATTTTGTTTTTGCTACTTCAGAACTCACTTTAACAATGTGTTTATTATTTTTGTTAGGGTTAAACCCATTGATACAGTGTTGCAGCAATAAAATTTTTAAACACATTAAAGGGACATAAAAACCCAAAATGTGTATTTTGTGGTTCAGATAGCATGCTATTTTAAACAACTTTTTAATTAACTTCTATTCAATTTGCTTTATACTCTTGGTATCCTTTGTTAAAGGAGTAACAATGCACTACTAGGACCTAGTTGAACACTTTAGATGCACCAATAATAAGAGGCATATACAGCCACCAATCACCTACCTACATTTTCCAGCAATGTATACCAAAAGAACAAATTTACGCCTAGATTTAGAGTTTTGCGGCCAAAGGGGTGCATTAGCTACGCGTGCTTTTTTCTGGCCGCACCTTTTAAATACCGCTGGTATTTAGAGTTCACAGAATGGCTGCGTTAGGCTCCAAAAAAGGAGCGTAGAGCATATTTACCGCAACTTCAACTATCGATACCAGCGGTGTTTACGGACACGGCCAGCTTCAAAAATGTGCTCGTGTATGATTCCCCAATAGAAAACTTCCTACGTCTGCACCTAACACTCTAACATGTACCTTGAGTCTAAACACCCCTAACCTTACACTTATTAACCCCTAATCTGCCGCCCCCGCTATCGCTGACCCCTGCATATTATTTTTAACCCCTAATCTGCCGCTCCGTACACCCCCGCCACCTACATTATCCCTATGTACCCCTAATCTGCTGCCCTAACATCGCCGACCCCTATATTATATTTATTAACCCCTAATCTGCCGCCCCCAATGTCGCCTCCACCTAACTACATTTATTAACCCCTAATCTGCCGACCGGACCTGAGCGCTACTATAATAAATGTATTAACCCCTAATCCGCCTCACTCCCGCCTCAATAACCCTATAACAAATAGTATTAACCCCTAATCTGCCCTCCCTAACATTGCCGACACATATTATTTTTAACCCGTAATCTGCCGCTCCGTACACCCCCGCCACCTACATTATCCCTATGTACCCCTAATCTGCTGCCCCCAACGTCGCCTCCACCTAACTACATTTATTAACCCCTAATCTGCCGACCGGACCTGAGCGCTACTATAATAAATGCATTAACCCCTAATCCGCCTCACTCCCGCCTCAATATCCCTATAACAAATAGTATTAACCCCTAATCTGCCCTCCCTAACATTGCCGACACCTAACTTCAAGTATTAACCCCTAATCTGCCGACAGGAGCTCACCGCTATTCTATTAAATTTTTTAACCACTAAAGCTAATTCTAACCCTAACACCCCCTAAGTTAAATATAATTTTATTCTAACAAAATAAATTAACTCTTATTAAATAAATTATTCCTATTTAAAGCTAAATACTTACCTGTAAAATAAATCCTAATATAGCTACAATATAAATTATAATTATATTGTAGCTATTTTAGGATTAATATTTATTTTACAGGTAACTTTGTAATTATTTTAACCAGGTACAATAGCTATTAAATAGTTAAGAACTATTTAATAGTTACCTAGTTAAAATAATTACAAAATTACCTGTAAAATAAATCCAATCAGCCAATCAGATTGAGCTCGCATTCTATTGGCTGTTCCGATCAGCCAATAGAATGCGAGCTCAATCTGATTGGCTGATCGGATCAGCCAATCGGATTGAACTTGATTCTGATTGGCTGATTCCATCAGCCAATCAGAATTTTCCTACCTTAATTCCGATTGGCTGATCCTATCAGCCAATCGGAATTCGAGGGACGCCATCTTGGATGACGTCCCTTAAAGGAACCGTCATTCATCGGGAAGTCGTCGGAAGAAGAAGATGGGTCCGCGGTGGAGGTCTTCAAGATGGAGCCGGTCGTCATCGGATGAAGATAGAAGATGCCGCTTGGATCAAGATGGTTGCCGGTCCAGATCGCCTCTTCTTCCCGGATAGGATGAAGACTTTGGAGCCTCTTCTGGACCTCTTCAGCCGCCGGATGATGGATCTCTAGTCCCCGCTTGGACTTGGATGAAGATTTCGGAGCCTGGAACGATCGGTGATACCTGGCATGATGAAGACAAGGTAGGAAGATCTTCAGGGGCTTAGTGTTAGGTTTATTTAAGGGGGGTTTGGGTTAGATTAGGGGTATGTGGGTGGTGGGTTGTAATGTTGGGGGGGTATTGTATGTTTTTTTTTACAGGCAAAAGAGCTGAATTCTTTGGGGCATGCCCCACAAAAGGTCCTTTTAAGGGCTGGTAAGGTAAAAGAGCTTTGAACTTATTTAATTTAGAATAGGGTAGGGCATTTTTTTATTTTGGGGTTTTTTGTTATTTTATTAGGGGCTTAGAGTAGGTGTAATTAGTTTAAAATTGTTGTAATTTTTTTCTAATGTTTGTAAATATTTTTTTATTTTTTGTAACTTAGTTCTTTTTTATTTTTTGTACTTTAGTTAGTTTATTTAATTGTATTTATTTGTAGGAATTGTATTTAATTTATTTATTGATAGTGTAGTGTTAGGTTTAATTGTAGATCATTGTAGGTAGTTTATTTAATTTATTTATTGATAGTGTAGTGTTAGGTTTAATTGTAACTTAGGTTAGGATTTATTTTACAGGTAATTTTGTAATGATTTTAACTAGGTAAATATTAAATAGTTCTTAACTATTTAATAGCTATTGTACCTGGTTAAAATAATTACAAAGTTACCTGTAAAATAAATATTAATCCTAAAATAGCTACAATATAATTATAATTTATATTGTAGCTATATTAGGATTTATTTTACAGGTAAGTATTTAGCTTTAAATAGGAATAATTTATTTAATAAGAGTTAATTTATTTAGTTAGAATAAAATTATATTTAACTTAGGGGGGTGTTAGGGTTAGGGTTAGAATTAGCTTTAGGGGTTAAAAATTTTATTAGAATAGCGGTGAGCTCCGGTCGGCAGATTAGGGGTTAATGTTTGAAGTTAGGTGTCGGCGATGTTAGGGAGGGCAGATTAGGGGTTAATACTATTTATTATAGGGTTATTGAGGTGGGAGTGAGGCAGATTAGGGGTTAATAACTTTATTATAGTAGCGGTGCGGTCCGCTCGGCAGATTAGGGGTTAATAAGTGTAGGTAGGTGGCGGCAACGTTGTGGGGGGCAGATTAGGGGTTAATAAATATAATATAGGGGTCGGCGGTGTTAGGGGCAGCAGATTAGGGGTACATAAGGATAACGTAGTTGGCGGCGCTTTGCGGTCGGCAGATTAGGGGTTAATTATTGTAGGTAACTGGCGGCGACGTTGTGGGGGCAGATTAGAGGTTAATAAATATAATATAGGGGTCGGCGGTGTTAGGGGCAGCAGATTAGGGGTACATAAGTATAATGGTCGGCAGATTAGGGGTTAAAAAAAATTAATTGAGTGGCAGCGATGTGGGGGGGCCTCGGTTTAGGGGTACATAGGTAGTTTATGGGTGTTAGTGTACTGTAGAGCACAGTAGTTAAGAGCTTTATGAACCGGCGTTAGCCCAGAAAGCTCTTAACTACTGACTTTTTTCTGCAGCTGGAGTTTTGTCGTTAGATTTCTAACGCTCACTTCAGCCACGTCTCTAAATACCGGCGTTAGAAAGATCCCATTGAAAAGACAGGATACGCAATTGACGTAAGGGGATCTGCGGTATGGAAAAGTCGCGGCTGCAAAGTGAGCGCTAGACCCTTTAATGACTGACTCCAAATACCAGAGGGCGGTAAAAACCAGCGTTAGGACCCTCTAACGCTGGTTTTCACGGCTACCGCCCAACTCTAAATCTAGGCGTAAATTTGATAATAAAGTACATTGGAAAATTATTTAAAATTACATATTCTATCTGATACATGAAAGTTTAATTTCAACTTTTACTGTCCCTTTAACGTATGTTCTTATTGCTTCTTTATGCCACTTCAAGCTATTTTTTACAAATCATTTATGCAAAGAAAAATCTAGTGTACAATGTCCCTTTAATTCTTAGACTCAGGTATCACAATATCTTGAGCTGTCGCTTGTAGGATCTATGCAAGGCAATGCCTGATAGGTGGATTAGAGAGGGTGGAGACAGGGTGAGGGTGTCAAGAGAACTGTCAGTGGCATGCGGTTAGCAGTTTGTTTTGGCAGGTGTGGAGATGGTCTGGTGTGAATTGGGTCTGGACTTGTTGGACTGCTTGTAAGGGGAGGTAAATTTGTGGACATAGTTGAAGTAGTAGAATATGGGGTTGGCATATATTCATGCTGCCTAGGGTCCCACACTTGCTAGGTCCAGCCCTGTAAACAACAATATGTTATGTCACTTAGACAATATTTACATGTCATAATGCAGCTTAAAGTTAGTTTTTTACAATTAGAAAGATAGTATAGTACTGTAATCAGAAAGGTCATAGTTTGTGTTTAAATAAGTACTTACTATTAGTTGCAACTTAGAACACAAAAGCTAAACCAAAAATGCAGGCAAATAAGATTGTGACTTACTGGTGTGGAAAAATGATAATTTGTAATCACTTTATTTAACAAAAATAATATGAATGAAAAAATTCTGTCTTTCAGATTAATACCGGATATTGGAATTCCAGATTTGAGCAGTTACACCTGTACAATATTTTGTTAAAATAATACGTCTCTGTATGCATAAAATCACATAAACATGTGAATAATTCATTGTGTACATGATTTGCATCTAATCAAAATGAAAGTGTTAAATATTAACTTTTCAACAGCTTTGCATTAAGTCAAAAGGGTAGATTTACTAAGAAGAGGATGCTGCATCCTCCGAAAATAGTTTCAGGCTCGTCTGAAACGTAAGTTAAGAAGCAGCGGTCAGAAGAAAATAAATATTTTAAAATCATTTTAAACTACAATTTTCTTAGCATTCAGAATGGGCAAAATTACATGTTTTGCGGTATGGCTGCTGAAAAATTGGCCTTTGAGCGTGGAATGGTAGGTCTATCGTATCACAAGTCGCGGCGGTACAGCTATTTCGCAAGCATTTTAGCCTGTACCGCAACTCTCCATTCTGCACTCAAAAAATGGCTTTTGAGTGTGGAATTTTCATTGGATTTTACATAATTATTTTTACAAAGTACCCCCTAACGGTAAACCCCCTAACCCAACCAACCTCCTCAAAACAAAAACCTAAGTCTAAAAAAAACCTAAGCTACCCATTGACCCTAAAGGGGCATTGTCCTTAAAAGGACAATCAGCTCTTTAGTGGCCATTAAAAAATAAAAAAGCCCTAATCTAAAATAAAAACTCACCCGAAAAAAAAAAGAAAAAAACTAACACTAACCCCAAAAAATGTACTCACAGTTCCTGAAGTCCGGACATCCATCTTCATCCAGACGGCAACAAGTCTACATCCAGGCAGAGACATCGCAGGGGCATCTTCTAGTTGTCCTCCCAGTGGAGCAGAGCTGTGGCAGTGCTGAGCTGAGCAGGACCGGCGGCGGCATGGGCGACAACGATATCCAGCGCGGAGCCTCCTCTTCATGTGATCTCCACTGCACACTGAAGATTGAATGCAAAGAACCCGTTTAATATTTGGGGTACCTTGCATTCCTATTGTCTGAAATATTCAAATAAGCCAATAGGATGAGAACTACTTAAATCCTATTGGCTGATTTGAAAATGTCAGCCAAAAGGAATGCAAGGTACCCCAAATATAAAATGGGTACCTTGCATTCAATCTTTAGTATGCGGCAGAGATCATATGAAGAGTTGCCTCCACACTGCTAAGGACCGCCTCCCCTGAGGACCGGCGCCCTGGATCCTCACATTGGGGAAGACCGCTCCGCACCTCTGTGACGAAAATAGAAGATGGTCTTGCGTTAAATGAAGATAGAGCCGCCTGTCAGGGTGCCAGGAATCAGACTGAGACGAGAAGTGCAAAAATAATCACACCTTTATTAATAACAAAAAGTAATACAAAGTCCACAAGTCAAATAACAAGCCAGGAGTCAAAACCAGAACTGGTAGTCAGACGAGCCGAGTCAGGAGCCACAGAGAATAGTCAGACGAGCTGGATTCAGGAACAAGGAAAACAGCAGAGTCAGGAACAAGCCAGGGATCAGGAACCAGGAAGGACGTCAGACAGCCAGGTAATACACAGGAACTTTCACAAACAGGTCTGAGACAACGCAAAGGCAAAGCATACTGAACAGAGGCCCTTTAAATAATAAGTGATGACATCACAATTCTAAAACTGCATCCTGTCTCACACTGGTGATGCACACCAGTCTGGCCATAAAAGGAAGTGCAGGAAAATTGCAGCATCCCCCACAATGCATCATATTCAGCAAGAGAGGTGAGTAAAATGGCTGCCAGCAGCACATGGCAAACAAAACAGGGAGAAAACCCTGACACCGCCTGGAAGAAGACCTTCACCAAGACTTCTGGAACTGTGAGTACCTATTTTGGGGTTAGATTTAGGAGTTTGTTTAGATTAGGGATTTTTTACTTTAATGGGCAGCAAAATACAAATGCCCCTTTAGGGGCAATGGGTAGTTTAGCTTTTTATAGAGTTAGTTTTGTTTTATTTTGGGGAGTTGGTTGGGTGGGAGGGTTACTGTTAGAGCGTACTTTGTAATTTGTTTAGGTAAAAAAAGTGATTGCTTCAGGGCAATGCCCTACGAAAGGCCCTTTTAAGGGCTATTGGTAGTTTATTGTTAGATTATGGGGTATTTTTATTTTGGGGTGGCTTTTTGTTTTTATAGGGCTTTAGATTAGGTTTAATTTCGTTTATTATTTTTTGTAATCTTAGATTTTTTTTATTTTCCATAATTTTAGTGCTTTTTTTTGTAATGTTATTTTTTTTCCCTAGTGTTAGGAATTTTTAATTTTGTATCTTAGTTTTTTTATTTTTCATTTATTTAATTTTTTTAAAATAGTTATGTTAGGTTTATTTAGAGTTTAATCTTAGTTTTTTTTTCTATTTCACAGGTAAGTTTTTATTTATTTTAAGATAGTTATATTGTAACTTTAATTTAAAATTAAGTGGTGTTAGGTTTAGGGGTTAATAGTTTAGTTTAATGTGTTGTGATGTGGAGGGGTCAGCGGTTTAGGGGTTAATAGGTTTAGTAGTTGCAATGTGGGGGGCCGGCGGTTTAGGAGTTAATAGCTTTATTATAGTAGTTGCAATGTGGGGGGGCGGTGGTTTAGGGGTTAATGGGTTTATTTAGGTGTTAGCGATGCAGGGGTTGCGATTTAGGGGTTCACTTTATTTAGTGTCGGCAATGTCGGGGGTCAGTGGATTAGGGGTATTTAGACTAGATGTTTGTGTTGGGGTGTTACATAACCTTCTTGTCCCCATAGACATCAATGGGGAATACGTTATAGCGATCGCCATTCCGCAATTGCAGGTGTTAGTTTTTTCTAACACTTTATCTCCATTGATGTCAATGGGGGAAAACGTCAAGTCAGGCCTTGGCTTTTGTGCTGTATGGACAGCACAAGAAGGTTTTTCTGTAATTTGTATTGGCAGCGCTATGGAAAGTGTTGTATTTAGGCACCGGGTTTAGCGCAAAACTTGTAATCTTGGTGAATGTTTTTAGTCCATGAACATACCACTTGAAAGAGAATTGCTTTCATCAACCATGTAGCTGAAGTTTGAATTTAACATTCCTTTAACAGAAAAAATAAAAAAAAATATTTACTTACTAATCCTATGACTTTATCATCTTAATAACCTTACTAATTTTTCCCATGTCTCAAATAGAAATAATGAACCAATCAAACTATTAATATTAATAGCCGTGACCTTACTGTAAAATGCCATCTGCAGGATCCAACTATTAATTTTCATCCCAAGTGCACTATGCTGTGTGGACAAGCAATTGTTATATATGATGACTTCATGATTTGTGCTCATGAAGGTAAATGAGATAGCCGTGGCTTTTAACTACCATTTAAACAAGCAACTGCTAATGAACCATTTATATGACTTATCATCTTGATGGAATTTTTACAGATCAATGTAGGAATGTGACTATGTATGAGATTAAGTACATTGAGATAAATGGAAAATTAGATTCTTCAAAAGGATCATTAACTGATCACTAACAGTGTTAATAGTAGTTAAAAGATTTTTTTTTAAAAATGTAGGATTTTTTGAAGGAGAACATTATCATATTTTTAATAGCTCTTTTATTGTCCTTTCAACTGCACAGATACTACCTTTTGATCCATGCGTGTAAGACCCTTAGAAAAGAACAAACACAAATGATAAAAGCATCTTAAAAAAGCAAACTGAGCTAATTGATAATATATATATTACTGCAAAGAAAGTCTTGGCAACAGTTATATTTGTTGATGTTTAGTTTAGCATGTCCTTCTTACTGGAAATTATTGCAGTTAATTTAAATTTATATTAAAATAAAATTATGTATGTTTAACTTTTTTAATTTAAAAAAAAAAAAATGATTGCATAAGAACAAAAAGAATGATTTTTTTTTTTATGTATTTAACAAATTTGTCATATAATAAAAAAAGCATTGTGTTCCTGTGTGCTATGGGTTACTCCCAAAATATGTGTTTTCCAATTGTTGTTTTTTTTTTTCAAATTTTTCACTTAATTGAATTTACCGACATATTAAAGTTTTTTAAAAAGCACTTTGCGCTGTTGCAGAAATTTTGTAATTTGTACCAGTAGTGGGTAAGGAGCCATTATATTTAAATGAAAAGTTACGCAACTTAAGCAATGCAGCAGCCCTCATTTTTTTCTCCACACCTGTTACTTTCTATGTGTGCCGCTATAACATTAAAACAACATTATCCTATTACTATTGCTTTTTATGTGCAGAAAACTATACAACTGCTTCTGACACCTCTCTCCTTGCAAGTGCTAAAAGCAGTTGTACAAATATTTTTAGGTGCTTAAAATGCAATGCATAGGATACTGTACTCTACCCATAACCACTACTGACACGAACACCTCTCCATAAATAAACCAAAACTCAATACCTCATGACACTTAAATCCTAAGCTTACTGTACTAATCCACTCACCAGAGTTAAGCCCTCATTTTGCTGTCCTGTTGCTTGTGACACACCTATTATTATTATTATTATTATTATTATCGGTTATTTGTAGAGCGCCAACAGATTCCGGAGCGCACCTAAACATTAACCCTGCTGGCATTATGACTAGAGTTGACAAACTTTTATTTTTAAGAAAATGAAGGAGCCTAATGAATTAACAAATTTCATTTAGGATATTGACAAATTATATAGTAGTTATTGAAAGAAAAAAAAGTCACTTTATTTTACAATCTGATACAGTTTGGTTCAACTAAACCCTTCATCAAATCATCTTCATTCACACAGTCTAGCTTATTACATTCAACATCTAAAATGGGGGAATACAATGGAAATACAAATGTTCAACTGTCAGATACATTAGAATTATTAACTAAATAAGAGGACAAGAGCACACTATTAAATGGTTGGAATTGAAATTTTACGTCTTGTAAAAAAATAATGGAAAAAAATGTTCTTAATGCAGACAAATACGGGAGCCTGGGAAACTGTAAAACAAGTTTTGGCAACCCTACTTATACACCAAGGGCCAGATTACAAATGGAGCACTAAATATCACTTACATTTAAGCAATAATAGAACTCCATTTTGTAATACCAGAGCACGATAATTTGCGCTGGTATCACAAGTTAATCACGATTTAAACGCAAGCTCATGTTCGCATTGCTAGGAAACATTGTTCTCACAAGAGAGCACTTCCATAGGCTAATATGGGAGCCTCATTCTAATGCCGTCACAGACTTTGCGCAGTGAAGGAGGTATGTAGCGCAGCGATGGGAAGCATTTTTAAATATATATGTATATGAATATATGTATGTGTTAATATGTTTATATACACATATTAACACATAAATTTATATATATATATATATATATATATATATATATATATATATATATATATATATATATACAGGGAGTGCAGAATTATTAGGCAAGTTGTATTTTTGAGGATTAATTTTATTATTGAACAACAACCATGTTCTCAATGAACCCAAAAAACTCATTAATATCAAAGCTGAATAGTTTTGGAAGTCGTTTTTAGTTTGTTTTTAGTTATAGCTATTTTAGGGGGATATCTGTGTGTGCAGGTGACTATTACTGTGCATAATTATTAGGCAACTTAACAAAAAACAAATATATACCCATTTCAATTATTTATTTTTACCAGTGAAACCAATATCACATCTCAACATTCACAAATTTACATTTCTGACATTCAAAAACAAAACAAAAACAAATCAGTGACCAATATAGCCACCTTTCTTTGCAAGGACACTCAAAAGCCTGCCATCCATGGATTCTGTCAGTGTTTTGATCTGTTCACCATCAACATTGCGTGCAGCAGCAACCACAGCCTCCCAGACACTGTTCAGAGAGGTGTACTGTTTTCCCTCCTTGTAAATCTCACATTTGATGATGGACCACAGGTTCTCAATGGGGTTCAGATCAGGTGAACAAGGAGGCCATGTCATTAGATTTTCTTCTTTTATACCCTTTCTTGCCAGCCACGCTGTGGAGTACTTGGACGCGTGTGATGGAGCATTGTCCTGCATGAAAATCATGTTTTTCTTGAAGGATGCAGACTTCTTCCTGTACCACTGCTTGAAAAAGGTGTCTTCTAGAAACTGGCAGTAGGACTGGGAGTTGAGCTTGACACCATCCTCAACCCGAAAAGGCCCCACAAGCTCATCTTTGATGATACCAGCCCAAACCAGTACTCCACCTCCACCTTGCTGGCGTCTGAGTCGGACTGAAGCTCTCTGCCCTTTACCAATCCAGCCACGGGCCCATCCATCTGGCCCATCAAGACTCACTCTCATTTCATCAGTCCATAAAACCTTAGAAAAATCAGTCTTGAGATATTTCTTGGCCCAGTCTTGACGCTTCAGCTTGTGTGTCTTGTTCAGTGGTGGTCGTCTTTCAGCCTTTCTTACCTTGGCCATGTCTATGAGTATTGCACACCTTGTGCTTTTGGGCACTCCAGTGATGTTGCAGCTCTGAAATATGGCCAAACTGGTGGCAAGTGGCATCTTGGCAGCTGCACGCTTGACTTTTCTCAGTTCATGGGCAGTTATTTTGCGCCTTGGTTTTTCCACACGCTTCTTGCGACCCTGTTGACTATTTTGAATGAAACGCTTGATTGTTCGATGATCACGCTTCAGAAGCTTTGCAATTTTAAGAGTGCTGCATCCCTCTGCAAGATATCTCACTATTTTTTACTTTTCTGAGCCTGTCAAGTCCTTCTTTTGACCCATTTTGCCAAAGGAAAGGAAGTTGCCTAATAATTATGCACACCTGATATAGGGTGTTGAAATCATTAGACCACACCCCTTCTCATTACAGAGATGCACATCACCTAATATGCTTAATTGGTAGTAGGCTTTCGAGCCTATACAGCTTGGAGTAAGACAACATGCATAAAGAGGATGATGTGGTCAAAATACTCATTTGCCTAATAATTCTGCACTCCCTGTATATATATATATATATATATATATATATATATATACAGCATATATATATATATACAGCATATATATATATGTATATATACAGTATATATATATATAAATTGTGGTCTATGGAACACACAGTTCACATAGACAACAGTGCCCCCTATTTTGTGGGCATTTTGGGCACTTTTAGAAAATTAACCAGAGATCTAATCTCTGGTTAATTTTCAAAGCGCTTTTAACTGCTGGTTAATTATTGTGCTTCCACAAATGGGCAAATTTAGCACTCCACTTGTAATCTAGCCCCAAATGTACCTAATCCCTAACTCTGTTGTCCAGATCATCCCCTAATCGAAATTAAACATAACCTAAATTCCCTGATCACCCTACTGCAATTAACCCTTATCAATCTTATCTCAATTCCTCCTACCTCAGTTGCTGTTAATATGCTGATGTGCAACCCTTCACCCCAAAAAAACGTAACTATGCTGACTCAAAATTCCCTACCCAACTAAACTTACTGTGACCTCCCCATTAAATACTTTACCTCTTACACCCCTATGAACACATCTATCATATAACCACCTGAAAGCAAAGTGTGTAACCTCTATATTTAACAGTCCGTTTTATTCTCCCCATCAGAAATTTTCCTAACTCCAACCTTCGGCCAATCTCTATAGTTTAGAATAAATAAATAAATAAATAAAAGAAACCTTACTTTTTGTGAAGTCCGTTGGCCTTTAGGTTTTTCAGCTAACAAGGATCTTCATCATAAATGTGTTTCTTCTCTATTTATACATTCTCAAACAACCTTGTTTTGCTAATTATTTTAACCAATCAGGATTGTAAATAGCCATGTTTACTGTTAAAACTGATCCATCCTTGATATTATAAAGGCATTTTCCTGCATGTACATATATATTGCTTAAAAATAAATAGTTCTGTTATTATATATGATAAGTACTAAAACATGCTTGAATCAAGAAGGGTTCTGGTTGAGAAGGACAGAGGAGGCGTGTTTTGGAAGTACTCTGAGGTGAGCCAGAGATTGGGCCTCATCGAGTGCAGCTGACCACCTATACAAAATAACCACCTGCATAGAGGAGGCAAAAGGGCAATACTTTGCCTACAACAGGAAGCAGAGCAGGAAACCCTCCTAATGATTTGCTGACTTGACATGCTGGTGTTAGCATGCTTGACATAGCTGACATCTTTGAATAATATCTGCAGCAGAGACAAGAGGGTGGATTTCCTCTAATTGTAAGGAACCCAAAAAAGCCTGAGTAGTAAACACTGTGGTGGTCTCCTCAGGTAGAAGATCCAAGAGTGGCTTCCTCTAGGATGGCATACCATTGGGGTAGCAGGCCTTAAGAGACATTGTGAGGAAATGTGGGTGGTAAACCTTAATAGATATAGGGCTTCCCCACACAAAGAACTCACAGAAAGCTTACAAAAAAGATACTGTTCAGAAGACCTTTTAGAATTTGGAGGACCTGAACAAGAGTCAGGTAACAGGCATAGATGATTCTTTTTTCTTTTATTGGCTGCTAAACTTGCTTTAGATTTTATTGATGGAAATAGCGGGACTGAGTAAAATATTGGGAATAACTATATGATATTTCCTTAATTTTGGGGGGTTCCTCCATGAGCGAATTGTTGACATATAAACAATTTTAAGTTTTTTTAAAAAAAATTATGAAAATAGCTAATTGATAGAGATGTGAGTTATATCTAATGAATGCAGCATAGAAAATTAAAGAAAACAAAAAAATACTAATGAAAAACATCGGTATTCATATGCTTCCTTTAATTTTTGTTTAAAGGGTTAATACTACCTTAACCTCATCCTCTTATTGTCAGAGCCCCGGCCACGCTAACAGGAGACTTGGCAATCTCAGTGGGCAGAGGTGCTAGATAATGTAAAATGGAAGGTAGTGTTGTAGCCCTGAGCCTGACATGATTATTAAAGAATACTTCTATTTCCCTCGTGGAATGATAAAAAGCCACTTTTTACCCTGAAAACAATGTGTCTAACTTAGCAGCATATACAGCATTTTCATATGTTATATGTACAATAAAATTTGTATTTTTAAAATCTTGCAAAATAAATATATGAACCTTTCACTTAAAAATATAAATGAAAAAATGCTATTGTTAAGGTGCATAAAACATTGAAACAAAGTTCTTTACTAAAAATCGTATTTTAGCCAAATAAAAAATGTCTTCATAAATCGGTCTAAACATGGGCGTTCCTTGCGTGTATATGAAATTGTTTTATTAATCCTGCTGTAATTCTGTAAAGATTTTCGCACTTCAGACCTCTCAGTTTTTTCTCGCCAACTAAAGGGTGCAAGCTTTTCTCAAAACACTGAAAGTACATATAACCCTAATAGAAAAAAGCTCATGCATACGAACATATAGGCAATTGTTAGATGCTATACACAGAAAGCAGCACAATGTGTATTATAATGGCTTCAGGATTTGATTTTTAAAGTGAGCCCCCTGCTCACTACTAACTTTGGTCCACATTGCAAAGTGTCCCTTTCCAGGGAGCTCCATTATTTTCTATAGGAGACTGCCCCTTTTTTATGATAATTCCACCTGGGCAGCCCCTGCAAGGGTTGGTAAGAAAAGCCCACGTCTGAAATTGCGGTGTTTAAATCATCGGAACCATAGAAGAAAAAAGTCTTGTTTAAGTGCACTTTTTAAAGTTAAGAGATTTTAAAGGTTTTTAAGCAAAAAAAAAAGGAAGTAATACAGACTTTTAGTTTCAAATGTTGTTTCAGTTCTGTTGCACAAACATTTTCAGCACAACCTCTGTGGAGCAAAGCAATGAATTTGCAATGTTCATGCATATTTATAGGTGTGATTTCCAGGAATGTGTTATACTTCTTCAAGCCACCTGAGGGAGCTCATTATAGCTGGCAATAGCAATTGTGATTGACAGTTCTAGACTTTGTGGAGCTGCATGATAGATTGTATATTTTAAATGTTCCTGTAAAGTAATCTAACTGTTTTATTTAGGCAAAATAAGCAAAATACATCAGTTAAAGATACTGTTTATTTTTGCAATATTATATTAATATAAAAATAATGTTTTAAGATGCTTATTAACTATTAAATAGAAAAGAAATAGCTTTTTCACTTAATCCAAAATTGGAAGACAAAAAAAAATTCTAAGGCCTTGACATTTCAGTTAATAAATCTATCAATTATATATCTAGAGAATGGTTTTTGTATTTTGTATGTTACTGAATTGCTGTATACCCTGATAGTTGGCTTTATTGATCTACGTAAGAATGTAAAAGAGAGTCAGAGAGAGAGAGAGTGTGAGAGTGAGAGATAGAGAAAAAGATTAAGACATTCCCTGTTATTAAATCAGCTATATTTATGTTACAATTTAAGAAATGTGTCCCTTTTATAAAACATTAAGGGCTAGATTACATGCTTAAGCGATATTACCACTGAAAGTAATCTTGTAATGAGGGCGGGTTGGTGCTCGTATTACAAGATGAAATTAAAATGTTTGTGCACGAGCAAAACCTGATGCATGCTAAATGTACTGCTCCATATGTAATCTAGCATAGATGGCTAGAATACGAGTGGCACACTGTTGTTAGAGATAAATTGTACACGTATTACATGTTCGCTTGAACCCAAACTAAATTAGCATGTCAAGTTTGCACAAGTGAAGATAATGGGGTCAATTTTTCATAGAACGCTGCGCCACACATCTTTCATTCTTGTGAACTGCTTGTGCAATGCCGCCTCCTGCAGATTCGAGGCCAATCGGCCGCTAGCAGGGGGTGTCAATCAACCCAATCACATTCAAGCGGGTTGATTTCTGTCCGTGGCCTCAGAGCAGGCGGACAAGTTATGGAGCAGCGGTCTTTAGACCACTGTTTCATAACTTCTATTTCTGGCGAGTTTGAAGGCTCGCGCAGAAACAAGGGCATCAAGCTCCGTTCAGAGCTTTATAATTCGGCCCCCTAATGTAAAGTGTTTAGAGAAATAACAATGTACACTAAACACAATATACATACATTAAAGTGTTACACTCACATATACACTATCTGATAAAAATGATTGATACAAATATATAGTATTACATTTTTGTTATAAGAATTAAAATTGATATGGTATATGACATGGTGTTTAAATGGAAAGGGCTATATTGTGTTTGTGTATGCGTATATATATATATATATATATATATATATATATATATATATATATATATATATCTAAATATGTGTATGGGTATGTATATATAGTTATTGTTAGTTTTATATATATATTTATAATATTATATATATACACCTATTTTTTTCTACTGGGAAAGCGCAAACTTGTTGGTTGTTTTTTTTTATCTCTTAAATAACTTTTTGCAACATGTTGTGCTTTGCAAGTAAATATTTTTGTTCATTGATCTTTAATGCTGTGTTAAGCTGGTTGAACTGCTTTTTTAAGTTCAGCTTGCATTGCGACACCATTGCTCATATATAATGCATTTATTCTGCATGCTCGTGCACAATCAGCAAAAGAACATTGCAGCCTTTCTTGAATTATACTTAATAAGACAGTTGATAAGTAAGAGTGACTGTATACACTATGGCCTGTGTCATATGCAGGTCATTATAATGGAACAGCTATAAAATAAAGTCTAGTGACAGCAGATGTCACATAGCAGCTTCATTTTAGCAACATGATCAAGCTTGCAATGCTATTGTTTCAGTGACAGTACACTATATGCTGTTCACTAAATATTTATGTACCCTTTGTAACAGGGGGTTTGCAGCCAGCTATTTATTTGTCATATAACTTTTTTTTATAAAAACGTAGCTTAATTAAATTACAAAATGTATGTTTATTCCATAGCTTAATTTCTCACTTTCAAAAGTTAAATAGAAAAAAAAGGTAAATTCCTGGTTACAACTCCCTTTTTTGTGTTTCTTGGTGAGACTTTTGGGCATATTTATCAAGCTCTATATGGAACTTGAGGCCACTAACAGTAGTTATTAAGAAGTTATCAAGCCGCTGCTCTATAACAAAGTTATAAAGAACGCTGCTCTATAACAAATCAACCCAATCAAATACGATTGGGTTGATTGACAACCCCTGCTAGCGGCCGATTGGCTGAGAATCTGCAGGGTGCGGCATTGCACCAGCAGTTCACAAGAACTGCTGGTACAATGATAAATGTCAACAGCATATACTGTCAGCATTTATCGATGTGCAGTGAACATGATACGCTACTTCGTATCATGTCCGCTCACACATTGTTAAATATGCCCCCTAGTCAAGTAATTTATTTCTCCAAAACAACGCCATCTCCAGAGAGGTTAAATAGCAGCACATTTTCCATCACTGTTTCCTAACTTGTGGTAACCAAGGGATCCAAAGAAGCCTCTGCTGCTTGATAAAAAAAATTAATACTACACACCCTTCGGCCATGATCCGAAAGAAAAGTGTAGGAAAGTAAGGACTCCAGTGCCCTAACCAGATCTTCTGAGACTCTTTCACTGTCTGGGGGACACTCCGGTATCACGTGTTGTCAGATGCCGACTTGTGTGTTTTCAGCTGGGACACTGCAGTGACGCTCGATTTGCAGTGAGGGTCTTAGACAGTATCGACTGTCTTTGGGACGCTGGACATCCGTGTTTTATGTGTAAGTGTTTATGTAATACTGCACTTTGTATGTTAATAAATCTTCTAAGACAGAGTTGTGCTTTTGCTCAATAGTTATACTTGACAAATGTATGTAATGCATATTTTTATTTTGCTAATAAAAACAAATTGTGAAAATTTGTTTTAACACTTACTTGCAAAAATGAATGGAAATTATGATGATAATAATGTTTTTTTTTCTTAACACATTGTCAAAATTGCAGTCCTAAAACACCCCCTTTCTGCCTCCAGATAAGCAGCCAGTAATTGTAGGATACTTAACTATCACCTAGATTACGAGTTTTGTGTTAATGAGCAGTTTATGCTCACCACTCACTTACAGACAGCGCTGGTATTACGAGTTTTTACAAACCCGGCGTTAACCGGAAAAAAGTGAGCGAAGAGCAAAATTTAGCGCCACATCTCACCTCAATACCAGCGCTGCTTACGTTAGCGGTGAGCAGGTAAAACGTGCTCGTGCACGATTTCCCCATAGGAATCAATGGGGGAGAGCCGGCTGAAAAAAAAACTAACATCTGCAAAAAAGCAGCGTAAAGCTCCTAACGCAGCCTAATAGATTACTATGGGGAAATACTTTTTATGTCTTAACCTAATACCCAAACATGAACCCCGAGTCTAAACACCCCTAATCTAACACTTATTAACCCCTAATCTGCCGCCCCGACATCGCCGTCACCTGCATTATATTATTAACCCCTAATCTGCCGTTCCAGACACCGCCGCCACCTACATTATACTTATGAACCCCTAATAATCTGATGCCCACAACATCCCCGAAACCTACATTATATTTATTAACCCCTAATCTGCCGCCCCCAATGTCGCAGCAACATAACTACATTTATTAACCCTTAATCTGCCACCCACAACATTGCCAACACTATAATAAAGTTATTAACCCCTAAACCTAAGTCTAACCCTAACCCTTACCGCACCTAACTTAAATATAATTACAATAAATCTAAATAAAATTGCTACAATTCACTAAATAATTCCTATTTAAAACTAAATACTTACCTATAAAATAAACCATAAGATAGCTACAATATAACTAATAGTTACATTGTAGCTAGCTTAGGGTTTATTTTTATTTTACAGGCAACTTTGTATTTATTTTAACTAGGTACAATAGTTATTAATTAGTTATTAACTATTTAATAACTACCTAGTTAAAATAAAGACAAATTTATCTGTAAAATAAAACCTTACCTAAGTTACAATTACACCTAACACTACACTATAATTAAATTAATTACCTAAACTAAATACAATTAATTACAATTTAAAAAAAAAATATTTAAAGTACGAAGAAAAAAACCACACTAAATTACAGAAAATAATAAAATAATTACAAGATTTTTAAACTAATTACACCTACTCTAATCCCCCTAACAAAATAAAAAAGTCCCCCAAAATAAAAAAGCCCTACCCTACACTAAATTACAAATAGCCCTTAAAAGGTCCTTTTGCGGGGCATTGCCCCAAAGTAATCAGCTTTTTTACCTGTAAAAAACAATACAATTCCCCCCCAACATTAAAACCCACCATCGACACAACCAACCCTACTCTAAAACCCACCCAATCCCCCTTAAAAAACCTAACACTTACCCCTTGAAGATCACCCTACCATGAGACGTCTTCACCAAACCGGGCCAAAGTGGTCCTCCAGATGGGCAGAAGTCTTCATCCAAGCCAGGCAGAAGAGGTCCTCCAGACGGGAAGAAGTCTTCATCCAGACAGCATCTTCTATCTTCATCCATCCAGCGCGGAGCAGATCCATCTTCAAGACATCCAACGTGGAGCATCCTCTTCATCTGGAGTCTTCTTCAACAATGACGGTTCCTTTAAGTGACGTCATCCAAGATGGCGTCCCTTCAATTCCGATTGGCTGATAGAATTCTATCAGCCAATCAGAATTAAGGTAGGAAAAATGTTATTGGCTGATGCAATCAGCCAATATGATTTAAGTTCATTCCTATTGGCTGATCCAATCAGCCAATAGGATTGAGCTCATATTCTATTGGCTGTTCCAATCAGCCAATAGGATTTTTCCTACCTTAATTTCGATTGGCTGATAGAATTCTATCAGCCAATCGGAATTGAAGGGACCCATCTTGGATGAAGTCATTTAAAGGAACCGTCATTGTTGAAGAAGACTCCGGATGAAGAGGATGCTCCGCGTCGGATGTCTTGAAGATGGTATGCTCCGCACCGGATGGATGAAGATAGAAGATGCCATCTGGATGAAGACTTCTGCCCGTCTAGAGTACCTCTTCTTCCGGGTTGGATGAAGACTTCTGCCCGTCTGGAGGACCACTTCTGCCCGGTTGGGTAAAGACGTCTCATGGTAGGGTGATCTTCAAGGGGTTAGTGTTAGGTTTTTTTAGGGGGGGATTGGGTGGGTTGTAGAGTAGGGTTGGTTGTGTGGGTGGTGGGTTTTAATGTTGGGGGGGAATTGTATTTTTTTTACAGGTAAAAGAGCTGATTACTTTGGTGCAATGCCCAGCAAAAGGCCCTTTTAAGGGCTATTTTCAATTTAGTGTAGGGTAGGGCTTTTTTTATTTTGGGTGGCTTTTTATTTTGTTAGGGGGATTAGAGTAGGTGTAATTAGTTTAAAAATCTTGTAATTATTTTATTATTTTCTGTAATTTAGTGTGGTTTATTTTTTGTAATTTAGATATTTTTTTTAAATTGTAATTAATTGTATTTAGTTTAGGTAATTAATTTAATTATAGTGTAGTGTTAGGTGTAATTGTAACTTAGGCTAGTTTTTATTTTACAGGTAAATTTGTCTTTAGTTTAACTAGGTAGTTATTAAATAGTTAATAACTATTTATTAACTATTGTACCTAGTTAAAATAAATACAAAGTTGCCTGTAAAATAAAAATAAACCCTAAGCTAGATACAATGTAACTATTAGTTATATTATAGCTTTCTTAGGGTTTATTTTATAGGTAAGTATTTAGTTTTAAATAGGAATTATTTAGTTAATTGTAGTAATTTTATTTAGATTTATTGTAATTATATTTAAGTTAGGGGGTTTAGGGTTAGACTTAGATTTAGGGGTTAATACATTTAATATAGTGGCGGCGACGTTGGGGGCAGCAGATTAGGGGTTAATAAATGTAGGTAGGTGTCGGCGATGTCAGGGCCGGCAGATTAGGGTTTAATAATATATAAAGTGTTTGCGATGCAGGAGTGCAGCAGTTTAGGGGTTAATATGTTTATTATAGTGGCGGCGATGTCTGGTTCAGAAGATTAGGGGTTAAAATTTTTATTTTAGTTTTTACGATGTGGGGGGGCCTAAGTTTAGGGGTTAATAGGTAGTTTATGGGTGTTAGTGTACTTTTTAGCACTTTAGTTAAGAGTTTTATGCTACGGCGTTGTAGTGTAAAACTCTTAACTACTGACTTTAAAATGCTGTACCAGTCTTAACAGGAGAGGGTCTACCACTCACTTTTTGTCAGACTCGTAATACCGGCGCTATGCAAGTCCCATTGAAAAAAGAGGATACACAATTGACGTAAGTGGATTTGCGGTATTTCCGAGTCTGGCCAAAAAAGTGAGCAGTACACCTGTACCTGCAAGACTCGTAATACCAGCGGGCGTTAAAAAGCAGCGTTGGGACCGGCCAATGCTGCTTTTTAACCCTAATGCACAACTCGTAATCTAGCCGTATGTTTGCTTCTGATTGGTTCAACAGTCATAGGGAGCAGCAATGCAGTAGAAATTAAACTTCCTTTGCAGAGTAAGTTTAATTTTAAAATAAAAATAAAATAAACAAAAATAGCAAACATGCCCATCATACCTAATATATAAATGGCATTTAGATTGTTTAACAGGATGATTTTGCAAGATAAAAGGTTAATTTTGGAGATGTAAATTATTATTTTCCTTACAAATAGATCAACCAAACACCTTCAGAGGTGTCAAATGGCCACTGTGATTGTTTGTTTCATTTCAATTCCCAGTTTTGAGACCTCGATAACAAGATCAAAACAACCAAAAACATGTTTTTCAGGAGGTTTTAAGATTAAAACGTGTTTGTGGCTGGGGCCTGTTATCAGACAAATTACTTTGGAATTGTAATCACTCAAAAAACAAGCTGAAAAATTTGGCCAAAATCAGAAATGTATTATTGGGCCAATATCAGAAAGAATGTAATCAATCTCATGATATCAAAAGGGAATTTGCTTAAAACCAAAATGCTCTAACAAAATAAATCATTGTATTTTTACACTAAAATCTCTTTGAACATGAAAAATAAAATAGCCCAACACTTTAATACAGATTTTAATTTGTTACTTTCTGTATTTATTATTTCAGTTATGAAATTCAGTCAAAACATCTTCATTTTTACAAGTTAAAAATCCAGTGACTGAAATATAGATTTTATGATCTCATTCAAAATTGAAAACCAAGGAAATGTAAGTCTTTAAGTTCCAATGTCATGTGCAATCAACCCACATAACAAATATTTTAGAAGCTCAATTACTGTTTTAGCCTATTTACAGAATGTACACCCCTTTATTTGTCTGTCATCTGGTGCTGTTTAATGGGTCCCTGCCTACAGAGATTCATAGCTTTTATCTTTTTATTAATTACAGTGAAACAGTTTTAGCAGCAATGATGATAAACGTATCAAAGTGTAGAATCGCAAACACAAATTAATAGCATTAATTAATAAACTTTCATTATTACATTAAAGGAATACTATCAAGTGAAGGCACTTTATAAGTTAACATAATATGTTACTATCAAAACAGCAGAATATATATATATATATATATATATATATATATATATATATATATATGTGTGTGTGTGTAATATAGCTACCTATTATTTTATGGGTAATCTATATATCATTGTGTCTAGTATTAACCCCTTGTGCCATTTGAATGTAAGTACTATGTAACACATTACTTTGCCCAGCGTACTGTGCTGACATAGCACCTATGTCCTACACAGAGTATCATGCTGATGTCCACACTGTCAGACAGCGGGGACTACAACTAGGGGCAGAAGGCATCTGCCTTCATGTGGTAAGGGATTACTGATCATACCATAATTTACACTAGAAATCTCACTTATACCTCTCCACCTGTAATCTATTCCTTAATGTCTACTAAATTCTTATGTGCCTACTTATCATACTCTTTTTTTTTTTCATAATAAAGAGATATGTGTAATTTTATTTTGAGCCCCACAGTATTATTGTTCATGACATTTCCATTCCTTCCAGAATGGGAATGTTATAGTAGGAATGGGGTTTAATTATGTATGCTAACAGCTAGAATTTAACAAACCAATGTCCATTTGAGATAAATATAGTACATTATACATTCAGAAATGCTCTTGTACCAAATTTATGAACAAACACAGAAAAGAAAAACAAAGAATAAAAACATGATCTTCTCTACTTATTGATAAACCTACAGGGAATAGGCACAGATTATCCCTCACTGAACCCAAACTTTTAAAAAGCATCTTTCGTACAGATAAATAAGTTTTCTTACTGTAGTGCTGGTCCCTTTTTTTGTAGTATGCAATTAACAGAAATAGTTCTATGCTGCCCACTTACAGTTCTAATATAGCTCACTGATGTACCATAATAAGTGTAACAAGCAAAGCTTCTAGTAGTCTGTAGAAAATAGATTTACATCATTACATTTAGCATGTTCATGTGAACACTAAGATTTTAAGAGTCTAATAGAAAAAAAATTAAATATGGTTACTAAGTTCAAGAGTATTTATATGAATTATAAAAAAATAAGAATTAGGAGCATCATCTTCTATAAATTGTTAAATCTTGGATATTAGTTTGCCAACTACCAAAGATAAGAAACAGTTACATCTATTAATACAAATGATGTTTGTTCATACAGTAGAAGGGTCTAACAACATTAAACAACAACAACTTTAAAATATATTTCAGGCTTTACATCCCTTAATCATGGTTTTCTGCACAAACCTGAGTTCAGTTTACAGAGTTATAAAAATATTCTATTTGCTTTGACAAGAATATGTGGAGTTAGAATGTTATTGTTTATGAGTGGCCCATATAAAAAGTAATATAAATACTACATTGTTGATTAATTATCTTTTTTCTTATTCCAAATAATTATTTTTTCCATAAAATAATGGAGTGTTACTCAGAAGTATCATAACATGTATATGATTACTTTTGAGGAATATATGTATATGAATATGTATTATTTTGAAGATGGTGCTGCCTGGTAGCATATCTGGCATATGTCAGTGTGACATTACAACTCTTAAAGACTTTGAAGGTGATATGAATTTTAAAATGTTTAGCATTTTTTCTCATACATTTAAAGATTAGTAGTGCACATAAGCAATGCTCTAGATTTAGGAATAAAATACAAATGGTTGATGGTAGTAGTGTTTTAAATGTTTTATAGGAACACCAAGGAAATTATGTTACTCATGCTTAGAATACTCAAACTGCAATTATATCATAAAGAAAATTTATTTTTTAGTTGGTGATATATATTATTATTATTATTTTGATCTGTCCTTGATATTTCATATATTAAATAAACCCTCTTTAGTAATGTAAGGCCATATTAATGAACACAAGTTAAATATTAGGTGTAGAAAATTTGAAAGTTTTGTATAAGGAGGGTATACCTGTATTCAGGGCAGTTTCTAGAGAATCTGACTCCAAGAGCAGAATCCCAAAATGTCCTCTCCTCCAGATTCTAAAGTGCAACCTTCTAGATCATCTAAGTCTCAGTCATTGACAACACTATGCATGCAATAGTGCTGGTTATAACTACAACAATGGGCAGTGCCGTAATAATATGGGTTAGGAAATAATAAATTAACTGTATGGCTGTTTGATGAGCAATGTGTCCGTTATCAAAGACTGGAGCTCAAATATGAGGCCTATTTTATTAATAATATTTTGTTACCCAGTATTGTGTATCAGACTGTGTAGGGTGCTCCCTTATTTTCTTTACATTATAATTTTTGTTTTGCAGTTCTTTTGCACCCACTTTATTAGTAATAATAAATGGAGGGTAAAGAGAGAGGGAAAAGGAGGAAAAAAGATAAGAGAGTGAGAGGAGGGAAAAATAGAGAAGAGGGAGGAAGAGTGGGAGAAAGGAGAAGTAAGAGGAGTAGAGAGGAAATAATCAACAAAGAGAGAAGATAGAAAAGAGAGGAGAGAAAGGAGAGGGATGTGGAAGAGAGAATAGTGAAAGTGGGAGAGATGAGACAAAGAGAACAAAGAGAATGTGGAGGAAGAAGAGAGATAAAGATGAGAGATAGATAAGAAAAAACAGAGGGGAAATAGAGTGAAGACAGTGAACAGGATGAGTGAGAGAGAAAGGGAGAGACAAAGAGAGGGAAGGGAAAGTGAGAGAGATGAAAGATTGTGTAGATAGTGGATAGAAAAGACATAGTTGAAGGAGAAGAGAGCTACAGATGGGAGAAAAAATGGAGAGAGGTAAAAAAGAGAGGGTAGAAAGATTGAGGAGAGAGAATATAGAGGGTAAAGCTAGAGGGGCTTAGGAAAATGAGGGAGACAGGGGGGAGACAGTAAGAAAGGGGATAGAATAGAGCACAGATGATATAGAGGAGGAAGAAAGGATCAATAATTGAGAGAGTAGAAATAAAAGAGAATAAAAAAAGTTTTTTTTTACTTGTGTCACATTTAAAGGCACCCTACTATGCAGAGCATACACTCTAGCATTCCATCACATATAGTAATGAAAGAGAAAAAAATAAAAAGCTTGTGTTCCATGTTAGCTTTAGGGAAGGCAGACAGGGAGTACTTGACCAGCAGCACACATCAAAGAAACGGGATTCTATTAAAATAAACAAACGTTAGTTATAGCAGCCCCCTAACACATAAGATCGCGCAAACACCAATACATTTTTGCATTCCCCATAGAAGTCAATGGAGAAGAAAAAAATGTTGAAAAACATAAAAAAAATTTGAAACACCCATCATTCAAACAACATAGCAGTTTTACATAAATTTTTTTGAATATATACAGTAAATACATAGTTAAACACTATATTGCATAAATATTGTTTTCATCTACTTAATGGCAAAGGGATATAATGCACTTATATGTCTATACCTGTGTACATATATATTGTTTTTATGTGTAAATATGATTGTAAAAACATATATACACATATAAATACTTTAATATATATATATACACACATATTTAGACATGTATATGCATGTGTCGCAATGTTAAAGCCCTTTGCCTGCATTTTTTTTCTAACACCCGAGATCTCAAATCTTTGAGCACTTATAACTTTTTTTGTGCTATATTTGTATTAAATATTTTTTTATCAGACAGTGTTAATATAAGTGTAACTGTACTTTGAAATTTATTTTTAAAGTGTTTTGTGCAGCTTTTTTGTTTCAGAACCCAGTTAACTACAGCTCTGAGATAGCATACAGCAATCGCAATATCTTGCAATATCAGTGGAATGAAAATGGCACGCAAAAACACAATTACGCTAGATTTTTTGTTTTGCAGTTCTTAAGCAACCACTTTCTTAGTAATAAAGAAGGAGGTAGGGTAAAGGGAGATGAAAAGAGAGAGAGAGGAGGAGAAAAAAAGTGGGATTAAAAGGACGGAAGAGGGGATAAAGAGGAAGTAATGGAAAAGAAAAAGTGATGGGTAAGAAAAAAAGAGAGAAAAGAGGGGAGAGAAATAAATAGAACTGATGAAGATAAAACATATTCCTAGGAAATTAATATTAGCTAAACATTATTTAATCGACTTTAGAATTATATAGAATTATATTAGAATTATATTATAAAATGCTAGATTACAAGTGCGGCACAAACAGTTTTGCGCTAGCGTGATCACAATTTTACTAACCATTTTTATTCCGCTGATATTACAAGTTCAGTGAAATCATGATTGCGCTAGCGCAATCGCCTTTTACGCTTCAAACCTTTCCGTGATCTAAAAACTGTGGTAAACTGGTTTACAAAACCAAAAGTTTCATAAAACACAACAATAATACATTACAAAGTACACTTACACTCAAAAACAACACTATTAACTCCTAAACCACCACCACCCTACATAACAAACACTAAACAATAATCAATACTAGCGACAAGTTATACTAACAACAATAATCAATACTAACATCAAGTGACCGCACTACTTTGCAGAAAAGACCTAAATTTTACTATGCTCATGCGTGGGATAAAGTCTGGTCCCTTACTCTAAACTAATATTAAATCAATAAATCCCAGCATTCGAGTCTTAAGAATCTTTAAAAAAAAATGTTTTTATTGTTTCTATTTCTCCACAGCATGTGCCAAATAGTATGCAAAATTAGAAGAGTGTAAATGGTCATCCATTCTCATTCACACATACCCCAACAACCATGCAAATTTGCTCAATTAAACTAGAAAAATCAACTAAACTATGTTATAGCACATCATCATACAACAGAAAAACAATTGAATGTATATCTATTTTCTTAACACCCCCAAGGCGTCACCAGGGGGTGATGACCGGCACCACCTGCACCAGAAAAAAGGGAGAAAAAAGGCAACTCAAAAGCAAAATAAGTCTCTCAGCCTTAGCCAAAAAAAATCCTGTATGGATTATCGACAATCCTTCCAAACAATGCAGCTCATATGATAGAATCATCTTTGAGACAATACATGTAGATTATCTTGATTTGCTCTGCTTACGCAAACAATGCAGATCATCTGATAGAATTGTCCTTATGACAGTGAATGTAGATTATCTTGATTGGCTCTACTTGCGTAATTCACAAGGAACCATATATATGCATTCCAATTCTTTACTTCATAACTGCAAGCTTGCAATAGTTGTTACGTTTCCACATGTTCGCCTTTCACATATGTGCTGCAAAAATGTGTAATCATCAAATAGGCTGCCGTGTGTTGACCACAATATCCGATCTCAATCAGCTATGACAGAGGTAAACTTTGCTTAAATAATGATCCAACCTCACACAATTAGATAATATTAACCGCTAAATCACCATCCACCCACATTGCAAACACTAAATAATACTATTAACCCATCTCCCCATATCGCAAATACTAATTTAAACTATTAACTCCTAAACCGCCAGCCTTCCACAAAGCAAAGTTATAAGCTAACATCTAAACTCCCTAACCAAACATACCCTAACTTAACCCAAATTAAAACACCCCTAAATTTACACAAAAAAACAACCTAATTATCTTAAAACAAAAACTGTAAAATTAAATAAAAAATAAATCTTCCCTTTAGAAAAAAACCCTAGCATTACTAAAAAAAAAAAAAAACTGAACATTACCCAAAAAAAACCCTAACATTACCAAAAATAATAAACCTAATATTACCAACAAAAAAAAACCTATTACAAAAAGCAAAAAATATTTTTCCTTTCATTCTATTGGCTGATTGGCTGAAGACTCAAATCAGCCAATAGGAATGCAAGAGTATCCCCTATATAAAAGGGGTACCTCGCATTTACTATTCAGTGTGTGGCTGGAGACCGCATGAAAAGGACCTCTGTGTTGAAGGTCTAAAGAGGAGGACCGACGTTGCAGATGCCATCGCCACTTGGACGAAAATGGATGAATATGGAACACTGCAAAGAAGATGGAGCATCATCGCTGAGTACCATTTTTGGGGTTAGTGTAAGTTTTTTTTGGGGGGGGGTTTATATTTTAGGGTTTTCATTTTTTTATGCAGCAAGGTAATTTAGGATTTTGGAGTTAGGTTTTTTATTTTGGGGGTAGGGGGTGGGGGGGTTGTAATGTTAGAGGGATTAGTATTTTTTTGTTTTTCAATAAAAGAGCTGTTCACTTTAGGGAAATGCTTTACAAAAGGCCTTTTTGCAGGGCTATTGGTAGTTTATTTTTAGAATAGTGTTTTTTATTTTGGGGTTGTTTTTTTTAGGGGTATTAGAATAGGATTACATATTTTATTTTTTGGATAATTACTTTTTTATTTTCTTTAAATGTACACTTTATTATTTTTTGTAATGTACACTTTATTATTTTCTGTAATGTTGTTTTTTTTTTGTAATTTTAGGATTTTTTTTGGTAATGTTAGGTTATTTATTTTTGGAAATTGTAGTGTTTTTTATTTTTTTGTAATATTAGGATTAGGTTAGGGAGTTTAGATGTTAGATTATAACTTTACATTATGGGGGCTTGCAGTTTAGGGGTTAATAGTTTTATTTAGTGTTTGTGGTGTGTGGTGATGATGGTTTAGGGGTTAATAGTGTGTTTAGGTACTTTGTGATGTAATGAGATTTAGGGATGGGCGAATGTTTCTAAAAATTCGAAATTTAAAACAAATTTTGATACATTTTTTTATTCGAATCAAATTTTGAATGTTTATATAACATTCTAACATTCTATTTTTGAATTTTCATTTTTGATTTTTTCAATAAAATTTGAAAATATTCGTACGAATAATAGAATGTTTAGCTATGTATTCATTCAATTTCAAAATGTAATATTCAAATTTGAATGTGTCACAATCGAATTCGAATGTAATATTCAAATTTGAAATAGTATTTCTAGTCTACAACTGTGTTTAATAAATGTAATATTCAAATTTGATTGCTACATTCGAATTTGAATGTCATATTTAAATTTGAAATAGTATTTCTAGACTAATACTGTTTTTTTAATGTAATATTTGAATTTGAATGTGTAATACCAGCGGAACCCGAAAAGCACAAAAAGCATACAGTAATGCTATCAATGTTTTCACTAACGCAAAAAAATTATGGCAGCACTTGTAATCTAGACCTGTGTGTGATATTTCTGTTGTGTTGCTGTACAATAACATATCAGCCAAGTCTAAACATTTTAAAAAAAATTAACATCCTTTTTACTGCATTTACATTTCAATAGCCAAACTGCACGCACCATTTGCCTTATTTGAAAGAGCAAGACTGGGTTTTAGTCTGCAGATAAGACTAACCAAAGTCAAAAAGTTAGTATAGAGTGAATTTTTTTGCAGTTGCTATCTGATAAAGCCAGTTATTGACAGGTATGTAGAAGGGCTATTCTTAAGAAGTCAGCAGGGGGTCTTCTAAATTCTTAGAATTAGAAATTGCTCCATTTTTAGATCCAAATCACATGAAAAGGGGGCACATTACATAATGAAAATATATTTCAAAATTGTTTCATTACATATAACTAAATATTTTATTAAAAAAAAATCTAAAGGTGTTTACCGTCCCTTTAAACAACACATCTTGAAGTATATTAAGATACATTTTTAAATGTCCCTTATAATCAAAAAAAGAAACATACAAGTTAATAATTTTATGTGGAGGATTGTAGGCGAACCACAGAGAGATAATGAAATATCTATGAATATCAATTCACTCAAGAAAACAATGACTGTGACTTAACAAGGAAATAAGTAATATGTATCTAAATATTGTCTCTGCCTGCTCAGTACATGCAACAATGAAAACTCCCTTTACAGCTCTTGGAATATAAATATATTGTAATTTCAAGCTCTTATGTTCTACTTGAGAAGTACTTCATTTCTATATTCTTAAAGAAAAACTTTAGAATCATTTTAATTTTTATTTCCCAAGTTACAAAAACCATCCACTAAGCATATATTAATATAACAATTTCTAATATTATGTTGGTATTGAATATATACTGAAGTTCAGTTTTGATTTATTATCAATGTTACATTAAAATATATATACTTTAAGCAGATATACAGTTCATTGTGAACTGACTTACATTTGAGGGATGATTTCAAACAATTAAAAAATGACAGATTTTTTATTTTGAAAAGTTAATGTTAAATTCAAGAAAATCCTCTCTGCAATTCTAAAGAGATCTCGTAGAAAGGAATGGTGCCAATATTTATTAGCTGATGCTTTCTAACATGTTTGAAAGACATTTCCAAGTTTCTCAAGAGGGTAACACAATTAGTTGAATGGGGATTTTTTTTTATCCTAAACCAGAGTTTCTGAAAATAATTATATTTTACTTTCAAATCTAAAGTTTTCTTTTATTCAAGCTAAAGCAAGTTTGAATAAAAATAAATATATTCATATGGATTTTAATAAAGAATGATACATTGTGATTATTCCAGGGATAAACAGTCAGAGGAGGCAGAGGAGATAAATCCTAACCTGCCATGAAAAAAAATAATAATATGAAATTAAAATAAAACTAAAAAAAAACAACTCATCACCAATGATAAGCTTGGTGTCCCCCGATCGCACAACAGCTCTGAATGTGCTGGATGGAGCGCCCCATCCTTTGTCTGACAGGTTAGGTGTCACATTCATGAGTAGGCCAATCATAAAAAAAAAAACCTTGGAGGGAAAGCTAACACATCGGCCTCATTGAGGGGGGAGTGTCTTGAGTCTAAAATTGTGTTTTACTCTAAGAGTCAGTAGGTCATTTATCTGGATAGAAACTAGCGACCCATGTAATCCATGGGGCAGAACAGCAATTAGTCCTCTGCAGTGCAGGTATCACTTATAAGAATTTAGTCAGCAACCTTTTTAAGAGACAGGTATTGTAATTACTGAATTTACTCTGGGCTGTTTTTTTTTAACAAAATGTGTATTAGGTTAAAAAGTGTGTATGTATGTGTGTCCCTGTGAATGTGTGTCCCTGTGTATGTGTGTCGCTCTGTGTGTGTGTCGCTCTGTGTGTGTGTCCCTGTGTATGTGTGTCCCTCTGTGTGTGTGTCCCTGTGTATGTGTGTCGCTCTGTGTGTGTGTCGCTCTGTGTGTGTGTCCCTGTGTATGTGTGTCCCTCTGTGTGTGTGTCCCTGTGTATGTGTGTCCCTCTGTGTGTGTGTCCCTGTGTATGTGTGTCGCTCTGTGTGTGTGTCGCTCTGTGTGTGTGTCCCTGTGTATGAGTGTCCCTCTGTGTGTGTGTTGCCCTGTGTGTGTGTCCCTGTGTATGTGTGTCCCTCTGTGTGTGTGTCCCTGTGTATGTGTGTCCCTGTGTATGTGTGTCCCTCTGTGTGTGTGTCCCTCTGTGTGTGTGTCCCTGTGTATGTGTGTCCCTGTGTATGTGTGTCCCTCTGTGTGTGTGTCCCTGTGTATGTGTGTCGCTCTGTGTGTGTGTCGCTCTGTGTGTGTGTCCCTGTGTATGTGTGTCCCTCTGTGTGTGTGTCCCTGTGTATGTGTGTCCCTCTGTGTGTGTGTCCCTGTGTATGTGTGTCGCTCTGTGTGTGTGTCGCTCTGTGTGTGTGTCCCTGTGTATGTGTGTCCCTCTGTGTGTGTGTCCCTGTGTATGTGTGTCGCTCTGTGTGTGTGTCGCTCTGTGTGTGTGTCCCTGTGTATGAGTGTCCCTCTGTGTGTGTGTTGCCCTGTGTGTGTGTCCCTGTGTGTGTGTGTCCCTCTGTGTGTGTGTCCCTGTGTATGTGTGTCCCTGTGTATGTGTGTTCCTCTGTGTGTGTGTCCCTGTGTATATGTGTCCCTGTGTATATGTGTCCCTGTGTATGTGTGTCCCTCTGTGTGTGTGTCTCTTTGTGTTTGTGTCTCTGTGTTTTTCTGTGTTTGTCTATGTCTCTCTGTGAGTATCATTTTATAGCGTATCTAATATCTCCCCAGCCACTGACCAAGTGTGTATGTATGTGTGTCCCTGTGAATGTGTGTCCCTGTGTATGTGTGTCGCTCTGTGTGTGTGTCGCTCTGTGTGTGTGTCCCTGTGTATGTGTGTCCCTCTGTGTGTGTGTCCCTGTGTATGTGTGTCGCTCTGTGTGTGTGTCGCTCTGTGTGTGTGTCCCTGTGTATGTGTGTCCCTCTGTGTGTGTGTCCCTGTGTATGCGTGTCCCTCTGTGTGTGTGTCCCTGTGTATGTGTGTCGCTCTGTGTGTGTGTCGCTCTGTGTGTGTGTCCCTGTGTATGAGTGTCCCTCTGTGTGTGTGTTGCCCTGTGTGTGTGTCCCTGTGTATGTGTGTCCCTCTGTGTGTGTGTCCCTGTGTATGTGTGTCCCTGTGTATGTGTGTCCCTCTGTGTGTGTGTCCCTCTGTGTGTGTGTCCCTGTGTATGTGTGTCCCTGTGTATGTGTGTCCCTCTGTGTGTGTGTCCCTGTGTATGTGTGTCGCTCTGTGTGTGTGTCGCTCTGTGTGTGTGTCCCTGTGTATGTGTGTCCCTCTGTGTGTGTGTCCCTGTGTATGTGTGTCGCTCTGTGTGTGTGTCGCTCTGTGTGTGTGTCCCTGTGTATGTGTGTCCCTCTGTGTGTGTGTCCCTGTGTATGTGTGTCCCTCTGTGTGTGTGTCCCTGTGTATGTGTGTCGCTCTGTGTGTGTGTCGCTCTGTGTGTGTGTCCCTGTGTATGAGTGTCCCTCTGTGTGTGTGTTGCCCTGTGTGTGTGTCCCTGTGTATGTGTGTCCCTCTGTGTGTGTGTCCCTGTGTATGTGTGTCGCTCTGTGTGTGTGTCGCTCTGTGTGTGTGTCCCTGTGTATGTGTGTCCCTCTGTGTGTGTGTCCCTGTGTATGTGTGTCGCTCTGTGTGTGTGTCGCTCTGTGTGTGTGTCCCTGTGTATGTGTGTCCCTCTGTGTGTGTGTCCCTGTGTATGCGTGTCCCTCTGTGTGTGTGTCCCTGTGTATGTGTGTCGCTCTGTGTGTGTGTCGCTCTGTGTGTGTGTCCCTGTGTATGAGTGTCCCTCTGTGTGTGTGTTGCCCTGTGTGTGTGTCCCTGTGTATGTGTGTCCCTCTGTGTGTGTGTCCCTGTGTATGTGTGTCCCTGTGTATGTGTGTCCCTCTGTGTGTGTGTCCCTCTGTGTGTGTGTCCCTGTGTATGTGTGTCCCTGTGTATGTGTGTCCCTCTGTGTGTGTGTCCCTGTGTATGTGTGTCGCTCTGTGTGTGTGTCGCTCTGTGTGTGTGTCCCTGTGTATGTGTGTCCCTCTGTGTGTGTGTCCCTGTGTATGTGTGTCCCTCTGTGTGTGTGTCCCTGTGTATGTGTGTCGCTCTGTGTGTGTGTCGCTCTGTGTGTGTGTCCCTGTGTATGTGTGTCCCTCTGTGTGTGTGTCCCTGTGTATGTGTGTCCCTCTGTGTGTGTGTCCCTGTGTATGTGTGTCGCTCTGTGTGTGTGTCGCTCTGTGTGTGTGTCCCTGTGTATGAGTGTCCCTCTGTGTGTGTGTTGCCCTGTGTGTGTGTCCCTGTGTATGTTTGTCCCTCTGTGTGTGTGTCCCTGTGTATGTGTGTCCCTGTGTATGTGTGTCCCTCTGTGTGTGTGTCCCTCTGTGTGTGTGTCCCTGTGTATGTGTGTCCCCGTGTATGTGTGTCCCTCTGTGTGTGTGTCCCTGTGTATGTGTGTCCCTGTGTATGTGTGTCCCCGTGTATGTGTGTCCCTCTGTGTGCGTGTCCCTGTGTATGTGTGTTGCTCTGTGTGTGTGTCCCTCTGTGTGTGTGTCCCTGTGTATGTGTGTCCCTGTGTATGTGTGTCCCTCTGTGTGTGTGTCCCTGTGTATATGTGTCCCTGTGTATATGTGTCCCTGTGTATGTGTGTCCCTCTGTGTGTGTGTCTCTTTGTGTTTGTGTCTCTGTGTTTTTCTGTGTTTGTCTATGTCTCTCTGTGAGTATCATTTTATAGCGTATCTAATATCTCCCCAGCCACTGACCTCACGTCACTGCATTATTTGTATATGATCTTTCCTGAACTATTGCATTTAATTACACTTTTAGAAGTAAGATTTTTTTTTATATTGTTATTTGCCTAGAAGTACTGCATATATATTGTTTATATTCACTCAGCAAACATATGTAAATGGTTCTGCTATGAAAAGGGTTATTATACTCAAAATTAAAATGCACATGAGTGCATTTCATACGCACATATGCCCATGAAATAGCGATAACCTTTAGTAGAAGCATGTTTGCTACTACAATGGTAATGCATTCATGTTTCTATTAAAAACTGAAATGCACTCATGCACATTATAATTTTAACTATTATAGACTTTAAGGTTTTTATTCTCTTAGACTACAAGTTGAATGAGCAATCCTTGAATCATAAAATCAAAGCTGCTTTATAGAAAAGTATTATGTATCTTGTATTAATTAAACATTTAACCTGTAGTGTTCCCTACTTTTTGGTTGCATGAGTAAAGCTTCTACTGAAATTATAAAGTAATGTAATTATTTAATACCTAAAACATGCAAATTGTCTGCATTTTTTTACACAGTGCTTGTTTAGATCCCAACAAAGCTTATAAAATAGTATCTAGGTACCATAAGTTGTAAATGTTATCTTGGCAACTTCAAAGAGGTGAACACATGAGTACTAGTATGACTGCAAAATTGTGATGCCTTATATTATATCAATATTTCTCTTAGTGATTGTTTTAAACATGTGAGTGTGATTACATACAGGGGAGTGACTACAGGTGTCACAACTGAGACTTGGCCAGGCCTTCAAGCAGGCCCACCTATCCAATTCCCACACTTTTCTGCAGTTTACATGGAACAGGAAATAAATGAGAATAGAATAAGTTGTAATATATAGATATGTTTATATTTAACTAACGTGTCTTTATATTTATTGCGCTGTAAGAGGCACAAGATTTTCGGGGTAGGCATGAACTAAAAGTGGCTGCTTACTCAAAATTTAAATGCACATGAATACATTTCATATGCACATATGCCCCTGACATAGCGATAACCTTTAGTAGAAGCATTTTTGCTAATACAATTGTATTGCATTAATGTTTCTATTATAAACTAAAATGTACTCATGCACATTATAATTTTGACTATTATGGTCTTTAAGGGTTTCATTCTCTTGGACTACAAGTTGAATGAGCAATCCTTGAATCATAAAATCAAAGTTGTTTCTATAGCAAAAATGACCTTGTTATTTATCTTGTACTAATGAAACATTTAACCTCTTGAGTCCCCAACTTTGTGGATGATGCCATGTAGTCTATTTAGAACATGTCTGTTTTGCAGCTGTAGTGTATTGGAGAGGCTGATCATGAACCTAATGATCTACCCCTAGTGCTCATAACTAGTACCAAGAGTACTACACAATATAAACTAGGTTTACAAGCTTTTGTCAATTGGAGTAGTGCTAAATCCTCAAGAAAAAGAAAAGGTTGGTCATGATAAGAAAGACAAATTTATTGAGTTAAGCTATTTTAGAAACCATTAATGAGATTGTGTTGTAGCAAAAGGGAATACAAGAGACACATAGGCCCTTATTTATGAAAATACAGACAGACAATATTCCCAGGCAGGGAACCTGTTTGCTTGCATTCTGGAAATGCTGGAATTTAGTTTTGCCCAAGAATTTTGATTGTGAGAGAGCAAGGGTTTCTTAATCATCCTGGACTTATAAATTAGGGATGTTTCACATCTTTAACCATAATCACCTTGAAAAACCTCTTGTTTATCTGTTTATCTTACTTTTACTGCTGCCAATTAAAGAAATATAAAATGAGTCCCTTCTCATATTAACAAATAATTGTGCATTGCGTAGGAGTGTTGGGGTCCTGATTACCAAATAATCCATTCCAGCCTCTAAGAAGTGGAAACATTACAGTTTTGTTCAGTTAGAGGAAAAACAAGTAAAATAAGTAATGAATGTGTTAGTTTAACATTTTGGCCTTGTTTACAAGTGTAACGCAAAAATATTAGCTTTATTGTATCTTAACATCACACAAATGTAATCAATAGCATTTCTATTTGGTGCTCATGTTACAAGCCCATGGTTATTATTTTTATTGCTCTAGTGCACTGGTTTTCAAACCCGTCCTCAGGCCTCCAAACAGGCCAAATTTTCAGGATTACCTTGGAAGAGAGCAGGTAAAATAGCCAGGTTTACTAATCAGCTAATTATTTCACCTGCACTCCAGTTCAGATTTCCTCAAAATGGACAGGATTGGAAAACAGTGCTCTAGTGATAGCCTAGGGCACTAACATCTGCATGTTGGATTATGAAGATAGTGAGGTTGCTCTAAATCCCATCTCATATCAGACAACTATGAGGACAGACAGTAAAAATCATGGAAGATATAGCTTGAGTGTTAAGCCATGTGTGCGCTAAGCCACAGGTGCTGAAGTGGTCAATTTTTTCAAGTAGTTCTTTGCTATAATATTAACAATAATGGTTTACTTCAGATGCCAAAAAGCAGAAAATCTTATAGGGGTATTTTAGATTGTCCTCAGGCACAACACTTAACTCCCCACTTGTAATACAAGTGCAATTTGCAAGCGCATAGCGCTACCTGTGCAATCCATTAAAAGTATAGGGTGCCCTAAAGAGTTTCAGCTGCAAGAATATGCTCTGTCTGAAGTTGTTAACCATCCACTTGTAATACCAATTACACAAGACCAAGTGCAAGATAACCTATCCTGTTCTATCAATTGTGCTTGACCTGTAACATAGCCCTTTATAGGTCTTACATTTTGAGTTTATGTAATTAAAAATAAGGAAATGTATATTAAAAAATTATAGTAATGAGGAAGACAGCAGTATACAAAAAATAACCTTAAATAACCTCAAAAAATGAAGACTGGAGTGACAGAAGGATATTAGATTAAGTCTATCATTAAATAATAGCATATTTTTAATATATAGAAACATTCCAGATTGTGTTAATGTTAGCACAAGCAAAAGCGCAAGATAACGCACCCTGTACTTTCGACTGTGCTCCATTTGTATTCTACTCTTTATGGGGAACTACATTTTGAATTTAATGTGCAATTAACTAGCTATATATGGACCACTTTATAAAAGAAAATTAAATTACACATTCTTTCACACCAACATGATTAAAAAAAAATAAACTCTCATTCACTCTAATGTGCTCATTTTTATTTGTAAAAATCATGGTTACAGTCTTAGTTTCTACCACTGACTCTCAATCAACATCTAAATTTGTTAATCTATTATGGTGCATTATCTTATACCATGAGGAAAAAAAAAGCATTTTTATCACGAAGGAACATAACATTCCAATTTACTTCAATTCTCAAATTTGCTTCATTCTCTTCGTATCATTTACAACATATGTGAAGAACATTTGAATGTGAAATATTTACAGAAAATACACATTATAATACTTTATTAAAAATAAATATTGCATACATACACTTTTACATGTTTTCATCTAATTAAAGGGATGTTAAACCCAATTTTTTTCAAATAGAGCATGCAATTTTAAGCAACTTTATAATTGACACCTATTATCAATCAGCAATATTGATATTCCTATATATATCTGTATAATACCAATATCTATCTATCTATCTATCTATCTATCTATCTATCTATATATATATAAAATACCATCAGATATATATAGAAATATGTATTTATGAATAAATATAAAAACATATTCTTCTATGTGCAGAACATTCAAATGTGAAATTCATATTTTCATGTCAGTTTAACGCACTAGAGAATATGCATTCAAGTTTGTGGGTGATTAAGGTGTTTTTTTCACTTTTTTATATATATAATTTGGAGTTTTAAAAGCCACAAAGAATGCATATTTTATGTCTATCATTTGTATCAGCTAACAGCCTTTCCTTACTTAATTAACTTAATTATTTTTTGTTAATTAAAAAAAAAAAAACAACAGATTAGTATACCAATGCCATTGAGAATATATTAACACAGTTTGTCAACTACTAATTCAGAATGATAGAAAAAAAATAATAATATATATATATATATATATATATTACAGTATCTCACAAAAGTTAGTACACCCCTCACATTTTTGTAAATATTTTATTATAACTTTTCATGTGACAACACTGAAGAAATGACACTTTACTACAATGTAAAGTAGTTAGTGTACAGCCTGTATAACAGTGTAAATTTGCTGTCCCCTCAAAATAACTCAACACAAAGCCTTTAATATCTAAACCTTTGGCAACAAAAGTGAGTACACCCCTAAGTGGAAATGTCCAAATTGGACCCAATTAGCCATTTTCCCTCCCTGGTGTCATGTGACTCATTAGTGTTACAAGGTCTCAGGTGTGAATGGGGAGCAGGTGTGTTAAATTTGGTGCTCTCACACTCTCATACTGGTCACTGAAAGTTCAACATGGTACTTCATGGCAAAGAAATCTCTGAGGATCTGAAAAAAAGAATTGTTGCTCTATATAAAGATGTCCTAGGCTATAATAAGATTGCCAAGACCCTGAAACTGAGCTGCAGCATGTTGGGCAAGACCATACAGCGGTTTCACAGGACAGGATCCACTCAGTACAGGCCTCGCTATGGTCGACCAAAGAGGTTGAGTACACGTGCTCAGCGTCATACCCAGAGGTTGTCTTTGGGAAATAGATGTATGAGAGCTGGCAGAATTGCTGCAGAGGTTGAATGTGTGAGGGGTCAGCCTATCATTGCTCAGACTATACGCCGCATACTGCATCAAATTGGTCTGCATGGCTGTCATCCCAGAAGGAAGCCTTTTCTAAAGATGATGCACAAGAAAGACCACAAACAGTTTTCTGAAGACAAGCAGACTAAGGACATGGATTACTGGAACCATGTCCTGTGGTCCGATGTATATCTATCTATCTATCTATCTATCTATCTATCTATATATATATATATATATATATATATATATATATATATATATATATATATATTACAGTATCTCACAAAAGTTAGTACACCCCTCACATTTTTGTAAATATTTTATTATATATTTTCATGTCACAACACTGAAGAAATGACACTTTGCTACAATGCAAAGTAGTGAGTATGCAGCCTGTATAACATTGTAAATTTGCTGCCCCATCAAAATAACTCAACACAAAGCCTTTAATGTCTAAACCGTTGGCAACAAAAGTGAGTACACCCCTAAGTGGAAATGTCCAAATTGGACCCAATTAGCCATTTTCCCTCCCTGGTGTCATGTGACTCATTAGTGTTACAAGGTCTCAGGTGTGAATGGGGAGCAGGTGTGTTAAATTTGGTGTTATCGCTCTCACACTGGTCACTGAAAGTTCAACATGGTACCTCATGGCAAAAGTTAGTTCAACATGGTACCTAATGTCTCTAAAATCCACCAGCTCTGTGATGTTGTCATGGAGGAGTGGAAGAGGACTCCAGCAGCAACCTGTGAACCTCTGGTGAACTCCATGCCCAAGAAGGTTAAGGCAGTGCTGGAACATTCAAATGTGAAATATTCATATTTTCATGTCAGTTTAACGCACTAGAGAATATGCATTCAAGTTTGTGGGTGAGTAAGGTGTGTATATTTTATGTCTATCATTTGTATCAGCTAACAGCCTTTCCTTACTTAATTAACTTAATTATTTTTTTGTTAATTAAAAAAACGACAACAACAGATTAGTATGCCAATGCCATTGAGAATATATTAACACAGTTTGTCAACTACTAATTCAGAATGATAGAAAGAAAATAATGTATATATATATATATATATATATATATATTACAGTATCTCACAAAAGTTAGTACACCCCTCACATTTTTGTAAATATTTTATTACAACTTTTCATGTGACAACACTGAAGAAATGACACTTTACTACAATGTAAAGTAGTGAGTGTACAGCCTGTATAACATCGTAAATTTGCTGTCCCCTCAAAATAACTCAACACAAAGCCTTTAATATCTAAACCGTTGGCAACAAAAGTGAGTACACCCCTAAGTGGAAATGTCCAAATTGGACCCAATTGGACCCAAATATTTTATTATATATTTTCATGTCACAACACTGAAGATATGACACTTTGCTACAATGCAAAGTAGTGAGTATACAGCCTGTATAACATTGTAAATTTGCTGCCCCATCAAAATAACTCAACAAAAAACATTTAATGTCTAAACCGTTGGCAACAAAAGTGAGTACACCCCTAAAATTGAGTACACCCCTAAGTGGAAATGTCCAAATTGGACCCAATTAGCCATTTTCCCTCCCTGGTGTCATGTGACTCATTAGTGTTACAAGGTCTCAGGTGTGAATGGGGAGCAGGTGTGTTAAATTTGGTGTTATCTCTCTCACACTCTCATACTGGTCACTGAAAGTTCAACATGGTACCTCATGGCAAAAGTTAGTTCAACATGGTACCTAATGTCTCTAAACTCCACCAGCTCTGTGATGTTGTCATGGAGGAGTGGAAGAGGACTCCAGCAGCAACCTGTGAACCTCTGGTGAACTCCATGCCCAAGAGGGTTAAGGCAGTGCTGGAAAATAATGGTGGCCACACAAAATATTGACACTTTGCACCCAATTTAGACATTTCCACTTAGGTGTGTACTCACTTTTGTTGCCTATGGTTTAGACATTAATGGCTATGTGTTGAGTTATTTTGAGGGGACAGCAAATTTACACTGTTATACAGGCTGTATACTCACTACTTTACATTGTAGCAAAGTGTAATTTCTTCAGTTTTGTCACATGAAAAGATATAATAAAATATTTACGGGGGGCGGAGCCTACAGCTGTAGCGGCAAGACGTGTCTTGAGGGAGCTCCTGGCTCTATTTTGGAGTTTCACCTGATAATTATATTGCCTTTCTCTAGAATTGAGTTTAATTAACAGCTAAAACCTAGCTAATCACTACTAGATTCAAGAATCTGTCAACCCTGGGAGGATCTTTCAGGATTAATCTTTGCCTATGCTCTACAGTTAGGCCTCACGGCTGCTGCGCTCACACAGTGTTTGCCGGTTTGTGGAGCCGGGGCTGCCGCATATTCCCCCCCCTAGGAGACTGGGGTTACGAGTAGTACTACTTACTACTACAGCAAATTACTTCCTATCATGGACGCCTTGGATGCAGTGGGCGTATGGGAGCGCAAAATGGAGACCGCGATCAAGCAATCTTATGAGCAGCTGCTAAAGGATCTCAGCATGCTACTTTTCATTGAAACAAATCACCATATTACTGTACCCACGGAGCCTACTGTCTGCTGCCAGCCGAGGGACATGGACATTCCTCTTTTGCAACCGCAAGTGGGGTCAGAGCATCCACACGCTCAAATTTACAGGGCCCATACTGCTGCTGAGACACGGGGTCTCACTGCAGGCCCGTGTGATCCGGAGTGGGAGACAGCAGACCGGGCGCAATTGCCGGCAGAGTCGAGCCCTGAGGTGAAGGCATCAGGGTCCCACACCCTAAAGAATACTCGGCAAGATGTGACCCCATCGCCAGCTTGGATACAGAGTGCCATGCTCCCAAACCTGACCATGTTAAATAGACTTCCCTCCCAAGCCGCATCATGCCTTGTGAGCACTGCCTTTATTGGGATGATTGCTATACCGGTTAATACCGTACAGACAGGTGCGGCTGATCCAGAGACACAGTGCGGAGCCTACATGGGAATGTCAAATCTGGACTACCATGCTCGGACAAACGATGCTAGAGCAGCACTAGCAGGAAATTTTTAATTGGCCACTGAATTCTTGTCCGTAACAACAAAGGGACAGCTGCTGCAACGTATAAAGTGGCAAGTATACTACGCACAGCAGATGCGATCTGGAGATCTGGCCTTGGGACACTCCTCCTTGAACAAGGTATCCTTAGATATGGACATAAAGAGTGTCTCCCCTCACTTTCAGTGTCCCTCCTCCATGCATACGGGGGTAAGATGCTTTAAACCACAAAGACTGCCTAGTACCTGGAAGGTGGGGATAGGTTAAACCACTTGGGAGAACCTGTGCTACCCTCACATTTATTAGCCACTATTGAACACTGTGACTGGAATTATATGAGTCTGAACCCATTACTATAGCCAGTTCACCTCTAGACATGTTATAGAATTTTCTAGAGTCTTTGTTTAGCATGCATCATCTAGGTTACTTGTTATTACTTTTTATGTCTTTTCCCTCCTCTGGTGTCTTATTGAGGATAGAGACAGTAACTATGTAGGAAACATAGAATAATTAAATAAGTGTTTTTAATGGAAGATGGCATCTATGTTATATAGAGGTATATTCAGCATGCTGCTTGAACTATGTTAGCTGGAAGTGAACGGCCATACTCTCACTGTAATTTAGTTAAGAAATATAAGATGGCTCTTGTGTAAACTATATTACTCCATTATATACCTAATTCATATATCATTGTCATTATTAATAATAAGAAAAGAGGTTCACTAATATTTTTCTCCTATATTAAGATGATTGTTCATGAGTGATCTTAGTTAAATTGAGGAGATGTATTCATTTAAATAATTGAGGTTTGAAATGCTTTTGGTCATTCATTTTTGTCCTAGTCTATTTGACTATATTAACCTTGAATGTATCAGTTGCATGTCTCATACTTAAGTGCTTATTTATATGATGTGTATCACAATGTGCAGGGGCCCTGCGAGTCCCCAATTATTATTGTTATATATTGTTTAAAATGAATAAAATTCCATTAAAAAAAAAAAAAAATATTTACAAAAATGTGATGGGTGTACTCACTTTTGTGAGATACTGACGGGGGCCCAAGCATGAAATTGCCTGTGGGCTGAAACACATATGTTCTCGGCAAAGACCCTTTCTTTATGCTTAACTGAAAGACTCTTACTCTGGACATTATATTGTATAACCTATGCTGAACTCTACATCAGTAACTGATAGGTACAGAGCACCTGATCCTGTTTTGCTCCGGTATTAAAAGCTTACATGTAGCCGTTTTCTGTGGAGGCCGGATATCGTTTTAATATAGCTGGGGATAACACTCTAGGGGTAAGGAGACGGCCGCTCTTTCCCTGAAGCCAGATGTCCCATGGAACATTGATATTTTAAAGGTTTACTAAACATTATACCTGCATCATTGAAGTAAACACAGTGACGTCAGAGGACCAGGAGGGCTTAAAGGACGAGATTATGCTACTTGTTTGTACACAAGCTCTCATTAAAGGGAGTCCCAGGAGGGGAATGTAAGCCACTCGACCCAGGATCACGTAAGCAAATTGCCCATTTTGCATTGACATTGCACCTTTACACCAAGGATTATTTCTCCAGTCCGGTCTGACCTAGAGTGCGGCGAGAGCCGCGGTCATACACCCAGAAGATTATTCTGGACTTTGTATCCTACTGGTATTTACTATTTGAGCAATGGGTAGCAATCTAACTCTGTATCATTTTATGTGCTAAAGCAGCACGCTTGTGGTATATCACTTATACATGTCTGTTTAGTATGTGTAAATAATTACATTGTACTTAGATATGTGCAGCATAGGTTTACTTTGTTTCTTTTAATAGGTGTGTCACACAGAGATTCTTTTGAATCAGATTTTATTATAAACTAATAAAATAAGATTGTTTTGAAACATTAAAACTGCTGAATTCCCTTTCTTTTATAGGAAGAAATAGTTATTCTCTTAGATCTCTCTCTTTTTTTAGTCATTTGAAATTTTAATAAAAAGCGCCTGCACCATTACCAATAAAAAGGCACAAATAATCACCAGGCCTACTAGTTGATTGTAGACAGCCTGGTTTGGGATAAAGTTTTTTCTCTCTCCTCTATTAATGTATATATATATATATATATATATATATATATATATATATATATATATATACGTATATGTATAAATGGTACTCTAAGCAATGTGATGAGAGGATGTAAAGTTTAGAATCAAGAAGCTGAAAAAGTGTTTTAGTGTTTCTGGTGCACTTTAATCCCTTATCTGATTAGCAGCAACATTTATCCTCTACAGCTATGTGCATGTATGTTTGTGGCAGCTTACCAAATCAATCACTGTTAAGGGTGCGTAGTTGTTGAATAGTGATAGAGTCAGCATTTTCATTATGTAATTAACAATAAGAAAATTTATAGTGAGATCAATTTTTCTGTCCCAGTTGTGACCTTCCACAAGATAACAGCAGTATTACAAAAGATACCCTTAAATAACCTCAAAACAGGAAAGAGTGGAGTGAATCGGTGCACAAAATGATTTGAAATGAAATCCATTATTAAAATATAGCATATTTTTAAAACACAAAAAACAAAAGCAGCGCAGTTTCACTGCAAATTGGTTGCATACATCAATGCACAAATAAACTGCAGATAACTTCAATCATCAAATGTTAGGTGCAAGAAATATATTTGCTACATATAAAAGTAGCAGTTAATAAAATAAGTGTAAAATAATATTCAATATAAAAAGCTAATCTGAAACACATTAGAAGATTATATTGGATGGCTTAAAGGGACATAACACCCAAAACATTTCTTTCATAATTCAGATTTTTATTTTTAAAACCACTTTCTTATTTTCTTCTATTATCACATTTTCCTTGTTCTTTTGGTATCTTTTGTTAAAAAGCAGGTACGTAATCTCAGGAGCGGGCACATGTCTGGAGCACTATAGGGCAGCAGTTTTGCAAGAATGTTATGCTTCTGCAAGAGCACTAGATTGCAGCACTATTTACTGTTATGCAGTACTCCAAACACCTACCTAGGTATATCTTCAACAAAGAATACCATGAAGTAAACTTAAAATTTTTTAAAAAATGGTATGCTCTGTCTTAAAGGGACATAAAACAAGTTGGGATAGAGACAAAATAAGACAAGATATAATAATATGCACTTTAATTACTTAACCTGCAAATTTATACTGCAGTGCATCGCCATAAACCCTTTCTTTTTAGTTTCTGTATTGTAAAGCTCTAACTTCCCCCACACATTTCCTTCTATGGCTGTATCTATATCTATTGTTGTTTTGGTAGAATGCAAAAATTCACAGGGATTATCTGCTGGAGCATGCCTAGAAGCTGTGGACTCAGTTGAAATACAATGCCTGTGTCTAAACACTGATAAGGGGGGTGGATTTGGCTTCTACAGACTTAGCTATGTAATTAATTTTGCTTATTTTTGAAGATTAACAAACAATTTTTAATGCAAACCATTTTTAATTAATCAGCCCTTTTAGGATATGCACAGATCTCAACCTGTTTTATGTCCCTTTAATCATAAAATCTTTTTGAAGATCTCATATCCCTTTACAAGGGAGAGTAAATATAATTTTTTGCAATGTAATTAAATAGATTGTAAAGTCCAAATTTAACCTTTATTATTCAGATACAGCCTGTTTTTTAAACACGTTTCATGTTTACTTCTATGGTTGATTTTGCTTTATTCTCTTGGTATTCTTTGTTGAAGGGTTATTCTTGGTAGGTGCATAGGGGGTTAGAGTTTGCAAGTGTTATACACTGTTGTAAACACTGCTGCCATATAGAGTTAAAGACATGTGCATGCTTTTGATCCTACCTAGATTCACTTTTTAACAAATGATACCAAAAGAACAAAACAAATATGATCACATCAATTGGAAAGTTGTTCTATCAAACAATGAAAATGTAATTTGGACTTTATTGCCCCTTTAAAGCATTGTAACTCCAAATTGTGATAGCTTGCTGGCTGCTTTAAATTGCATTCAAATATATATTTACATGCTTGTTTATCTATAAACACCAGTTCCCCCTGGCAGAGGGCCTCTATTTCTTCTGTGACAAAGGGGGTAATAGAGCTACTCAGAGGTTGCATTGCCACCCCAAAGGCACTAACATAGCTAGATTATGAGTGGAGCGCTATTTATTGCTCCCACTCGTACGTTAACTCCATTAGATGGAGGCTTTTTGCACACACCAGTTAGCACGCATATTACAAGTTGAAAGTTAAAAGTTTTCACAGGAGCACTAAGCCGATGTTCGAATAACGCAACCATGTTAACGCATTCCCCAATAGACTTCAATGGAGCAGGAAAAGTAAAAAAAAAAAGGCCTTGCTCACCCATAAACCCTATCACATTTTCACAAGTGTGCTTACCCAAATAAAATATTAATATTTAACATTTAAAAAACGTTCTTCACGTAAAAGAATATCTTCTATTCATTCATAAATATGCATTTTATATATACAGGTATATATATATATATGTTTTTCTACATATACAGATATATATAGATATATAGGAATATCTATTTATAAATACTTAGAGCATATTCAATTATGTGAAGAACTTTGGAATGTGGGATTTTTGCATTAAAGGGACAGTATCCTTGAAAAATGTTATTATTTAAAACAATAGATAATCCCTTTATTACCCATTCCTCAGGTTTGCATAACCAACACCATTATATTAATGGACCACTAAATAAAGTAGAATTGCATAATTATAAAGTGCATAAAAAATAGACAATGCAATTACACCTACTCTAAGACCCATATTTATCAAGCTCCGTACGGAAGGGCCGTGTTTCTGACGAGTCTTCAGACTCGCCAGAAACACAAGTTATGAAGCAGCGGTCTAAAGACCACTGCTTCATAACCCTGTCCGCCTGCCCTGAGCAGGCAGACAGGAATCGCCGGAAATCAACCCGATCGAACCCAGAGTCAGCGGCGTTGCACCAGCAGCTCTTGTGAGCTGCTGGTGCAATGTTAAATGCGGAGAGCGTATTGCTCTTCGCATTTAGCGAGGTCTTGTGGACCTGATCCGCAGTGTCGGATCAGGTCTGCAAGACCATTGATAAATAGGGGCCTAAATGTCAAATAAGCAGCAGATTTTTTTTTCTAGCAAATTAATTTTGTCTCCGATTTCCTGGTATCCCTGTATCATGTGTAGGGATGGGCGAATGTGTAAATTTCCAAATTCGAATGTTATAACAAATGTTATTACCGAAATTCGAATTACAAATCCGAATGTTGATACAAAGGAATATTCTTAAAAATTGTATAATTGAATGCTATTTACAGTTTTTGAATGACACTTTCAAATTCAAATGTTTATAATTAGATCAAATGGCCACATTCAAAATTTCGAATTTAACATTCTATTTAACAAATACTATTCAGAAGTTCAATAGTTCATGTGGTAGGGAATCTAGCAAATTGATACATAATAGATACAAATATATCAATTTGAATGTTTCTATTTCGATCGAATATTGCATAATTTGAATATTATATTTAAAGAAAGCCTTAGAAATACTACTACAAATATATAAATTCGAAGTTTTCGAATTCGAATATTGCATAATTCGAATATTACATTGAAATAAAGCATTATAGAAACACTATTACAAATATATAAATTCAATTTTTTTTTAATTAGAATATTGCATAATTCAAATATTACATTTAAAGAAAGCATTAGAAATACTATTACAAATATATAAATTCAAATTTTTCGAATATTTTCGAATGTAATTGTAAAATTCGAAACCGAACATTCGAAAATCAAAAATTAGAATGTTATATAAACATCCGAAATTCGATTTCAACGAATGAATGTGTTAAAATATGTTTTATTTTTCTAATGTTGTGAAACATTCGCCCTTCCCTAATCATGTGACAGACATCAACCAATCCCAGACTAGTATACGTTTACCCTGTGAGCTTGTGCACATGCTCAGTAGGAGCTTGTTCCCCAAAAAGTGTGTATATAGAAAGACTGAGCAAAATTTGATAACGGAAGTAAATTGGAAAGTGTCTTAAAACTGCATGTTCTTTCTGAATCAGAAAAGTTTATTTTGACTTGAGTGTATTTTGTACCTTGTATATAAGCCTCTGCAAACTAGCCTATTATCTCAGACTTGCATTTTAGCCAATCAGTGCTGAGTCATAAATAACCCCATGGGAGTGAGCACAATGTTATCTATATAACAAACATGAACTAGCGCTATCTGTGAAAAACTTTGAATGCACTAAGAGGCGGCCTTTAATGGCTTAGAAATAAGTTTGAGAATACCTAGGTTTAGATTTCAATAACGAATATCAAGAGAGCAAAGCATATTTGATGATAAAAGTAATTTGGAAAGTTGTTTAAAAATGCATGCCCTATCTGAATCACAAATACTTAATTTTGACTTGACTGTCCTTTAAATACTCAGTTAAATACTTTATTAAAAGTAAATATTGCATAAATATGCTTTTACATTTTTTTCAGCTACTTGACTTCAAAGAGCTCCAATGCACTTATACATGTTAATATGTATATATATATATATATATATATATACACAAAAAATATATGACTGAAATACATACATACACATATAAATACATAAATACATATGTACACATACATGTATATGTATGTATCTCCATGTTAAAGCCCTTTGCAAGGATTTTATTTCATCAATAGTTTTTATCAGAGATTGTTATTATGATTGTAACTGTACACTTAAATGTATTTTTGAAGTATTTGTTTCCACTTTTTTGTCTCAGTTAACAGTTAACCAGAGCTCTGAAGTCACACTATCCCGACTCGCATTAAATTTAGCGAACACATTTACTTTCAACCTCTAATATGCACGCTACTTCTGACTCACGCAAAGAACCGCAATATACCCCTTTTCACTTGCGCTCAGCAGTTAGCTCACCACTCGTAATCTAGCCCATAACGTGCTCTCTTGGCTCTGCGTTACAAGCTATTGAAAAAAATCATGCAATTCTCTGTTTACTTTTGTTTCATAGCCTGTTACAAAGAGCAGAGTCAGTTTGCTCTTATGGGGTAGGAGTTATGGCATTTGATTTGCTATAACTCTCACTTTTAGAAACAGAAGAAAAAAGTGTCTATACCAGCTCAAATATATAAACAATCCCATGAGAGTTAAAAAAAAGCAATTCCATAACATGTTTTAAAGCAAGAAGCAATAAACTAATTTTGGTTTAAAAATTGTAATGTTATCTGTGCCTTTAAAAGTGTTATATCCAAATTCCTTCTGCAATGACAAATAGTTTCACAGCATTGCTTATAGCTTACTGTTAACTTTATTGTTCATATTGAATAAGAACCAGAATTTAGTTATAAAGACCAGGACAAGGTACACTATGTTCAATGATGCAAAGTAGCCATTCTTAGTTTCTATGAGAAATACAAGGACATTAAATGCAAAATTAAATCTACCATAAAATGTGTAAATAGGCATAGTAAGAAGAAATGCAATACACACTTATAAAATGCAGAGCAGCTTATTAGAACCTGAAGGCCCATTGAGTCTGCCTATATTCTTAAGTAGGAGCTTAATTCATTTTTAAATAAAATAGAAATAAAGCATAAAAAGAATCACAGTGTTGCAACTTTAATAAATGGTGAAACAGGAAACATAAGTGCAGATAACAAAACTGCCCATAGTGACTCACAAGAAGCAAATCAAAATATATAAAGTACATAGGGCTAGATTACAAGTGGAACGCTAATTATCGGGCTCCCGCAAATGGGCAAATTGCCTATTTGTGGGAGAGTGATAATTAACCAGCCATTACAAGTGGCTGGTTATTGCTACCGCTAGCTCGAAAACAAAATGTATGCTTACTTGATAAATTCTTTCTTTCCGGATATGGAGAGTTCACAACATCATTTAATTACTAGTGGGAATATCACTCCTGGCCAGCTGGAGGAGGCAAAGAGCACCACAGCAAAGCTGTTAAGTGTCACTCCCCTACCCATAATCCCCAATCATTCGACTAAAGGGAAATGGAAATAGAATAACACAAAGGTGTAGAGGTGCCTGAGGTTTAGTAAAAAATAACTGTCTTATACCCAAGCTATAGGACACAAAAACCCAAAGGAGGCCTTAGCCGAGGCAAAAGTATAAAATTTGGAAAATTTGGAAAAAGTATGCAGAGAGGACCAAGTTGCAGCCTTGCAAAGCTGTTCCACAGAAGTTTCATCTTTGAAAGCCCAAGAAGAGGAGACAGCCCTAGAGGAATGAGCTGTCCAGCAGTCTCATAAGCAAAACAAATCATAATTCTCAACCAGAGGGAAAGAGAAGTAGAAGTAGCCTTCTGACCCTTACGCTTTCCTGAGAAACAAACAAACAGGGCAGAAGACTGGCAAAAATCCTTAGTCACCTGTAGGTAGAATTTTAGAGCACACACAACATCCAAGTTGTGCAACAGACGTTCTTCATGACAAGAAGGATTGGGACAGAGAGAATTAACAACAATTTCCTGATTAATATTTCTATCCAAATCCACTTTAGAAAGAAACCCCAATTTAGTATGAAAAACCGCCTTATCCGCATGAAAGATAAGGTAAAGGCGAATCACAATGCAAAGCCGAGAGTTCGGAAACTCTCCAAGCAGAAGAGATAGCAATAACAAAAAACAATACCTTCCAAGATAGCAACTTAATATCTATGGAATGCATTGGCTCAAACGGAGCCTGCTGCAAAACTTTAAGGACAAGATTAAGACTCCAAGGAGGAGCAACAGGTTTAAACACGGCCTGATTCTGACCAGGGTCTGACAAAAAGATTGAACATCTGCACATCCGCCAGACGCTTGTGTAACAAAATAGATAATGCAGAAATTTTCAGAGAACTGAATGACAACCGTTTCTCCAGACCTTCCTGGAGAAAAGAAAAATTCTAGGAATCCTGACCCTACTCCAAGGGGCCTTAGATTCACACCAATAAAGGTATTTACACCATACCATATGGTAAATTTTTTGAGTAACAGACTTGCGAGCCTGGATCATGGTCTCAATGACCGACTCAGAAAATCCGCACTTAGACAGAACTAAGCGTTCAGTCTCCAAGCAGTCAGCTTCAGAGAAACGTGATTTGGATGGATGAATGGACCCTGGGTTAGAAGGTGCTGTCCGACTGAAACCTGATAAACCAGGCTAATGACAATTGAGGCCAAGCCATCAGAGCATTGTAAATCACTCTAAACTCCAATATGTTTATGGGGAGAGCAAACTCCTCCCGAGTCCATAGTCCCTGCACCTTTAACGAGTCCCAGACTGCTCCCCAGCCTAGCAGGCTGGTGTCCCTGGTCACAATCACCCAAGAAGGTCTCCAGAAGCATGTCCCCTGAGACAGATGGTCCTGAGAAAGCCATCACGGGAGAGAGTCTCTTGTCAACTGGTCTGGATCTATCATCTGAGACAGATCCGATTGGTCTCCATTCCATTGTCTGAGCATGCATAATTGCAGAGCTCTTAAATGGAATTGAGCAAAGGGAATGATGTCCATGGAAGCGACCAATCAGACCAATTATCTCCATACATTGAGCCACTGATGATCGAAAAGTAGACTGAAGAGAGAGGCAAGAGAAGAGAATTTTGGATTTTCTGACCTCCGTCAGACAAATTTTTATAGATAGGGAATGTATTATGGTCCCTAAGAAAACCACCCTTGTAGCTGGAACAAGGGAACTCTTTTCCAGATACACTTTACAACTATGGGAACATAGAAAAGGCAACAAGATCCCTGTATGAGAGTTTGCTTGTTGAAAAGATGGTACCTGAACCAATATGTCATCCAGGTATGGCGCCACTGCAATTCCCTGAGACCTGATCACTGCCAAGAGAGCCCCCAGAACCTTTGAGAAAATTCTGAGATCTGTGGCAATGCCAAATGTAAGAGCCACAAACTGAAAGTGTTTGTCTAGAAAGGCAAATCTCAGGAATTTGTGATGATCCCTGTGGATAGGAACATGAAGATACGAGTCCTTCAGGTCTATGGTCCTCATGATCTGACCCTCTTGGACAAAAGGAAGAATGGAACTAATGGCTTACATTTTGAAGGATGGTACCCTGAGAAACTTATAGAGGCAATTTAGGTCTAAAATGGGTCACAAACAGATTTAAATAGAATCCTTGACCCTGTTCCCTTACTGGAACTGGAACAAACACTCCCAGGGAGGAAAGGTCCTTAACAAAATTCAAGAATGCCTCTCTTTTTACCTGGTCTGCAGATAATCTTGAGAGGTAGAATCTGCCCCTGGGAGGGAATTTTTTTAATTCTATTTTGTAACTTTGAGATACTATGTCATTTCAATGCTTGACAAAACAGGGAAAGTCTGCCCCCCACTTTATCTGAACCCAGACCAGGGGCCGACCCTTCATGCTGAATTAGACTCAGCAGAGGGTTTCTTTGATTGCTTCCCCTTATTCCAAGACTGATTGGGATTCCAATAAGAGTTGGACTGCTCTTGCTTGGAAGAGGGAGTGGAAGACTTTTGACCTTTGAAGTTACGAAAGGAACTAAAATTACTTTGCCGTCCTTTGAGACTTTTCTTGTTTTGCAGTAGAAAATACCCTTTTCCACCCATAATAATAAAAATGATTTCTTCCAGACCAGTTCCAAACAAGGTCTTCCCCTTGTAAGGAAGTGCAAGAAGCTTGGACTTAAAGATAACATCAGCTGACCAAGATTTTAGCCACAATGCCCTGCGGGCTGGGACAGTGAAGCCAGACATTTTGGCTCCCAGTCTAATAACATGGATGTTAGTATCAGAAATAAAAGAATTGGCTAGTTTGAGAGCCTTAATCCTATCTTGTATCTCCTCCAATGGAGTCTCTACTAAAATTGATTCAGACAAGGCGTTGCACCAATAAAATGCTGCACTTGCTACTGTGGCAATACAAACTTCAGGTTCCCATCGAAGACCTTAATGAACATACATCTTCTTAAATAATCTTCCAGCTTTTTGTCCATGGGATCCTTAATGGAGCAGCTATCCTCTACAGGGATCGTAGTTCTCTTAGCCAGAGTAGAAATAGAGCCTTCTACTTTAGGCACCATGTGCCAAGAATCTTTAATGGAGTCAGCAACAGAAAACATTTTTTTTTTTTAAATACAGGAAATGGTGAGAAAGGAATCCCTGGCTTCTCCATTCCTGTGAAATAATCTCCATCACACAGTCTGGAACATGAAAAACTTCCACAGAAGAAGGAACATCATAGTATTTATTAAGTTTACTAGACTTCTTAGGGTTGACAATGACAGAATTATCCAATAACTCCTTTAACAGCACACAAAGGTGTTCAAGCTTAAATTTTAATGTTTACTTCTTCAGTATCAGATGAAGGATTAATACTGTCCAAATCAGGGATTTCACCCTCATAGGCTAACGGCATATCATCAGACTTATGAGTGAGGGCAAACTGCATAGCAGTAAGTGGAACAGAAACCTTACTATCTGAATGTCTTATTTTCCTCTTGCGTTTTCCCAGCATAGGAAAAGCAGATAATGCCACAGATACTGCAGAAGATATATACTCGTGCAGCAAAATCTGCAGGCAAATAAACTCCACCAGGAGGCTGAGAGGAACTGCAGGGAACTGTATGTGACGCCATAGAGACTTGGTACGTTTGAGGAAAAAGATGTGGCATTGCCTGAACAGCATCATCCTGAGAGACAGTGGGCTCAGAGGGCAACAATTTATCTTTAAATTGAAGTGTTCTAACTAAGCATGCAGCACAGAATTGCATAGGCAAAACTATTTGTGCCTCCTGGCATAACAAGCATTTGTCAAAAAACACAAAGTCGGGGGGCGGAGCCAGCTGCCAACATGGATGGTCGCAAAAAAAATGAAGCTCCGATTAATAGCTCTGTGAAGAGATTAACTGCTATCTATCAACGGCTTAACTACCTTTAAAAATCCTTTTAATGACTTCAAGACTGCTCTAGAGCATATTGTTATCTATGCAGACCCAATTATTTTAACCATCACAGCAAGATTTGGGTTAATAGCCGCTGAGACGCATGGCTTTCAATATGGAGAGATCTTACGCTACACTTCAGTTCGTGCTGAAGAACTTGGAGTCTAAGATGGACGGCTATTTTGAGGATCTCATTAAAGTATGTAGTAGCACGGATGGTGTCTGCGCCACTTGGACTAGCGGGGAGACTCCAACACCCAATAAAGAGGGAGATCAAAACAAATCGGGTCAGAGCAGCCCATCTTTAGACCGCATTGAACCGGGGGAGGAGAGCCCACCGCACCCAGAGGCTATTGGGCCTAATGAGAATCAACCTGTGTCAGCAGTGCAACGTGTGCTCAAAGTTATGTAAGACAAAAATATTGAGATTCAGACTGCCAGTTATATAGGCTCGATTCCCTGTCTCACTGACCTGAGCCCTGACGGGCCCTTACTTCCTTCGCCCTCTGGGAAACCGGGGGTTCATGACCCTGGGGCTCTTTTTGAACATGGTGACAGCGCTCTGCCCTGCAGCCCCCTCCATGACTCACGTGATATTGAGCCGCTCGCTCGGATGCCATTTGTGCCTCAGACGGGATTACCAGTGTTGGAGAGCGCTCCAGACCCAAGACCACAAGATCTACTACCGGGCAGTATAAAAATAGCTCCCGAAACCATTCTATACACGAGAGGAGCTGTCTTCCGATCAACCACAGATCTAAGTAGGAGAGACAGATCGTTGCATAACAGAGGTGACAGTCAACCTCAAAGCATCTGGACCTATAGACCCTGGATCCCTCTAACCTGGGTTTGTATCGATGTACTGTTATCATCCCATAATAGAATTGGTGTTGGCTAAGGAGATGTATGGATACTTCTCAGGAAGGAACATTCTCGCCCAGTTTTTGACTTATGCTATATTCCAGAGAAGAGTTTGCAGCATAGGTTGAGCTATATGTTGGACTCTGTCCTTACCCTAAGTTCTCAATTGTAATTTGTAAATCCTTCCTGATGACTCTTTTACTCTCTCCCCTTTTGATAAAGTTTGCTGTGTTGGTAACTCACTGAAAATTAAGACGTTTAATTATACCCAGTTTCCAATTATTTTTAAGACACATTCCATATCTGCAGTTTCTATTATCTAATCTTGTTTTTTTTTTTTTTTGTTATTTATACCAGGACATGCATTTTCATATATTTTTATTATATACTATTCTTATTGATTCATATGCTAAAGGTTTATTTTACCACAGGTATCAGATTACAGCGCTCATAGTGTTTATTGCATAGCACCATTCTCACTTTAGTTGGCATTGTGACTCCCTCCACACCCCTCTTGCTTCATCCCATGGCATTTTAAGGGAGGTCTAATAATTGATTAGGTTGCATATGTGCTCTCTGAACTAATTATAATGTTGTCACACCTATACCACCCCCATATGCTAATATTCCTATTGACCATCACTATACGTATGGTACATAAGTTAATATAACCTTCATTTGCCACGAGATACACTTCATGTCTGTTATAGATGTTTAGAGCCGATCTATACTATACCCAGCATTCCATGTATTCTCCTTATGATCAATATTTGCTGTACAATATTGCATAATGAGAAGCTCTTAGATTAACCTAGAGGAGCTCCACCAGCAGCGGCCTTAACCCTCCCTACTTTAGCATTCAAGTAAATTGTTCAGGCCAACTATATACTGCATAGACTGGTATAACTACATTCTGTTATGATAACAGCTATATACTCCTCCAATACGTAGATATGACATAGCTGTGGTAGCTTGGTTTAAATAGTGCCCTTTGGGTGGCAAGCACGGACTGTACATCGCAACAAGCCTAAAGCAGTGCCTCTAGTATGTTAGTACAGTCTCTATATCGTAACAAGCCTAACACAGTTCCTCTAGTATATAGGTACAGCTGATACATGGCAATAAATGTAGTGTAGTCCCTTTAGCATATGGGATTAATAAGAGCTCAGTACCAAGTTGAAATTCAGGCAGCTATGTAGACCATGCTATTTGTTGATAATTACTAGCTCTTGCTATATATATATATATGCTGTGAAGAGGGATCAGCTGCAATGCTACAATTGCTTGTGGTAATAATGAGTGTTCTCTGTATTTCTCCTCCTACATGGTTGTATAGAGACAGTCCGTATTGTTTCTTGATGACCATATTATATGCATCTATCGCCCCCATCGGACCCCTCTCCTCCCTTTCCCGCCGGCTTTTATTACCGGCGGGTCATACCCCTACTCCTTTTACCCACATCGCCTATAGTTGGCATTTCCCCAGGAGAGGGGCTCATGTAATAGTCCTTTACCCCCGTATATATGAACCTCTTCCCCTATTTGTATTCGATATAGGAAACTACCCTTACTCTTATACACCCCGCCTTAAGGTTACTTATAGGGTACATAGTAAATATCCCCACTTTAGTGTATTTTGACACCCCGAGATCCAACTGCATTTACAAACTCAACCTACTAACTGGCTCCACCCTCCACTCCCCCCCCCCACTCCCCCCCCCCCCAATCTACTTTGAGCGGCTCTTGCCCGCTGCATCCCCCTTCCCTATAAAACCATAGACCTCACTCCTCACTGGCCCCAACCTTATCTGACTGGATATCCCAACTTATTTTTACGGCACTGAAAGGACCATTTTTGTTTATACTTCATATATGTTATTCTATTATAAAAATGAAGTCTTGCTAGAGATAGCCCAAATTTTGTAATGGCATTGAGATATATAGATATATAATGTTTTCTTTACATGGTTCTATCTGCCATACTCTTCTAATTATACTATGTATACGCTTATCTGTGAATGTTTTGGGGCATACCTTATTTGTTGTATCTGTTTATGACTTCAATAAAAATAAATTTAAAAAAAAAAAAAAAAACACAAAGTCTTGGTCCATGTCCATACTACTAAAAAAAATTCCCCAAATTGTAGAATTTTTTTAAATACACGGACACTTTAAGAATTTTTAATACCACAGAAGTCTCTAAAATGATCATATAGTAGATCGACACTGAAGAGACTGAAATTCAATGACGCCGCTCTGCTCCGTAAATATCGACAGCAGAGGAAACTATGCATCAAGTAAAAGGCGCGCATTTCCCTCTGCCTACAACAAAAGATGCAAGTAGCTGCAGCTGGTTTCAAACTCAAGCAGTTTGTCAGTTAGCCTTCAGGCTCGCCAGAAACAGAATTTATGAAGAAGCGGTCTAAAGACTGCTGCTCCATAACTTGTCCCCCTGCTCTGATACGGCGGACAGAAATTTACCTGATCAAATAAAATCGGGTTGATTGACACCCCCTGCCAACAGTGAATGTTGTAGGCATTTATCGATGTGCAGCGGACATGATACACTACATTGTATCATGTCCGCTTACACATTAATAAATTGACCCCTAGTCTCAACATACATAATGTGCCTGACAACTGCCAAAGAAAATCCTGTATAAAGGATTTTAAAGATGTCCCCATCTCTAGCATATAACATATTCTTCTGAAGTGCAAGTCTCCAAGACCTAGAAGACAAAAGCACTTACAGGAGTCTAGCTGTCCAGGAGTGATATTCCTACTTGAAATTGAATGATGTTGTGGACTCTCCATATCTTAGGAAAGAAATAGCAATTAGAGTTTAGAAAATTATCCAGGGATCCCATCTCAGGTTAATTTTTTAAAAGTGTCCGAAATGCCCTCAAAATAGAGGGCATTATAGTTTTTTATTTTTAAAAAATCTAGCATTTAAAAAAAATAGGCAGTTTTGGAGCTTTAAAGTTGGTGGGAGTGAGGTGTTAGAAATAAAATGGCACTGAAAAGTGTCTTTACATTGCGATCTATGGAAACTGTGTGTAAATATATATGTATATGCTTATATACATATATAGGTATGCGTTAATATGTGTATATACACATATTTATACATAAATATATATATTTTCATACATATATATGTAAAAATGCTGCCCCTCGCTGCTACTTTCCCCCTTTGCTGCGCGTGATTCTGATGCCATCTGTGATGGCATCAGAACGAGGCTCCCATAGGAGTCTATGGAAGCGCGCTCTTGTGAGCTTGTTTTTGCATTGTGATTTACTTGTAATACCAGCACACATTATCATGCGCTAGTATTACAAAGTGGAGAGCTAATATCACTTGCACGCAAATAATATTTAGTGCTTCACTTGTAATTTAGCCCATAATGTGTATGTGTATACAACAGACATCCTATCTGTATCACTGGCAACCCGGATCCATGATTAAAATGTACATCTTACCAGCTACCAGCTGGCACCAAGTATCTTCATGTAGGCTACACCCTTTTGCATCATACTCTATAGCTGACATTGTTCCGACAGTTACACCATACTTTCCAAAGAACTCTTCATTGGTCTCTTTAATGGATCATACAATTTGTGAGAACAATCATCTATTCTTTTAAAATATCCTTGCATGATTGAAGTTTGCATGATTGAGTGTTTGCATGATTGAGGGTCTCTGTTGTATACACATATGCTTTGCATATAATTGTGAATAGAACCCGGGGGGGGGGGTAGTTTTAGAATTGCATGGAGTGTAAGCTCTATTTGCTCTGCATAATTAAACTGTAAGATATATTTATACATGTCTCAGGCAATCAATTCCTAAAGTCTTTATCCCTGCCAACTCTATCACAATACTTTTTTGTCCGCTTTTCTTGTAACTTACCTATTCAGGTTGTGCTTTTTCCTTTCTTGTAATTGTTCAGAACAATACAAAGGGCTTCATTTATTAAGCAGCATATGCTTCTTAACCCGTCTGCAACTTTTTACATGTTCGCTTGATATTTAATAAATCAACCCCAAAATGTGCAAACTTTTGAAAATATATTGCATTTACGTTTCAATTTTAATACTTGAAAGCTGTTAGATTATTTCAATAATATAGCTAAATTGTCTACTCTTCTATATTAGTGATTGTAAGAAATGAAAGAAATAAAAATGTTCCCAGCAAACAAATTGCTTTGTCATCCACTGTTTGTATAACTGGTGAATTCTTTTTGCAAAGCAAAGCTGATACTAGCTCCAGTGGAAACAATGATGTTTACTCTATCTAAGAAAGTGTTTGTTTATTTTTTTCTGCTCAAACAATTTTTAGATTCCAGTTTCAGTTCTTGATCTATTTTATAATACTTAGAAAAATATTTAGGTGGAAAAAAATCCCAAACAGATTTAGAATGATAATGTGCATTTTTTTGTGCTTTGATATTGGTTAATTCTTCATAGAGAATAATGTTTTGTTCAATTTACATTCTACATAATTTATCATTAAAATGACATTTGCTGCTCTTCTGAAATCGTTTCATGTCCTTGTGTTTCTAAAGATCCTATAGATCATATACATTGCCTGACTGTATGCCAGTTTAAATCTTATTGCTGGCATATAAAAATAATTTCTCCCTAAGTCATTAAATCAATTTGGCATTACAGCAAGTGCATTTTATAATCTTCATGCTCCAATGAGCTAAAAACTTAGCCGATACAGAAGCAGTAGAACATCTGCAGAATAGCAAACAAATACAATACATCACAGGCAAACATGCACTGTTCTTTTGTCTCTTATTATAAATCATATTGCTACTTCTTAAATGATGTCAACTTATATTTCAATGAATAGATTGTAGGGTAGTGTCAGCTAATGTGTCTATCTGCCTATTTATATATGTATCATCTCTCTATCTATCTATCTATCTATCTATCCATCTATCTATATATCATCTATCTATACAGGTGTATATATATATATATATATATATATATATATACATATACACACACACACATACATACACATATATATATATATATATATATATATATATATATATATATATATATATATAGAGAGAGAGAGAGAGAGAGAGAGAGAGAGAGAGAGATAGATAGATAGATAGATAGAGAGAGAGAGAGAGAGAGAGAGAGAGAGAGAGAGAGAGAGAGAGGGAGAGAGAATACAACAGAAGAGAGTACACCCATGTGACATCTCACTTAAATGTCAAATAATTGAAAACAAAAAAACAAATACTTTAGAAAAACTATATTGAATATATAGGCCCTAAAGAAGAAGTTCAATACAACAAAAGGGAATAAACCTGTTATAACTGACACACAAGTTAGAAAACCTGTGATCAATGAAACAAAATAAAGTAAACCTGTGATTTCCAATTAGCCTAAATGCATGAACATGGTTATACAATGACCATAACTACATTTAACCAAAATTTGACAAAACTATAGGCAATACCACCATTGCACCGATCTTCTTGTCATTTTACCATAAAATTAATGTCTTTGGTTATTCTTAGCTTAATTGGTCTAGAGAGATCAAGTTTTAAAACTGTATTGTTTGCACAAGCTCAGTAGAAAATATCTAAACATTATTAGTAATGCAAGTCTAGTCCAGTTTTGTTATTTTTTTTAGATATTATTATTATTTGATATTATTATTTTACCCTGGAGGACATACGGGCGGTGGCCATTTTGCAGGTCGCACTGAGCTTCAGCTCTTCAAGTTCTCTCCATTGTTCTTCAATTTAACATCATATTTTTGGCAATACCCTGCTTAAAATAGTAGAGAGGCTTGTCTGAAGAGGTCTGCAGTCCAGATATAGGGTTTTGGATAGTGACTGGGCTTCACAGCCCTCAGTACTGGAGGGCCTGTCCCCACAACTAGCTGTGCCTTTAGTGTTCAGTCTTAACCCACGACTCTTATATCGCAACTCAAGATTAAAGGTGTATTACACAAACTACAATGACGTTACACCAATGTGCATCAGAGATCTTACAGCTCCTACAAGAACATTTCTGGTCCATCGAACAACGCCTGTGTGAGGCCTTTGAGACAGAACCTAAGAGCCATCAAACACAGAAGCAAGTTGCAGAGGAACTTGTAAGTTCATATCCTGCTACAGAAGGGCGAGATCCCCGGACTGGTGTATCAAAGGGGAACATAATGGAGGGAGTCGAAGTGTTACCTGAAGGTGATCATATATCCCTAAAAGACAGAGATGCCCACCAGCAGACCCAAGTTCCAACTGCTTACGGAGCTATCGCTGACCCACTGATTATCCCTCCGCTGCAGAGCAGGGAGGCCTCAACCATGGAGACACCAGACTACATGCATACATTTCTCTACCTTCCATGGCATAATACAGCAATGGAACTTACCGATGAGTGTGTAGTGCAGCCCCACGAGAGGAAGATGTCGCATAATGCAGATATTATATTGACCAAGATTGTGGTCCTCCCAGTTGCATTATGCCATATGCCAGCGTGGAGTGAAAAGGAGCATGGTGTTATGGCACTAACATATGGATCTGACCGGAACAATAAGGTCCCACTGTGGCTAACACTTTCTACACAGAAGCCAGTCCACAACTACTTATGCAGAATGGCCCTTTCCCAGAATGTGATAGAGACTGTCCATACACCGATCAGCATAGCAGACGCCAACTCTGTCAGGAAAACTGGAGTGAGTTACTCCAGATTGGGCATCGGCTAATTATTTATTGGAAAGACATTAATGCCCTGAGCAGCACAAAGGGTACTTAAGTAAAAGTTTGTGGGGGGCCACTGGACATTTTCTCCTAGACATAGTTGATCTGCCCCTCTAGTAGCATACTATTTTACAGGGGAAATAAAAGGAAGCAGCTTAATCTATTATAGCCTTAGATGTGTTGCCTGCTAATATCAAGAGGGTATGCGTACATTGTCTTCCCACAGTTTTATCAATGTATGCCTTTGTATCTCTTATTATAGTGTTTACACTTCTTCATATTAATAGTTGATGTTAAGTAGGAATGAGGCTTATTACTCTCTATACAGGTGTCTCAGTTATAAATGTTCTATGACCTTGTCCTTGCTGCATGTTTTTTTGTTTTTTTTCTCTAGCCTTTATGGGAGGTAGAGGTATGCTTATTGCAAAACCCTTGTCTCAGCTGTACTTGTATTAAACAGATTGGTTTATAGGGTACAGTAATCTCCTAGAATACACACATATTAAGGTGCCCCTCCAATTTTCTTTTATTTTTTATTAGTGTAATAAAAAGAAGATGCTCCACTAGGCTTATGTGCTTTACTTATAGGGATATCTGCTCTTTCTAGCCTCTGCACACACTAGGGTCACTGATGCCCGTTTTACCTATATAGCCCTTTACATAGGTCCTAATGCGGAATAATTTATAGTGGGAAGGCAATCTCCTTGTAATAATACCACAGTAAATAGTTAATAGTATCTTTCCACATTACTTAAAGACTTAAGGTTCATATCTAGAGTGTAAATCCCTGGAGAGGGTAATATATCCTATTATTGTCCGAATATACTCTATACTCCTCCTACTAATATTTTAGTTTCATTGTTTTGCCAATATATACACTGTCTGCATTAATAAGCTCTCAGTTTGCTAAGAGATTAAGCTACTTTAACTTACAGTGTTTGCTGGTAGCATGTTTATCTTTAGTATTTCTAGACAGTGGCTGTAACCAAAACCTTATGTCCATGTTTTTGCTATATTACTTTGTTTGTTTATATTTTATCAAGGGTCCAAGAGTGGCCCTATATATTCACTATGTATAAAGTGACCCCTACCAGGCCTCTCTTTCAATACCTAATGTTAAAGGTCCAATAGTGGCCATTCATTTCCTTATGGGGATTTAATCTTCATAAGCATTGACAATAGCAACTAGGGGTTACATCTTACATATATTAAACATCTATTAAATATCTATTAAACATAATTTTAAAAAAAATGAGAATATTATAGTGAATGAGTGATCATTTGCAATTACATATAGACACTGTAAGTCTCATTCTAATACCTATACCTCTTGTTGTTACTTACTATTACTGTTCATATTGTAATTGGAGAATAACTATGAATATGTGATCTGTTATGTGTGACATTTACCTGTTTTGCACTCTCTTTGTGGAAATCTGTAAGTTTTATATGCTCATTGCTCAATAGAAATATTATTAAAAAAAAATAGAAGAAAATTCCAAAATGAACATGGAATTAAACTCTTGGGTAAAAATCATCTGCAATATAAATAATAACCCTTACTACCTTTTGGATAACCAAACAAAGTGGTTATTGATACTCATGAGGGGTAAACATAGACTTTTATATACCCTCTTCTCTCTCATATAGAATGGAACATTATTATTTATATTTTTACCCAGGAGTTTAATTTTATCTAAATCAGATACTGGGACATTTAGAGATACTATGGAGAAGAAAATAAAACATATTTTAAAGAAAGAAAAAAAATACTATAACACTGCTTTTTAACCTGTTATGCCAACTGTTAAGTGGTGTATCTCAATCCCCTCTGACTTTTCTGAACGAGGAGAATGGCAGCGCTCAAGCATGGGTGGCATTGCACTGAGTGGACAGGGGTGAAGATGAATGTCCCTGTCCACCCAATCTTTGCTAAATATGAGCCTCTCTCTAAGATTAATCAGGAGCCTAATTTGCTACATTATGCCTTTATGTTATAGGAACATTTATATCATACAAATATAAATATGTGCTTGTGTGTAATACCGGAGTAAATCTATGTCACACCTAACCAAGGAACCACCATTTGGACATGCATATACAATTATTATTTGAGGTTTTCGTGTATATATGTTGTTGAATGTCCTTTAATTAATGTCATGTTTGCCTCTTTATTTAGAAAGGATAAGAAGGTTCACTGTTAAAAAGAATATTCACTTCTGAGAAGAATGTTTGTTGCAAGAAAACTTTTTATTCTGACAGGATACCTTTCATTAAAACATAAAAATGTATTATAGACATGTGCATGGCGAAAAAATTCGGTTCGGTTCGGATCGATTCGGAATTTTTCGAAGTTCGGTTCGTATCGATTCGAATTTGGAAAATTTAGAATCGATTCGTTTCGGATTAATTTCGGATTCATTCGGATTCGAAGAAATTCGGCTGGATTTGGTTCGATTCGGTTCGATTCAGTTCGATTCAGTTCGGAAATTCGGCAATTCGGTAAGTGTTAGGTGGGATTAGACTAGTATTATACTGTATATTAGGTGTTAACCTAACATACTGTATAATACTAGTGTAATCCCAATGGCCATCCGAATTTACGAATCGATTCGATTCGGTTCGATTCGGAAAATTCGGCAACATTTTAATTCGGAAATTCGGTTCGATCCGAATCGCCGAATTTGCCAAATTTTCTGAATTTACGAATCGAACCGAACCGAATCGCACATGTCTAATGTATTACGATCTTCAGAAACTGTTATTAAAACACAAAATACTTGTTATACTACTGGCTAATAAATATTCACATACTTTTGCCATTACAGAGTATCTTTCTCTCTACTTAAGTTACCTCAGTTATACCTCACAGACAATATCAGGTGGTATTCCTACACAAACACATTTATGTGGTCCCTACTCCACCCCTCTCTTTTCTAAAATGGTAGTTTAACACTCTTCTAAAAATTGCTACTTTCACCCATAAATGACAGCAGCTTCATTACATATACCCATCATAGGGCTAGATTCCAAATGGCGTGTTATTGTTAGCACAGGACACGATAAGCAATTTTAAGACAGTGCTAACTAGCATACAAATTGAAAGTAAACAGTTGTGATTGAAGGCAAACACAATTTGTGCTCAACAAATTAGCACGCCTGAAGTACTAGTATAAATTGTAAGGGTTAAAAAAGTTGTATCAAACACAGCATACGTTTGATTGACATATATACACTTTCTGATAAAAATATTTTATATAAATATTAATAAAAATGTATTATTAGGGTTAAAAGGGATATGGTATATGACAGGTCATTTGACTGTGTATGTATATGACAGATCATTTGACTGTATATGTATGAAACACGGGCCCTCAAGCTCCATCCAGAGCTTGATAAATGGGCCCCTGAGACTATAGGCCAGATTACAAGTGACACTCTAATCTTTTCTTTTGCTTGCATGCTAACTGTGCTAAAAGTAAAGTTTTAATAGGTTAGCACACGTATTTAAAATTCAAAGTAGAAAGTGCGTGAGCGAAACACGATGCACTAAGATGTCACAGCCACTTTTTCTTCCCATAGCCTTCAATGGAGTGCATTGTCCATGAAAACTGAACATGTATTGCTCAACCCGACACCACATTGGACCAACTACGCTAAAACTGAAGGTAGTTATGAATATTTAACATCCCAATGTTCTTGAAATAGAAGAAAATTTTCTTTATATATATATATATTTATTTAAAAATAAAAAGAACATTTTCTTCTGAGTGAGGAACATTGGAATGTTAAATATTTCTATTAAAAAACATTTCAATAAATTACATTATATATATATAAGAAAATGTTTTTTTATGTTTAAAGTTATTTGAGTGGAAAGGGCTCCAAAGTATATATATATATATATATATATATATATATATATATATATATATATATACTGTATATTTATTAGGGCAATCACTTAGCACCAAATTAGATACAAAACAAACAAAATACCCTTTCCACCAACATAAAAAAATGTTTTACATTTATAATTAAAGGTAATTTCTTTTGAATAAGAAGAGAAAGATGTTTCCATTCTACCTATGTCAAGACACCCGAAATGGAACAAAACGGTGTATGGTCATGAAACTCTTCAGTACTAGTTATTTCTCCTCCTGTTAATATTCAGATTAATACAATTTACCAAACATCCTATTTGATGGTGTATCAATGTTGTATTTCTTATTGAATTAGAACTATTTGATATTCTCACACTGACTCAATATTAATGATTATGCAAATCATTACATTTATTAGTCATAGATACATCCAATTATTATAAGATCCCTGTGACATATACCTTCTTGTCTAGCATATATGTACTTTGTAAGCTTTAAGGGTTTTGTTATCCCATTGAATTCTTTAGTTTAAAATGCATTCTTTGTCTGAAAGAATATAACGTAAAAACTAGGCATGTACATTCAGATAATTTGCGATGATCCAAATGCGGAAGAAGGTGTATTTGACTGTTTTTGGAGCTGGATTCCTTATTGTGAAATGCAACACCGTAAGATCTGTGTAAATCCAGATCTTAGTGTGTTGCACTTTCACAAGAAGACATACGACTCAAAAAAGAGCCAAAAGCCACGAGAGGCTGCCTTTTTCTGCATTCAGATCATCACAAATGATCCTAATGCACATGCCTAGTACAAACTGTTTATAAATATAGATATTTAAAAATACTTTCTAATAATGCTTAGTGAACGTTGGCAAGAAGTGCTTATTAACCAGTAAACAGGAAGTGCTTATTAGCCAATGAGCATTAGTAAAAAAATGTCCTAAACAGAGGTTTTAAAAGCATAAGTTATTCTGTACAACTAATTTATTATGCAATATTAATAAAAATACATTACAAAATGACTGATTGTGATGTTAATTTTAAATAAATTACTAACACTACTATTCAAATGACCACTTTATTTTCTTCTCATAGAATCCATTTATACAACCAGACATATCTTTAAATAAATATTAAGATAAACAGTTATCTGGAGAGTTTAGATCTGATTTCACCCCAGTAGGGCACTTTTCCACATGTTACTTCATTTGCACATATGCTTCATGACAAACATTAAATGATTGGATTCACTGTCAATTACAGGCTAGAACAAGTTTATTTTCAATTACAACGGGATATCAAAACAGCTGGGAATTCCCCATTGGGAGGTACAGGAACCAAAGGGGTGAATCAAACATCAGACTGGTTCATTGCACAGTGCTAATTAGAGAGAAATGAAGTAACAGCTAAAAAAACAACAACAAAAAAACACCCCCTGTCGCCAACGGCTTGTGGAATACGACTGGAAACAGAAAACAACACCAGTTGGCATGGACACAAAATAACTATGCCATTAAGCAACAGGTGTATACCATAACATATTTTTGCAAAACCTGTAATATTTTACTTAATTGTAGCTGAGTTTTCAATTCAGAATTAATTATTGATTTACAGAGTGTCATACATATTCTATAGTATTGCAAGAATAAGATGTGGAGGGATTTTTTTGCAAAGCTCACGTAGAAAAACTGTAGCAGCCCATCACATTCATTTCCTACTACTTACAAAGAAAAGAAGCCTTCTGAGATTGCAGCCTATATGAAGAGAGGCAGAAATTGAATACTTATAAATATACATCTGCATTAAGGGTTTTGTAGTTAAGATATGATATGTATAAAGACATGAAATGGAAAAAAAATCATAAGAGAGGCAATTTTAACAGTGGGGCTCTATGAAAATCAATATTTACAATATTTAATTAAGGTTGTTTGGGGAATTTTTTTATTAAGATTATATCAGAATCTGAGATTGCTAGGGTAAACATCCAGTTGTCTATTTGGTATATATAAAAAAAAATCCCACAGTTTTTATTGAATTATTATGTTCATTGTTTGGTGTTTTTTAAATTGCTTCCTTCCTATATGCTCTTTATTAAATACCAGATCTCTGGTTATTTGTATTAACGTCAACCAAATGCCCCACAATGAAGTGTAATGTATTTTATTAAAAAAAATAAAGACAGTTGCATCTTTATTTTTTACTAAAATAACTGCAATAATCAGTTATATGAGGTTAAAAGTGACGGGTGTGGGGTGTTAGAAAAAAAAATGCCACTGAAAAGTACCTTTACATAACGGTCTATGTGAACTTTGTGTTCCCAGTAAATATTAGACATGTGCGATTCGTTTCGGATCGATTTGGAAATTCGGAAAATTCTGCAAATTCGGAGATTTGGATCTATTCGAATTTCCGAATTGAAATACTGCCGAATTTACCGAATAAATCCGAATTAGTTTGGATTTATTCGGTAAATTCGGATGGCCATGGATTACACTAGTATTGTACAGTATATTAGGTTATATCACTCTGCTATGGGTTACACCTAATATACAGTACATAATACTAGTCTAATACACAGCATATCCCACCGAACACATACCGAAATTTCGAAATTCCGAATTTCCGAATCGAACCAAATCTAGGCAAATTTTTTCGAATCCAAATGAATCCGAAATGAATCCGAAACAAATTCATTTGAATTTTTCTGAATTCGAATCGATCTGAAACGAAATTCGAAAAAATCCGAATCGATCCGAAACAAATTTTTCGATCGTGCACATATCTAGTAAATATATATGTATATAAGCATATACATACATATTTTAAAATGATGCCCATTGTCGCATTACTTGCCTCCTTCGCTGCGCTAGGTTCTCATGCCGTGTCTTATGGCATTAGAACAAGGCTCCCATTGGAGCCTATGGAAGCACGTTCTCTTGTGAGCGCAATGCTTCCTAGCAATGCGAATGCAAGCTTGTATTTGCATTGCGCTCAACTTGTAATACCAATGCATATTAGCGTGTACTGGTATTACTCAGTAGAGCGCAAATAAGACTTTAGCAGAACTTAGAAGAGATATTTAAAGCTCCACTTGTAATCTAGCCCATAGTGAGCTAAGTAGTTAAAAAAATATTTTTGAAACAACATAAATTGATTTCTGCCCATTATGTTAAGCCTAATGATTTATCTTAGGACTGTTTATCTAGTGGAAATGCAACAGATATTATGTTTATAACAATATCACAATGATCATTGGTTGATAATTAGATTATTTTAAAACAGAGAATTATTCTATATAGTTATTTTAACATTCACGGATAAACTATTTTACCATTTTTTTCTATATATTAATGTCCATTAGAAATTCAAAGATTTTGCAGTTCAGAGAAATGAGCTGGCCTTGAAGCTGTGCACAACATAAGAATATAAAACTATGCATGAACACATTCTCAAATGTAATATGTATTGATGTCCGATAGAAATCCAGACTTATTCAGGACTTGTAGTATGTCAAAAACAAGCACTGAATGCTATAGTACCTGTCTGTTTTGACAGTTTTTCATAATAAATCTTCATTCAGTAGAGCCCTCGTTGATTTTAAGAAAAACATCTTCCTTAATTATGGCATTTGATGCCACCTTTGTCTAATTACTATTATATATGCTTTATTATTGTATACAAATGTCCTATACACATTTAAATTCATCATTCATTTTATTGTCATGTGAGTTGTTTCAAATTTCTAGTCATCATAGATATATATATAATCATATACATATACATAAATACCCTATAGAAAGAAAAACATATGTGCCCAAAGTTCACAGAAAAACAATTCACAGATAATCATAGGACCTAGACTTTTGAGAGGTATGTATTGTAAAATGTGTGTTTTATGACTGTATTGGTATATAACTATTATATCTATATTTGATTGTATATATCTCACTTTTGGGAAGAAATAAACTGCACTCAGGCTAAGTGAGCTTCCTGTCTGTCATCCATTTAGTTGGTGCTTATAGCCAAATGTTGGTGTTGCTAAAGGGAGGGAAGGGGGGTTACTGGCACAACCTTTTAAGGGCTTGCCTCCCCTTGTGACGCCTAAATGTGAACCTCGATATGATATGAAGCTGAGCCTGTAGTGTGCTCTGTTCTCTGACAGGCAGTGTCACTGACAAATGGCAGCAGAGAGGGAAGCTAAGACAGACTGGGAGAGAGCAGACACCCCATCTCAGAGCTTCATCACTTCCGGGGGCATATTATAAGTAATGTTATCAGTAAGGGAAAACAACATTTCTACAGCAAAAGTTCTTTATTTTTCTAATTTGAAAAATAAATTAAAACATTTTAATGGACCCATGAAAGTTCTGTGGACTCTGGATACTGTGCCTAATAGGTTTGTAAGCACTACCCCTTACACTGTATGCACAAATTGGTGATTCATGTTCATATTACAAGTTCATGGTTAACCCTTTTATTCAAGAGATAATAACATTAAAGCTGGAAATACTAACCAAACTGAAAAGCACTACTAATGTCAATGGGCCTCATTTATTAAGCTGCAGATGCAGCTTTGGGGCCTCAACAAGTCGAATTATGCAGATTTGGTCTTAAGACTGCAGCAACTTAACCTCTCTGCCACTAAAAGATTTGTGGACTTAAACTATCCAATCAAATCCATTAAGTAAGCAGGAGGCGGCATTGCTCAAGCAGTGGCCTGGTGGACAAGGTTCCTAAAAGCAACCGTGTCCATGTGGCAAATGATAAATAAGGACCATAATTATTGCTTATACCGGACTTCATACATCACAAAACTGGACTCTTCTTTAGCTTTTATTTTAACACTATTTCAAGCCTTTGTGCATAGAAGAAAAACATGAATGCAGTTTTAGATGTACTTAATATACAACTGTCTAGATTAATTAAAGGGACATGAAACCCCAAAAAAATCTTTCATGATTCAAATAGAGAATATAATTGTAAACAACTTTCCAATTTACTTCTATTATTTAATTTGCTTCCTTCTTTTGTTATGCTTTGCTGAAAGGTTTATCTAGACAAGCTCATGAGCAGCAGAGAACCTATGTTCTAGCTGTTGATTGGTGGCTGCATATATCTACTGATTGTGATTGGCTCACCCAGGAGTTCAGTTAGAAACCAGTAGTGCATTGCTGCTCCTTCAACAGATGATACCAAGAGATTGAAACAAATTAGATAATAGAAGTAAATTAGAAAGCTGTTTAAAATTTTATTATCTATCTGAATCATGAATGAAAAAAAATTGGGTTTCATGTCCCTTTAAGGATATATTCATATCTTAGTCCTCCCCTATTGGTGGGTCCTGAAATTGAAATATTTAATTATATTAATTGGCCATTTATATGTAAATATACATACAGTCTTTGATATTAATTTCTTGCATAAAAAATGGCCACATCTTTTCATGTTTACAATAATGGGCTTTTAAACATTTCTCACACTGAAACCAATGAGCTGGCTCATTCTCACAAAACTGTAAACTCTCACTGTTTGCACTGGGATTGCAGTAACCCAGTCTGTACTGTAAGAAATGGCAGAGTATATGGATGAAGTTACTCATTAATTTCAATGGTAGAAATAGCGCCTTTTTACAAAAGATGTTTTACAGTGTGATCTTTTTTTAAAAGCCCACTATTGTAAATGGGAAAAAACAAGGCATTGTTGTGCAAGATTTGAATATAATAAATTGTTTCTAGATTAAAACCTAGCCAAATAAAAAGATTTGTATTTTTTACAATAAACAATTTAGGAAAAAATGTATTTTGGTATACACATGTACCGTCTACCCATTATGCCCTAGCTCAAATGTATGAATAGTTCGTTTACAAGATTAGCTATTATTTTGGAAGCGAAAAGATTAATTTTACTCATGTAAATTGCTATTATAATATAACATTGTACTATGGTATTGATGCAAACACTAGGGATGGGCGAATGTGTTTATATTCGAATTTGAAAGTTAGAACAAATGTTATTGTAGAAATTTGATTTACATAATAGAATGTTGATAAGAACGAATATTCTTAAAAATTTGATTTTCGAATGTTATTTACAGTTTTCGAATGTCACATTTGAATTTGAATGTCACATTCGAATTCAAATGTCACATTCGAATTCGAATGTCACTTTCGAATTCGAATATTACATTTATAAAACACAATTGTAGACTAGAAACACAATTTCGAATTTGAATGTCACATTCAAATCGAATATCACATTTGAATCGAATATCACATTCGAATTTTAATATTACATTTATAAAACATAGTATTATACTAGAAATACTATTTTGAATTTGAATGTCACATTCGAATCAAATATCACATTCAAATTGAATATCACATTTAAAACACAGTATTAGACTAGAAATACTATTTCAAATTCGAATGTGACATTCGAATGTAGCATTCAAATTCGAATATTATATTTATTAAACACAGTTGTAAACTAGAAAAACTATTTCGAATTTGTATGTCACATTCGAATTCGAATATTATATTTCAAAATTTAATGAATATATAACTAAACCTTCTATTATTCAAACGAATATTTTTGAATTTTATTGAAAAATTTGAAAATGAAAATTCGAAAATAGAATGTTAGAATATTATATAAACATTTGAAATTTGATTTGAATGAACAAATGTATCAAAATTCGTTTTAAATTTTGAATTTTTATAAACATTCGCCCATCCCTAGCAAACACCTGTATTGTAAGGCATAGACCTGCTGAATGGCCATTGAATTAGTGATTTGTATTTATATAAGTTGTAACTGGTAAGTTTCTGTTAAAGGGGCATGAAACCCAATATTTTTCTTACATGAAAGATCATGGAATTTTAAACAACTTTCCAATTTGCTGCTATTATCTAATTTGCTTCATACTCTTTATATCCTTTGTTGAAAAACATATCTAAATATGCTCCATAACTGCTGATTGGTGGTTGCACAAAGAAGTCTAGTGTTTTTGGCTCACCCATGTGCCTGGGACGTGCACTCATAGGAAGCAGGGGAGGCAGTGCCTACCCTGCCATATGTGGCCAAAGCTTAAAGGGACATAATACTCATACGCTAAATCACTTGAAACTGATGCAGTATAACTGTAAAAAGCTGACAGGAAAATATCACCTGAGCATCTCTATGTAAAAAAGGAAGATATTTTACCTCACAATCTCCTCAGCTCAGCAGAGTAAGTTCTGTGTAAAAAGTTATACTCAGCTGCTCCCAGCTGCAGGTAAAAAAATTAAAAAAATGAAGAAATGAACAGCAGCCCATCAGCATCAGCAGTGCTGAGGTCATGAACTCTTACTGTGATCTCATGAGATTTGACTTAACTCTCATGAGATTTCATAGTAAGCTTCCTTTACCTGATTGGTGAAATAATATGAGAGTGCACGATGCTAGTCCCTTCAGATGTCCCGGGACAGACACACTAAAATGCTGCTTAGAAATCCTTTACAATGGGAGGTGGCTACTGAGGAACTTTTGAGGTAAAATATCTTTCTTTTTTACATAGAGATGTTCAGGTGATATTTTCTAATCAGCTTTTTACAGCTATGCTGCATCACTTTCAAGTGTTTAAACATTTGGGTATTATGGCCCTTTAATTAAATTTTAATTAAAACAAAAAAAAGTAAAAAAAAAAAATATTTTCCCCCCATGTAATGCTATGGAGAGGCAGGTACAGGAACGCTTCTCTCCATTGCAGAACATGGGTCAAAGGAAAAGCTGTGCTGCAGTGCCACCTGTGTTCTGTCAATATATAAGCAGCAAAAATTGGGGCCAATAGGAAGCACCACTCTTGATGCCTCCTAGCAATTGAAGGATATATAGATTAATCAGAAGGAGGATGCAGTGAGCAGGGTCATGTGACACAACAGGAAGCTGAGGTAACCTAAGAACAGATGACACCAAGCAGAAGAGTAAAGTAGTATTCTACATCTCTTGTGATTCACAAATTGTGTTCAGATACAGCTCATTAACAGGGGGACAGTAAGTGAGTATAACCCAATACTGACAGGAAGTCGATTCAAATTTAAATCCATAATTTTTTTGTTTAAATAGTTTTTATTGAGGTTTACAATAAAAAGACATACATGTACAAATACAGGTGAAACTGCTAAATAACAACAAGAAGTAGCATCGTACAGAAGGCATAATTGTGACATATAGCTCAGTAGCTACCAATATCAAGTCAATAATAAACAATAGTATGTCATACAGAAAGTTCCAAGACTAAACAAACCTCATACATTTTTTCTTTTATGTATCACAACGATTCATCAACATTCAATAAGCAATATTGTATGGTGTAAACACAGTTTGTCGAGTTATATATCAATAGCAAGTGGAAGACGAGAGATAGAGCGACTCAACAAATATATTACATGTATTATAGAAAAAGGAAGGAAGAAGAAGAGGGGGAAGAAGAAAAAAAAAAAAGGGGAGGGGGAGGAGGGAGGGAGGAAGAAAGGGATGAGAAGGGGGAGGGGGAAAGGGACAATGACTTCATACTTCTACACATATGATAGACATCGTAGGAGGAAGGGAAGGGAGGGGTATGGAAAGGGAAGGAATGGAGAGAGAGAAAAAAAAAAGAAAAGGGAAAAACAAAAGGGAAGGGGAAAGGAGGGGGTATAAGAAAAAGTGATTGGTTTTGCGGTATATACAAGGATTAACCGCGCTAGAAGTCACTGGTATACAAATTTACCAGAGAACTATAATGACTATGATGATGATAAGGAATAAGAGAGATAAAATAAAAACACAAAATTACACCTGCTAAATCAAAACACAAGAAACAGTCTAATCGCTGAAAAGTTAGGTGTGTAAATGAATGGGCAAATTAAGGAACGGAACTATATAGGTATTTGGGTAGGTGACCAAGGGGGGAACGGATAGATGAATGAATGAATGGATGAGGGTTTGATGGAAGGTGAATAAGGTGGGGGATGAGATATGCAGTATGCCAGTGAACAAGTTAGTAGGGGCAAGGGTAAATAAATGAAAGGAGAGTAGCCAAGTTATGAAATATATGAGTGTGCGGATGTGTGAGTTATGGAGGTAGGTGGGGAATGGAAGGGTAAGTAGTCTGAAAGACAATCAAGTGCATAAGTGTGTGGGGAAGGGGAAAGGAGGGGGGAGGGACCTGCTAGGCTCCAAAGAAAGAAAAAACAACAAAGAAGGGTAAAAGAGTTCACAATATACTGACAGTTATCCTTTCTTAGGTGATTCAATACAATAAGCTCAATGTGATAGGTTGATATCTTATCTCTATGTGTCTTCTCTTCCCATAAATCACAGGACAACTAAGCATAAAGGAGTAACAAATGAGAATGACAATGAAAAAGACAATGAAAAAGAGGGGCTAATGGGGGGACATCTGGGTAAATGCCACACAGACAAATATAAGCATGTTGTAGTTAGTTGCAACGAGAAATAGAAAGTCTTGAAGTAATATCAAACCTTACTTTGCTAAAAACAAAAAAAATATACATAGTTGTTTATATAACATTCTGTGGAAGGATTGGAGAATTTTCACAATCTAGCGTACTATATATGACAATATACATCATAACAAGGTAACACGCCTACTAGGATATATCGGGGGGTTCAATAGTCGCCTATTACCATGTGTTAACCTGAATACCCCACCCGGCAGCGGCGGTCTAACCACCACCCCCAGGCAAAGAAACAGAGCAACCCAGCATGTTTATCAGGCATTATAAGTACATTATAAGAAGTATGCAAACATAGGTTATTGATTATCTTGGGTGTTATGCGCATGATCCCAGGTGAGAAAAAAAAAAAAAAAAAGGGAACCCCCCACTCATTCACACTCTCAATCACACTCCCAGTCTTCCCACCTGAGACCATTGCGCGAGATCATACAACAAGTACCTTAACCTGTATTGATAGATAAAACTATATGCTGTAAGTCAGAGCAGACTATCATTAAGCTAGGCGTTATAGGTTTAACCCATTGCTCCTAAGAAGTAGGCAAAACATGTAACACAAGTCCTAACATATATAACGGTATAACTTGTAAATTGGTGGCAGGAAATGTCTCCTACCTTCCTAAAAAAAAAAACACAATGTATGTATAGACTATTCAAAACATTCTAGAAACATGTTAGAAACATTTCAACTCAGTAAGCTAAATTCTGAGACATATAGTCCTTCTTGACCAATGTCCCGGTTACTTTACCAAGCACGATCCTCTCATCAGACAGTTTTTCAAGTGTTTCCCTCTAGGAGAGAGGGGTCGAGGTCCCGCTTCTTGCGTTGAGGCATAGGATTCCAGGTTGCTGCAGAGGGCCTCAGTGAGGTCTGAGAGGACAGGGTGTGAGATGAAATTGGCAATCCAAGAGGGAGAGGAGGTGACAGAGTTCCTTTATTGCTCTGTACTGCTTCCTCATCTGTCGCCCCAGAGATAGAACTCTTGTCCCAAGATTTGAGCAAGGCTAGGCTCTGAGAGACAGAGGTGATGGTGAAGGTACGGTCATTTCTGGTAACATGCAGCTTCGTGGGAAACCCCCACCTGTATCTGATGTTGTTTTGACGAAGATGTTTCATTATGTCAGTGAACGTTTTCCTTTGTTGAAGAGTTCTGGGAGAGAGATCTGCGAACACTTTAACGCTGGCAAACTTTTCAGGCATCTCTGTGTTCCGAAAGGCAGCTCTTTGTAAACGTTCTTTGTATGTATAAAAGTGTAATCTCACAATTACATCTCTTGGTTGCTCAGAGGGTAAACCTCTAGGTCTCAAAGATCTATGTGCCCTGTCAACCATATTTTCTGTAGGAGATTGAGGTTTAACTAGAAGAGTGAAGTATTCCATTAAGAACGACAGGAGTTCCGGATTAGTAATTTCTTCCAATATCCTCTGATGCGCAGATTGTTCCTGCGGGACCTATTCTCTAGGTCAGCCATCTTATCTTCCAATTCAGCAATGTTGCCTGCCAATATTTGTGTGTAACCGAGCAAATTAGATTGTTCCACTGCAAGGTCTTCTTGTTTTCGCTCGACAGTATCTAGTCTCTCAGTAGTAGAGTGTAAATCTTTTTTTAGGTCAGCAATAGTGGAAGTCAGCTGCTCTGAGAATGAAGCGTGGTGCTCATCAAGCAAAGATTTCAAAGATTGAAGAATGAAGGTTGGAGATGTCTGAGATTGATCCCCAGTTTGTAGATTGTGGATGGCTGCCATAGATAGAGATAGTGATTCTGGGCTAGAGGGAGGGGAAGAACTAGGTTCCCCTACTGACATTAGAGAAGCTTGGTTAGAGTCACCTGGAGCCCCAAAGTGGTCCACTACAGTCCGTTTGATTCCAGAGTTAGTCTTGTTTCCATTTTTCTTTCTCTGTGAATGAGACATCTCCAATACTCAGGAAAAGAGGTCGTACACCCAGCACAAGTTGAAATGTTCACGTGTATTCTTCACTATGGATAAAACCAATTTTAAGTTTAAAGCAAGGTCTCCCTTAGTTGCAACACATTTTAGGGTGCAGCAGTGTGGGCATCCCCCAGGCCCCCCTCATCTAGTGTAGTTGCCTAGCTGGGCATATCAAGATTGCTATGCAAAGCACGAGCAACACACACACAAAAAAAGAAGGAAAATAGCAGTAGACACACTCTCCAGGGGATTTGTCACCACTGGACCAAGTCGGGCAAGGGATTTGGGTATGACCTGCTGTAACTAGGTGCAGCAGGAAAGGAGGGAGAGTGTGTTCACGTTGGCTATGTATTTAATAGTACAGGGCCAGGTCTGGCAGGTATACTTTGTCTTCTCTATTGCAATATGACTCTCAGTGCAAGAAGTCTGTAACTAGGCGCCTGCTTATAGTAAGATAGAGGGATATTGTCCAGTGAAATCAAGTGGAGAAATGTCCTGCAATATATACTTTTGAGAGACCTGTTCAAAGATGCTATATTTGGCACCCAAATTATTCCAATTGTAAGTTGCAGTGTCAAGATGGGCTGGAAAAATATACAGTATACCTTTAATTCAGATAATGCACAAGTGTTTAGCAAATGCCAGTGCTGAGTAGAAAGCCCACGTGGCAGCAGTACTGTGATATCCTGCAGGGCCAATTTAGCAATGTGCATATAAAAAGCAGGTGAATTGTAGTTTAAATATTTCTATTGCTTGTGTGAGGATCCAAATACCTCCTACGGTGAGCTCCTTTCTAGGCTATTACTCAGCGCTAAGGCACTGGCCGTATGCAGAGGTGTGTGGTAAACAGTGAAGCGCTGCTACTGATTTAAAAAATGGCGATTTTCCCGCCACAGCTTCAAGTCTCTAAACAGCAGCGCATTAGTTAAATGTATCTCACACTTGTCTCCCCTTAAACTTATGGCCTTGTAAGCGACAAAATAAAGTTTTTGGGCTGTAGAAACATTAACTGGTGCCCACCCGGTCGCTACTCACAATTGTTGCAGCGGTCCCTCCGGACCGAGGAGGTTTTCTACTTGCCGCCTTAGGTGTACTCCAGGTTCCTGCTGGTATGGGCTAAGTTGGGCTCCGGAGCGGATCCCCGACCCTCCGGAGCCAAGAGCAATGCAGAGAAGTGCCTGTGAGGAGGTAATGATCAGTGACAAGTGGGCCGCTGCTGGAAGTGAGCACAGCAGATTTAGAGTGTGTGCGGCTGTTAGGATCCTTTATGGCGGCTCAGCTCTCACTCAGTGTTAAATCCATAATTTAAAACCCAGAGTTTGAAGTTAAGTGTGCAGTGTCCACATTATTTAAATTAAAGTTTTTGACATTGAATATTGCTAAGCCTCCCTTTTTCATGGTTATTTGATTTAATTAGGTATAAACTCCATATATGTTATGTATGTTCAATCAGAGGATGCAGTATCTATTTTTATTTTTCTCTGTGTCTCCATTTATTTAAAGACTGCTGTTAACTTGTAATTCACAAATCAATTGAAAGCTGTTGCATTGTGTTTTTAATAAGTGCTGCTTTTATACAAGTTTATATTAACAAAAAGGAGATAATGAGTCATTTAAAAAATATATGTAATTATTGCAGTTAAATGTTTTTAGAAATAATGCCACTGTAAAGCAACTGGTTAAACACATAGTCAAAGGGAGACATTTAAAATTAAACTTTCATGATTGAGGTAGAGCATGCTATTTTAATAGACTTTTCTAGTTATTTATATTTTGAGAATTAGCATCAACTGTTACTGGCCCCATGTCAGCAAATCAAATTAGTTTTTGAAAGGAACATGAAAGTCATAATTACATTTCCATCATTCAGATAGAAATTGCACAAAACATAAAAATAAATAAACTTTCTATTTTACATTTATTATTATGTACTTCATTCTTTTGGTATCCTTTGGTGTCCTTTGTTGAAGAGCATACCTAAGTGGGATGTGCACGTGCGTTTCTTGAACACCATATTGCAGCAGCTGTGTTGGCAGTTTGATAACTTGTCCTTTGTGTAAAACTTGTATGGTAAATTATTTCTATTTTTACAATACAGTAGTGAGTAGAGAAGAGATTGTGTATCATTCTAATTGCTTAGTAACTGGCACTGTGCCACAGAATTGTGTGAGTGTGTATGTGAGCAGAGTGTGTGTGGGTGTCAGTGAGCAGAGTATGTGTGCTTTATTCTCCAAGTAATCAATACATTTCCGATGAGCTGGTACTTTAGTGAAGTGTTTCTCAACAATGGTCCTCAAGTACCCCCAACAGGCCAGGTTTTCATTATAGCTGAATCAGTGCACAGGTGAAGTAATCAGCTGATGAGTAACTCAGTGGTTACTAACTTGCTCTCACCCATCACCTGATTATGTCACCTGTGCACTGATTCAGCTATCATTTAAACCTGCCCTGTTGGGGGTACTTGTTGCCCTCTGTACATGTGTTTCTTCGGCGTATCATATCTAGTGCCTCACCAGCCTCTGACCTCACTGCACGTCACTGCATGTGCATTGCTATTTCTTCAACAAAGGATACCTAGAAGTAAATTGGAATGTTGTTTAAAATTGTATTCTATCTCTGAATCATGAAAGAAAAATTTTGGGTTTCATGTCCCTTTAACTTGACAATGGAAATCATAGTTTACTTTCAGTCCAGATAACATGTACTTGAGCAAGAGATATTTACTTTCAATGAATATTTTTCTAACAAATAATAGTTTTTTATAAAACATATTTTTGCATCCAGATCTCATCAAAATAATTTCTAAAGCATAAATAAAACTTGTCATTAATATCCCTTTAAAGTCTGAGAAATTCCCCATATACTATTTCTTTTTAGTTTTGTCTTCTGAGGGCTAAATTACAAGTAAAGCACAAAATAGCGCTTCCGCCAAAGTGATATTTGCGCTGAACTTAGTAATACCAGTGCATAAAAAAACGCATGGAAGCATTGTGCCCACGAGAGCACGCTTCCATAGGCTCCATTGGGAGCCTCATTCTCATGCCATTTAAATCTATATTTATTGAGAACACACAGTCCCCATAGACCGCAATGTAAAGGCACTTTTTAGTAAAAAAAAATTTTTAAAACCCCACATCCGCTACCTTTAGCCCCCCAAAACTCCTTAGTGCAGTTTTTTTTTTTTTTTAAATTCTACATTTTATTTAAAAAAAAAGGAACCTCACACTTAAGTTTGGGGCGATTGGGGGACATTTTAAAAATTAACCAGAAGTCTGACCCCTGGTTAATTTGTTTAGCTCTCGGTAGCAATAACCAGCCACTTGTAATGGCTGGTTATTTATCGCAGATCGTAAACAGGCGAATTTGGCCATTTGCGGATGCACGATAATCCAGCGCTCCTGTTGTAATCTATCCCTGAGGGTTTAATGAAATTTTGCTGTTATATATAATGTATTATTTGCGTGTTTTCACAAATTTAAATTAAGGATCTTCTATTGCATAGAAATATTGTATATTGCACAGGAATTTTGGGCCTATATTACATAACTAGTCATATATGCCCTAGATCAGTGGTTCTCAACCTAAGTGACCTCAAGGCCCGGTAAGTTTTAGCCGGACCGGTCCAGGGCCCGGTAAGCATTGGGAGTGGATTGCAGTAGGTTTGGAATATATATATATATATATATATATATACACACACACACACACAGTCTCTTTCTCTCCTCCCCTCTCTCTCTCCCCCCCTCTCTCTCTTTCTCTCTCCTCCCCTCTCTTTCTCTCTCTCCTCTCTCTCTCCTCCCCTCTCTCTCCTTTTCTCTCTCTCTCCTCCCCTCTCTCTTTCTCTCTCTCCTCCCCCCTCTCTTTCTCTCTCTCTGTCTCTATCTATCTCCTCCCTCTCTCTCTCTCCTCCCTCTCTTTCTCTCTCTCTCTGTCTCTATCTATCTCCTCCCTCTCTCTCTCTCTCTCCTCCCTCTCTTTCTCTCTCTCTGTCTCTATCTATCTCCTCCCTCTCTCTCTCTCTCTCTCTCTCTCTCTCTCTCCTCCCTCTCTCTCTCTCCTCCCTCTCTTTCTCTCTCTCTCTGTCTCTATCTATCTCCTCCCTCTCTCTCTCTCTCTCTCTCCTCCCTCTCTTTCTCTCTCTCCTCCCTCTCTCTCTCCTCCCTCTTTTTCTTTCTTTCTTTCTTTCTTTCTTTCTCTCTCCCTCTCCTCCCTCACCCACTGACACCAATGAATTATAAAATTAACCCACTATAAACCATTTATATATATTATATATGGATCCCACACCACTGAATTATCATATAATAATATATATATATATATATATATATATATATATATATATATATATATATAAACAGTGGGTTAATTATATGATAATTCATTGGTGTCAGTGGGATCCATATATATATATATATATATATATATATATATATATATACACACACACACATATATATACATAGTTTACAGTGGGTTAATATTTTATAATTTATTGGTGTCAGTAGGATCTATCTATCTATCTATCTATCTATCTATCTCTCTCTATATATATATATATATATATATATATATATATATATATATATGTGTACACACACAGTTTACAAATACACATTGGTGTCCAGTGGCCACCCTAAATATATACATTGGTGTCAGTGGCCGTAATTATGTAATTGGTGTCAGTGGGCTTACTTACCTGTGAGCCGATGCTTCACCTCTGCATGCCGCCAGCCGCTTCTACCCGGTCACTCACAGTGCGCCCGCCTGCCGCTACATGCTCACAGTGACACAGTGCGCAAACTGACATGCGCAGTGGCACTCTGACAGGCTCGACCAAAATTTAGGAGATGTGTAAATGCGGGCCTGTGAGAGCGAGTGTCTGGAGGCAATGTCGGGTCGCGGCCCACCAGCAGGGTCGTCGCGGCCCGGTAGTGGGCCGCGGCCCGGCTGTTGAGAAACACGGCCCTAGATAATAATTGTTCAAAGTAGATTGGATTTATCCAGGAGTTTAAATCAGTTAGTTGAAGCTAGCCAATTAGTTAAACTTTTAACAGAAAGTCAGCCAATTTGTCAAAATGTGCAACACAAGTTCATTTGTTAAAGGGATATGAAACCCCAAAAATGTATTTTAGGATTTAAAGTATGCAATTTAATTTTTTACTGTTTTTATAAATTTTTGTTTGTTTACTTGCGGCTAGATTTAGAGTTCTGCGGCCAAAGGGGTGCGTTAGCTACGCGTGCTTTTTTTCACCCGCACCTTTTAAATACCGCTGGTATTTAGAGTTCACAGAAGGGCTGCGTTAGGCTCCAAAAAGGGAGCGTATAGCATATTTACCGCCACTGCAACTCTAAATTCCAGCGGTGCTTACGGACGCGGCCAGCTTCAAAAACGTGCTCGTGCACGATTCCCCCATAGGAAACAATTGGGCTGTTTAAGCTGAAAAAAACCTAACACCTGCAAAAAAGCAGCGTTCAGCTCCTAACGCAGCCCCATTGTTTCCTATGGGGAAACACTTCCTAAGTCTGCACCTAACACCCTAACATGTACCCCGAGTCTAAACACCCCTAACCTTACACTTATTAACCCCTAATCTGCCGCCCCCGCTGTCGCTGACCCCTGCATATTATTATTAACCCCTAATCTGCCGCTCCGTACACCTCCGCAACCTACGTTATCCCTATGTACCCCTAATCTGCTGCCCCTAACACCGCCGACCCCTATATTATATTTAGTAACCCCTAATCTGCCGCCCCCAACATCGCCTCCACCTACCTACAATTATTAACCCCTAATCTGCCGACCGCTACTCTAATAAATGTATTAACCCCTAAAGCTTAGTCTAACCCTAACACTAACACCCCCCTAAGTTAAATATAATTTAAATCTAACGAAATAAATTAACTCTTATTAAATAAATTATTCCTATTTAAAGCTAAATACTTACCTGTAAAATAAAGCCTAATATAGCTACAATATAAATTATAATTATATTGTAGCTATTTTAGGATTAATATTTATTTTACAGGCAACTTTGTAATTATTTTAACCAGGTACAATAGCTATTAAATAGTTAATAACTATTTAATAGCTACCTAGTTAAAATAATTACAAAATTACCTGTAAAATAAATCCTAACCTAAGTTTCCATTAAACCTAACACTACACTATCAATAAATAAATTAAATAAACTACCTACAATTACCTACAATTAAACCTAACACTAAACTAGCAATAAATAAATTAAATACAATACCTACAAATAAATACAATTAAATAAACTAACTAAAGTACAAAAAATAAAAAAGAACTAAGTTACAAAAAATAAAAAAATATTTACAAACATTAGAAAAATATTACAACAATTTTAAACTAATTACACCTACTCTAAGCCCCCTAATAAAATAACAAAGACCCCCAAAATAAAAAAATGCCCTACCCTATTCTAAATTAAAAAAGTTCAAAGCTCTTTTACCTTACCAGCCCTGAAAAGGGCCCTTTGTGGGGCATGCCCCAAAGCATTCAGCTCTTTTGCTTGTAAAAAAAAAACATACAATACCCCCCCCAACATTACAACCCACCACCCACATACCCCTAATCTAACCCAAAACCCCCTTAAATAAACCTAACACTAAGCCCCTGAAGATCTCCCTACCTTGTCTTCACCACACCGGGTTCACCGATTCGTCCTGGCTCCGACGTCTTCATCCAAGCCCAAGCGGGGGGCTGAAGATGTCCATGATCCGACTGAAGTCTTCATCCAAGCCGGAGCTGAAGAGGTCCATGATCGGGCTGAAGTCTTCATCCAAGCGGGAGCTGAAGAGGTCCATGATCGGGCTGAAGTCTTCTATCAAGCGGCATCTTCAATCTTCTTTCTTCCGGATCCATGGTCATCCCGCCGACGCGGAACATCCATCTTTACCGACGACTTCCCGACGAATGACGGTTCCTTTAAGGGACGTCATCCAAGATGGCGTCCCTCGAATTCCGATTGGCTGATAGGATTCTATCAGCCAATCGGAATTAAGGTAGGAAAATTCTGATTGGCTGATGGAATCAGCCAATCAGAATCAAGTTCAATCCGATTGGCTGATCCGATCAGCCAATCAGATTGAGCTCGCATTCTATTGGCTGTTCTGATCAGCCAATAGAATGCGAGCTCAATCTGATTGGCTGATCGGATCAGCCAATCGGATTGAACTTGATTCTGATTGGCTGATTCCATCAGCCAATCAGAATTTTCCTACTTTAATTCCGATTGGCTGATAGAATCCTATCAGCCAATCGGGATTCGAGGGACGCCATCTTGGATGACGTCCCATAAAGGAACAGTCATTCGGCGGGAAGTCGTTGGTGAAGATGGATGTTCCGCGTCGGCGGGATGACCATGGATCCGGAAGAAAGAAGATTGAAGATGCCGCTTGATAGAAGACTTCAGCCCGATCATGGACCTCTTCAGCTCCCGCTTGGATGAAGACTTCAGCCCGATCATGGACCTCTTCAGCTCCGGCTTGGATGAAGACTTCAGTTGGATCATGGACATCTTCAGCCCCCCGCTTGGGCTTGGATGAAGACGTCGGAGCCAGGACGAATCAGTGAACCCGGTGTGGTGAAGACAAGGTAGGGAGATCTTCAGTGGCTTAGTGTTAGGTTTATTTAAGGGGGGTTTGGGTTAGATTAGGGGTATGTGGGTGGTGGGTTGTAATGTCGGGGGGGGTATTGTATGGGTTTTTTTTACAGGCAAAAGAGCTGAATTCTTTGGGGCATGCCCCGCAAAGGGCCCTTTTCAGGGCTGGTAAGGTAAAAGAGCTTTTCTATTTTAATTTTAGAATAGGGTAGGGCATTTTTTTTTATTTTGGGGGTCTTTGTTATTTTATTAGGGGGCTTAGAGTAGGTTTAATTAGTTTAAAATTGTTGTAATATTTTTCTAATGTTTGTAAATATTTTTTTATTTTTTGTAACTTAGTTCTTTTTTATTTTTTGTACTTTAGTTAGTTTATTTAATTGTATTTATTTGTAGGTATTGTATTTAATTAATTTATTGCTAGTGTAGTGTTAGGTTTAATTGTAGGTAATTGTAGGTAGTTTATTTAATTTATTTATTGATAGTGTAGTGTTAGGTTTAATTGTAACTTAGGTTAGGATTTATTTTACAGGTAATTTTGTAATTATTTTAACTAGGTAACTATTAAATAGTTATTAACTATTTAATAGCTATTGTACCTGGTTAACCCCTTAATGACCGGAACATTTTTCAATTTTCTTACCCTTAATGACAATGGCTATTTTTACATTTCTGTGGTGTTTGTGTTCAGCTGTAATTTTCCTCTTACTCATTTACTGTACCCACACATATTATATACCGTTTTTCTCGCCATTAAATGGAATTTCTAAATATACCATTATTTTCATTATATCTTATAATTTACTATAAAAAAATGTATAAAATATGAGGAAAAATTGGAAAAAACACACTTTTTCTAACTTTGACCCCCAAAATCTGTTACACATCTACAACCACTAAAAAACACCCATGCTAAATAGTTTCTAAATTTTGTCCTGAGTTTAGAAATACCCAATGTTTACATGTTCTTTGCTTTTTTTGTAAGTTATAGGGCCATAAATACAAGTAGCACTTTGCTATTTCTAAACCACTTTTTTTTCAAAATTAGCGCTAGTTACATTGGAACACTGATATCTGTCAGGAATACCTGAATATCCATTGACATGTATATTTTTTTTTTTAGAAGACATCCCAAAGTATTGATCTAGGCCCATTTTGGTATATTTCATGCCACCGTTTCACCGCCAAATGCGATCAAATTTAAAAAAAATGTTCACTTTTTCACACATTTTGTCACAAACTTTAGGTTTCCCACTGAAATTATTTACAAACAGCTTCTGCAATTTTGGCACAAGTGCTTGTAAATGCTTCGCTGGGATCGCCTTTGTTCAGAAATAGCAGACTTATATGGCTTTGGGGTTGCTTTTTGGTAATTAGAAGGCCGCTAAATGCCGCTGCGCACCACACGTGTTTTATGCCCAGCAGTGAAGGGGCTAATTAGGGAGCATGTAGGGAGCTTGTAGGGTTAATTTTAGCTTTAGTTTAGTGTAGTAGACAACTCCAAGTATTGATCTAGGCCAATTTTGGTATATTTCATGCCACCATTTCACCGCCAAATGCGAGCAAATAAAAAAAAACTTTTTTTCACAATTTTAGGTTTCTCACTGAAATTATTTACAAACAGTTTGTGCAATTATGGCACAAATGGTTGTAAAAGCTTCTCTGGGATCCCCTTTGTTCAGAAATAGCAGACATATATGGCTTTGGCGTTGCTTTTTGTTAATTAGAAGGCCGCTAAATGCTGCTGCGCACAACACGTGAATTATGCCCAGCAGTGAAGGAGTTAATTAGGTAGCTTGTAGGGCGCTGGCAGGGTTAATTTTAGCTTTAGTGTAGAGATCAGCCTCCCACCTGACACATCCCACCTCCTGATCCCTCCCAAACAGCTCTCTTCCCTCCCCCACCCCACAATTGTCCCCGCCATCTTAAGTACTGGCAGAAAGTCTGCCAGTACTAAATAAAAGGAGTTTTTTTTATTTTATTTTTTAGAAAAATGTATCCTGCTGTAATGGAGCCCTGCCTTAGCCCCCAACCTCCCTGATCCCCCACCAAACAGCTCTATAACCGTCCCTGCTACTTAATTGCCGCCATCTTGGGTACTACTAAATTTGCCCCCAAAAATATTTATAAACTTTTGTCCCCAAAAATATTTATAAACTTTTCTGTAGTGTAGCAGCCCCCCCCCTCAATACCCCCAACCCCCCCCCCAGATCCTTTTATATATATATTTTTTAATGTTAATGTTAATGTTTTGAACTTTTTTTTTTTTTCATTGGTGTCAGTGGCTAATATGCGCGCGCCCCCACGTGCACACGGGCGCCCCACGTGCACGCGCGCGCCCCAAGTGCACGCGCGCGCGCCCCAAGTGCACGCGCGCGCCCCACGTGCACGCGCACGCCCGCACGCTGCCGCCTCCTTGCTTCCCTTCCCCCCGGAACACAGCACCATTGTTACCGGTGCAGAGAGGGCCACAGAGTGGTTCTCTCTGCATCGGAGGCTTGTTAAAAGGTATTGCAGGATGCCTCCATATCGAGGCATCACTGCAATACCCTGAGAGCTGCTGGAAGCGATTGCGATCGCTTCCAGCACTCTCTTAAACAACTGACGTACCAGGTACGTCCATTGTCACTAACTGCTAGTTTTAGCAGGACGTACCTGGTACGTCAGTTGTCATTAAGGGGTTAAAATAATTACAAAGTTGCCTGTAAAATAAATATTAATCCTAAAATAGCTACAATATAATTATAATTTATATTGTAGCTATATTAGGTTTTATTTTACAGGTAAGTATTTAGCTTTAAATAGGAATAATTTATTTAATAAGAGTTAATTTATTTCGTTGGATAAAAATTATATTTAACTTAGGGGGGTGTTAGGGTTAGGGTTAGAATTAGCTTTAGGGGTTAAAAAATTTATTAGAGTAGCGGTGAGCTCCGGTCGGCAGATTAGGGGTTAATGCTTGAAGTTAGGTGTCGGCGATGTTAGGGAGGGCAGATTAGGGGTTAATACTATTTATTATAGGGTTATTGAGGCGGAGTGAGGCGGATTAGGGGTTAATACATTTATTATAGTAGCGGTGAGGTCCGGTCGGCAGATTAGGGGTTAATAAGTGTAGGTAGGTAGCGGCGACATTGGGGGCGGCAGATTAGGGGTTAATAAATATTATGTTGGTGTCGGCGATGTTAGGGGCAGCAGATTAGGGGTACATAGGGATAACGTAGGTGGCGGCGGTGTGCGGTCGGCAGATTAGGGGTTAATAATTTTAATAGAGTGGCGGCGATGTGGGAGGGCCTCGGTTTAGGGGTACATAGGTAGTTTATGGGTGTTAGTGTACTTTAGAGTACAGTAGTTAAGAGCTTTATAAACCGGCGTTAGCCCAGAAAGCTCTTAACTCCTGGCTTTTTTCTGCGGCTGGAGTTTTGTCGTTAGATTTCTAACGCTCACTTCAGCCAAGACTCTAAATATCAGCGTTAGAAAGATCCCATTGAAAAGATAGGATAGGCAAATGGCGTAGGGGGATCTGCGGTATGGAAAAGTCGTGGCTGGAAAGTGAGCGTTAGACCCTTTCCTGACTGACTCCAAATACCAGCGGGCGGCCAAAACCAGCGTTAGGAGCCTCTAACGCTGGTTTTGACGGCTACCGCCCAACTCTAAATCTAGACGTTGGTATCTTTTGTTGAAAAAATGGTAACAAGCTCAGAAGCCTGCCCATATCTGGAGCACTGTATGGCAGCAGTTTTGTAAGAATGTTATTCATTTGCAAGAGCACTAGATGACAATTTACTGCCATGTAGTGTTCCAGATACCTACCTAGGTTTCTCCTCAAGAAAGAATACCATAGGGACAGAGCAAACTTGATAATAGTAGTAAATTTAAAACTTTTTTAACATTATATATTCTGTCTTAATCACAAAATAAAAAATGTGGGTTTCATATCCCTTTAAGTAAAACTACTAGCTAACTATTTCTTTTTCAGCACTAACTGGAACTGATTTGGAAGATGTAAGTTACACAGATCTCGTATTTAGAGAACAGCTGCCTTGAAGATTTTCCTCTAAGTTGCCTATTTTACTCAACTTAACCAAACTTAGGTCAAAACTGATGCATACTTGTACCACTGTCAGTGAACATTTTGGTTTATATAATTATGAATTAAACATGTATTGTTAATTATTATTGTACTAGGAGATAACCCTGCCCAGAGGGCAGTCTATTTAAAAAAAAAAAAAAAACTACAACCCCAAAAGCTAAAATTACAAAAAATAAAAATTGTAAAATTACAGAAAAAAATAAAGAAAGCTATCCAAAATAAAAAATGTAAACCTAAACTAATACCCCTATAAAAATAAAAATCCCTCCCAAAATAAAAACACCCCCTAATCTACTACTAAACTACCAATAGCCCTTTAAAGGGCTTTTGTAGGGCATTTGCCCTAAGTTAAACAGCTATTTTACCTAAACAAATTACCAATTACCCCCTAACAGTAAAAAAAACCCACCCACCAAACCCCCCAAATAAAAAAAATAACACTAAAAAACCTAAACTACTCATTACCCCTAAAGGGGCATATGTATGGGCATTGCCCTTAAAAGGGCATTCAGCTCTTTTACTTCCATTAACAGGGCATTTCCGGAATCCACCTGGATGCAGCAGATTCTGTTGGCTGTGTGCGCAGCCAACATTCTTTTGGCTGCCTCGTGCAGCCAACATTCCTTTGAGGATGCGTGTGCAACTGGCCATGGCGACGGACGCGTTACAAACACGATTATAGTATAGATGCTTGATAAATGATACAGGTGCCAGATCTGAGCATATCAAACAAATGGACCAATAAAAATGACATTAAAGTTAAGGAAGTGCAGAGGATGTGAGAAAATAAAACGTTATCACTAATAATTAGGTAAGATAAAATATTATATGTCTAGGAGTTTGCATTTTTTTAAGATTATTAAAGATCAGGTAAAATCATGTATTATGTATATTTAAAAGAACATTAAATACAGTAGAATTCCATAATTATCAAGTACATAATAAAAAAAATTAGCATATGTCGACCTAGGTTTAGCTTTCAACTAAGAATACCAAGAGAACAAAGCAAATTTGGTGATAAAAGAAAATTGCAAAGTAGTTTAAAAGTACATGCCCTATCTGAATCATGAAAGTTTATTTTGTACTACATTGTCCTTTTAAGAAGTACTGGTAATGCCGTGTCTTGTACAATTGAATGTTTTAGTAAAAGTAAAGAGATAGTGAAGTCAAAATGTAATTGACTTGGATAGTGCATGTGATTTTAAATACGTTTCCAATTTACTTCTATTATGAGTTTTGATTAGGTCTCTTGAGATGCCTTGTTAAAGAGCTTAGGAGTATACACATGTATATAGCCATCTAGCACCGGTGTTTGAAGCAGTAATGAACACAGTTGCTAATACCATAGAAAGAATCATGCATGCTCCTATCAGCCTACCTATGTTTACTCTTCAACAAAGGATACCTAGAGAAAAAAAGAAAATTTGACAATGGAAGTAAATTGGAAAGTTGTTTAAAATTGCATTCTCTCTGTGAATAATAAACATTGACTTTTGACTTCACTGTCCCTTGAAGCTGAGTATTTATACTTTTTTTTGGAATAAACATGTAATATTGTACAGTCTTTGAAACCATAGTACAACACGTCTCTGAAGAAGATGGAACCAGGAACATTACATAACATGAAGTAAAATGTACATTTCTTGTTAAAGTTCAGCTCACCAGGAACTACAGGGAGCCAGAATGATAAAGTATTAAGAACCTAAGATAAGATATTTGTTCTCTTGTCATAACTATATAAGAAAAAAATATATACCATCTAAAGATAAATTACCATCACTATAAGTAATGTAAAGATCTATGATTATAAAATAAATACATGAAAATGCTTTCAGATGAATATAGCACATGGTCAATATATAATATTTTATCTGGATTTTATACATTCCTTTTATGCAATTTTGTGTTCAAGTTAATTTAAAGGGATATGAAACCCAAAAAAATATTTAAAGGGACACTGAACCCAATTTTTTTTCTATCGTGATTCAGATAGAGCATGACATTTTAAGCAACTCTCAAATTTACTCCTATTATCAAATTTTCTTCATTCTCTTGGTATCTTTATTTGAAATGCAAGAGTGTAAGTTTAGATGCCGGACCATTTTTGGTGAACAACCTGGGTTGTTCTTGCTGATTGGTGGATAAATTCTTCCACCAATGAAAAAGTGCTGTCCGGAGTACTGAACTAATAAACAAGTTTAGATGCCTTCTTTTTCAAATTAAGATAGCAAGAGAACAAAGAAAAAATTGATAATAGGAGTAAATTAGAAAGTTGCTTAAAATTGCATGCTCTATCTGAATCACGAAAGAAAAAATTTGGGTTCAGTGTCCCTTTAAGGATTCAGATAGAGCAGAACATTTTAAGAAACTTTCTAATTTACTTCTATTAACATTTTTTCTTTGTTCACTTGGTATGCTTTGTTCCATGAGCAGCAATGCACTACTGGTTGCTGACTGAACACATGCGTGAGCCAATGACAATCGGTATATATATGCATCCACAAATCAGCAACTAGAACCTAGGTTCTTTGCTGCTTCAGAGCTTTCCTAGATAAACATTTCAGAAAAGGATAACAAGATTAGAAAGCAAATTAAATAATAGAAGTAAATTGGAAATTTGTTTAAAATTGTATTCTCTATCAGAATCATGAAATAAAATGTTTGGGTTTCATGTCCCTTTAACAGAGAAAAAAAAAAAGGATCAAACCTTGACATTTGTTATAAAGTATATGATTTCCTGTTACTCTACATCACTTGTTAGCCAATAGCTCTCACAATAAAAATAATGTTTTCTCATCTGTTGCTACGTTTATCTTCACAAATTATTTTACAATGTAAATGAATCCCCAGGATGTAAAGTAAATAGTTATCTGCATTTTTTAAATTTAGTATTAAATATTTTCCCATATTGCATCAATAAACATCAGATGGTAAGGAAACTTTTTTCGATGATTAAATAATCAAATATTTTAGGTACATTTGCATTGAGAAATATGTTTTATGCTAAATATTTAAAAGAATGAAAGCTGTGAAATTATTTTTAAAGTGATGAATAATATTACTTAAATGGTTGTGAAAAGGAAAACTTAAAATCTGTAGCACACCTGATAGCTAAACCAAAAAATCTACAGATTTTGTTTTAAAATGTATTTCAAATACATTTATGGAACAAAAATAGGTCTGGAAAAAAAAAGCATTTAGACCCTTGATGAGAACAACTGAGGAGAACATTTACTTAAAGGGACATGGAACCCATAATGATTTAAATAGAGAATATAATTAAAAAAAAGTTTCCAATTTACTACTATAATTTGCTTAATTCTCATGTTATTCTTTTTTTAAGAGATATCTAGATAGGTAGCGTGCACATGTTTGATGCACTACATGACAGGAAACAGTGCTGCCATCTAGTGCTCTTATTAATCTATAACACTGTTGCAAAACTGCTGCCATATAGTGAATTACAAAAAAACTAAGAAAATTTGATAATAGAAGTACATTAGAAAGTTTTTTTTTTAAATTGTATGTTCTATTGAAATCATAAAATAATTATTTTAGGTTTTATGTCCCTTTAAACAACTAAAGTCATTATTCAAAATTGAGTGGTCCATCTTGAATGATGTATGATTTGTTGTAGGAAAATGTACGCGCTTGCAATATTTCACTTTTTGGGCAGCCATATTGGCTTGGAATGGCCTTCAAAAAAGCAAGCGAGAATAAAACCACATTGGTATTCTGGCTGCAATTTTTTGCCCTCTACATGTTGGCGAGCACCATTGCAAGCAACGGAGTAAACAAAGCCAGACAGTAGCGTGGAAAAAAGTCATTGTATATGCATAATGCATCATTTTATTTTTGATCCAATTAAAATTATATCTTTTTTGTCTCTTTTCACACACACAATCCATTAAGTTACAGAAAAAAATACTCAACATGCATAAAAATACAAACAAAACCTGAAAATAAATGAATAAAATAAAAATGTCGAAACAAATCTGCTTTTTTTTTAGCTCTGCTTGAAACCACTGCTTATATTTTTCAAAAACTGCTTACAACTGACTCCCATTCACAGGAATATTGGGCTGCATATTTCCCTGCATTCATTTTAAATACGCATGAAAATATGGCATTGAATTAAGGAAACATGCTTGAAAACGTGCAACTTATCTTTTTGAATAAAGTGTTTAATAATTAATTTACGCTAGAAGATAATGATTAGATCTTAAAACAGAGGAAATTTTAAAGATTTTGAAAACGTTTACATTTCAATCTGTTAAATGGTAGCATTTACTATTGTGGTGCTAAGTTTAAAAAGTTTTATTCTTGTGGTGCTAAGTTTAAAAAGTTTTATTCTTGTGGTGCTAAGTTTAAAAAGTTTTATATATATATAGTATATAGTGCCAAGTGATTGTAGAACATTTGATACCAGGAAGCCAAACTCATTTATAGTTTTGTGATTTGTTCCTTTACTTCATACTAAGGGGTCAATTTATCAAGCTCCATAACCTGTCTGCCTGCTCTGAGGCGGCGGACAGACATCGCCAAAAATCAACCCGATCCAATACAATCGGGATGATTGACACCCCCATCTGCAGGGGGCGGTATTGCACCAGCAGTTCACAAGAACTGCTGGTGCAATGATAAATGCTGACAGTGTATGCTGTCGGCATTTATCGATGTGCGGCGGACATGATTCACTATAGCGGATCATGTCTGTCCGCACCATGTTAAATTAAACCCTAAGTGTTTACTAAAAAATGAAATGTACTTTTTATAGAAAAAAAAAACTACTACATTTTAAGGTCACCAAAGATTAAATTTTTTTAGCATTAAGTGCTGTTTTAAAAATAAATTATAATTTTGAATCATAGGCAATATTGTCAATATCTTCAAATGCTGCAAATCTGAGGAAAATATTTAGCACAACACATTTATAGAGCTATTATAATTTAACAACAAGCCAATAACAATAATGTATTAAATAAATCTTCCTAAAAAAATTGACAGAAAGTTAGAGGTTAAAGCTTCTGATGCCTTTAAATTTGTTCAGTATTCCATAAATATTTGTACAAAAAGAACATTCACACATATGAATCGAAGCCCAAAAAACATAATGCATGTACATAACTAATTTTCATTGCAACTGAATTACTTTTATTATTAGGAATTTATTATAATTTTAAATGCATTTGTATACAAACCTCTATTGTTATTTAAGCTGAACTGTATAAGTTTTTAGTGTGCAGCAATAGGAGCAAATGTAAACTCTTCTAGACAATAACACAGGATCATGTATAAACCCATAGTGGTCTTAAGGCATTTTAACCCATCAATTAAAAAAAATATTTCGCATGTCAAAGACCAGAGCACAGATCTCTTACGTTTCTAGATCAGTAGACCATCTGAGTATGTATTCATGTCAATATGATCCTTAAAGCTCAGTACCATGATGAGCTACAAAATCATAGACTACTTACCCGATATGAAACATTTCATATAACTTCAGATGAGCTATGAAGCATCTGAAAAATTCTACATCCAAATTGAATAAACAACTCAAAGCCCATCCGTAGGGGTTGCAAGCCATCAGTAGCTTAATGATTTCTTTACTCTAATCTTATCAGATCTGTAGTATTTTAGACATCTGGTACACATTACAGAATGAAAAGTCTATCTTTGCACACTTGAGAGGATAAAGTATTGTATATTTTTTCATAATCCTGTTTGCTCTGCTGAGGTCAGTTAGGGGCATATATATGGCAGGGTTAGGCTTGTGACATTTCCATTGAGTACCTCCAATTTTCAGAATAGAAAAACTCACCATTTTCTAAGATAGATTTATTACAAGCTGTTGGTGATTGAAAATCCCAGTGAGTGTCTCCCTGCTTTGAAGATTTGTACATGATTGCTGGAGTGCACCCTGGGTGGATGTATGTATTGGTTACTGATAGTGCTGGCTAGGCTATCAAAGAAAAATATATCTATAAAAGCCATATTTTTCCTACTGAATTACTGTATTTATCCTTGGTGTTGATACAAAACTAACTATTGTGGCTGCTAGCCTCTATTAAATAAAGCCAATGTCTTCATCTTCTGTTAAAAAATATAGCTCCTTAACATTGGCTAGAGACCTTTGATCTCAATTATTAAATGAAATAAACAAATTAATATATAAATAGTGAAATATATCAAATGTAGGGCCTTGAACACTTTCTGTTCTCTGCCCAAAGAGAGAGCTTGATCTCCCAACTTCTTAATAATTGAAATGATGGCATCAAAATAATGTATTTATAGCTCCCCTTCATTAATGGTTTTTATTATTTATAAAGTAAGTATGTATGCCACAAGTGTTACTAGCCATGTTGTTTGTAGATCACCTTCTTTAGAGCTGACTACAACAGTGCGACTCTTGGCAGGGACTTCTACCCGTTTGATCCCTATAAATGTTTCCTCGTATTCCGCCTATGTTTATAGCGCTGCAGAATCTGTTGGCGCGGTACAAATAACCCATAATAATAATAATAATAATAATAATAATAATAATACTAGAACATACAAGTTCAACAGTATATTCATACATTCTCATTACCAAAAATAATGTTGAATAACCTAAACGTTGAAGGGTTAGAGCTTATTTTTACCAATTAATTTTGTAAAATTGTATATTTTCTTTCTGATTCTATGGCTCAAACCCCACTCCATCTGAATTCACATTCAAAAGATTGTATGCTAGCTTGGCTGATATTCTGCTTCTTTTTATGAGCCACTCTAACACATTAAAATAACATATATGAGAGTTGGTAAAAGTATGTGACTAATATATCAGGAAAGTCATGTTAAATACATAAAAACTATGATGAACATATTTCTCAAAGGCTGTTTAAAGGGTTTTTGGCAGGAGTTTCACAGATCTTCATGTATGCAAAAGGGTTAAACACATAACTAAAGTCTGCTCCAGAGAAGCAAGGAACTACTGGGACCTCACCGAACACATCTTCAAAGATAAAATACATATGTGTGTAGCAACCAATCACCAGCTAGCTCCCAGTTGTGCAATGCTTCTTCTGAGCTGATGTTTTCAGCAAAGGATACCAAGAGAACAAAGTATTTTTTTACATTAACCAAAAAGTCCCATCAAATTGTATTTTATATCTGAATCATAAACGTTTAATTTAACTTTCATGTGCCTTTTAGTTTAGAAACACCACAGGACACTTTGCATGGCTCATTTTACAGATGGGAATAAACCCTCATGCTAGAGTTTATTTTAGCTGATAACATAGCTCAAAGTATATACAAAATATAGTAGAATGTAAGTGGAAATTTTGTAGAACAAAATATGTTGCTAACGTTTTCAACTGCAGTGACATCTATCCCAATGTCATAAACTGTTTACAAAAGGATTGAGACTACTAAGCCAGCTTATTTGTTTCTAAGGTGACTTTATGCACATTTCAGCTCACTGCTTAACAGCAATAAATTAACCTCTCACATAGCTTAATCAACAAATGTCCTCCAAAAGTGTTTTTTTTTTTTTTTTACAGTTGACAGGAGATGAACAACTTTCATGGATTATATGTTTTAGGTTTAATATTTATTTAGGTCTCTCCATATCCTCATAATACTAAAAAGGCATCATTGGAAATTAAGGGCCACATTAAGAGTGGAGCGCTATCTTAACATTCACCTGTACAGGGGCAAATATACAGTTTACAGGCATACTTGAATAACCAGCCATTGCAAGTGGACGGTTAATGTGACCGCAAGTTTGCGGTCTAACTCTGCGCTTAGCACAATTGCCCCAATTGCCCCCAAAATTCAGAGGACAATACATAAACATTTAAAATAAAGATGAGCATTTTATGAAATAGCACAAAGCAGTAATAAAGGGTTAAAGTGAGAGGATGTGCCTTTAAATTAAAGTGAATGGGGGACTGTATTTTAACTATAAATATAGATGTATATGCTTATAGACATATATATTTATGTATTAATATGGTTATATACACATATAAGCACAAAAATATATGTATTCAAATACATATATATTTATTTATTGCTGCTAGCACTGCACAAATTGTCCCCCTGAGCTGTGCTAAGTGGTTTGCCTTGTCTGTCAGCATTAAAACAAGGCTCACATTAAAGTCTATGGATGCGCGCTTGTGAGTGCTTGGCTTCCAGGCAATTTTTGCATTGCGCGGCACTTGCAATACCAGTGCGCTGGTATTGCTGAGTGGAGCGCAAATATCACGCTCGCTTAAGCGCAATATTGTGCTCCACTAGCCCTTAATATGAAAGCAGGTACTATAGAATGGTGTGTAGCTAGATCTGTACCCTGATATTTAAAATCTTGATTAAATGTGCCTCTTGACATTCTGCTATTCGGATGTTACCATTTAAAGGCAAAATATTAATATTTTGTGTAAAACATTTGAATATTGATTTCCATGGGTTTAAAATGAAGACTAATAGCATTAAAGGGATGGTCTAATCCGAAATGTTTATTGTTTAAAAAGATAGATAATCCCTTTATTATCCATTCCCAAGTTTTGCACACCCGACAGAGGTATATTAATACACTTTTTACCTCTGTGATTACCTTTTATCTAAGCATCTGCATACTGCCTCCTTATCTCAGTGCTATTTACAGACTTGCACCTTAGCTAATTAGTGCTGACTCATGAATAACTCCACAGGAGTGAGCACAATAGTATCTATATGACACACATGAACTTGCAATGTGATGCTGTAAAAAGCTAAAAAATGCACTGAGATAAAGGTGGCCTGCAGGGACTTAAAACAGGCAGAAATTTAGAGTTTAAAGGTTATAAAGTATATTACTATAACAATGTTAGTTGTGCGATTCTGGGGAATGGATAGTAAAGGCATTATCTATCTTTTCAAACAATAAGAATTTTGAAATAGACTGTCCCTTTAACATTTAAAAGTTAACATTTTAATAATAAATGTATGAATGTTACATTCAATATTCAACAGTTTCAAGAAATATAGAATAAGTTAGCATTTTGTTGTAAAAATAAAATGTTTAATTTATGCAGCAATTAGTTCCTAATTTTTAACAAATGTGCCACAACATTCACACTTCCCTAGTAATTTATAATAGTCCTAAAATATACTCTCTGAAATAGAAACATTTTAGCTTGCTACCCTATTTTATTCATATTCCTAACTAAAATGGTATACATAAAACACCAAAAACTAATTTTAAAGTGAATACAACTCTAATTTCAATGTTTGCAATAAAATAATTATATTAGAGTTGTATTCACTTTATTCTTTGTAATTTTCTATTATTTTTTTTTAATCTAAAACAGAAGAGATAGAAATTTACATGAACACAATTTTAATTGGAATTTCTGGTAGCCAAAAATAAAAAAAATACAAAATAGAATATGAAAAAAAGACCTCAGATCCACAGAGTACAGTATTTTCTTGTACTGTAGTATTATTTGAACACCCCTAAGAGAGCTGCAGGTATCAATGACTTATGTTTGTTTAATATGTCTAACAAAAGACCTGTCTAACCCAGCAGACCTTGCAGGAGCAGATTGTTTAATATTTGTATTAAATCTAGGCCAGAGAGTTTTATATAGTGTGAAGCACATGGAAGAGTACAGCATGAATTTTGCAAATATATATAAATACAGTGTGAGTGGACAAGGGCATATTAATAACACAGAGATGGCATGATTGTGTAAGGAGTGGATAGAGACAGTATAATTGATTATACAAAGGTAGGTGAGATTTACAGGCTAGGTATGTTGCTGTAGTGTGTACAGAAGTTGTAGTATAGGCTGCATTTGTGTGGGAAGACTAGAGGGGCATTGCTGCAGAATATAATAGGTCTGCTGAATCTAGAAACTGTTTTTAGGTTAGTTTATCCCCATAAAATGTTACTGCTTTAAAGGGACAGTCAACACCAGAGTTTTTGTTGTTTAAAAAGAAAGATAATCCCTTTATTACCCATTGCCCAGCTTTGCCTAACCAACACTATTATAGAAATACACTTTTTACCGCTGTAATTACCTTGTATCTAAGCTTCTGCAGACTGCCTCGTTATTTCAGTTCTTTTGACAGACTTGCATTTTAGCCAATCAGTGCTTACTCCAGGGTAACTTCACGTGCATGAGCTCAATGTTATCTATATGAAACACATGAACTAATGCCCTCTAGTGGTCAAAATGCATTCATTAGTGGCAGTCTTCAAGGTCTAAGAAATTAGCATATGAACCTCCTAGGTTTAGCTTTCAACTAAGAATACCAAGAGGACAAAGCAAAATTGGTGATAAAATTAAATTGTAAAGTTGTTTAAAATTAAATTTCCTATTCATGAAAGTTTTTTTGGACATGACTGTCCCTTTAAGCTTTGAAAATAACGTGACTATAACATTTTAAATGTTTTCCTTTGCTGCTTTAGAAACATACCCCTAAATAGAACTTAGGGCGAGATCCGATATCGATCGCAGTTTGCGGCGCAAGCGAGGGAACCGGCGTCGCCCGCAGTTTCAGCTTGCAACTCGAGCCATCCCATATAGGTCGCCGTCAGATGCTAACGTGCCGTAAGTCTCACAAACCAGCGATGTCCAGAAATCTGCGTAAGTACAAATTTCTGGCATCGCCAGTGACTTGCGCCACGTTAGAAACTGCCGGCGCCTATAAAACCTGACTAAAGTTTAAAACACCCGCACTGTCTAACACGCCTCCCTAACATAGCCCGCACTGTCTAACACGCCTCCCTAACATAGCCCGCACTGTCTAACCCTCTATCCGCTATCCCCCCTCACTAGCCTAACAATAAAAATGCTATTAACCCCTAAACCGCCGCTCCTTTACCCCGCCGCAGCCTAATAAAATTATTAACCCCTAAACCGCCGCTCCCGTACCCCGCCGCCAGCTATATTATATCTATAACCCCCTAAAGTGAGCCCCTAACACCGCCGCCATCTATATTAAAATTATTAACCCCTAATGTAAGCCCCTTACACCGCCGCCATCTCTATTAAAATGATTAACCCCTAATTTAATCTACCTACCCCGCCGCCAGCTATATTATCTATATTAACCCTAAGTATATTATAGTTAATATAGGTATTACATTATATATATTAACTATATTAACCCTAATTATATTAGGGTTAATATAGTTAATATAGTTACTATAGTATTTATATTAACTATATTAACTCTATCTAACCCTAACTAAATTTATATTAAATTAATCTAATTCATTTATAAACTAAAATATTCCTATTTAAATCTAAATACTTACCTATAAAATAAACCCTAAGATAGCTACAATATAATTAATAATTACATTGTAGCTATGTTAGGGTTAATATTTATTTTACAGGTAAATTGTTAATTATTTTAACTAGGTATAATAGATATTAAATAGTTATTAACTATTTAATATCTACCTAGTTAAAATAATTACCCAATTACCTGTAAAATAAATCCTAACCTAAGTTACAAATACACCTACACTATCAATAAATTTAATAAACTACTAACATCTATCTAAAAATACAATTAAATTAACTAAACTAAATTACAAAAAAAAACAAACACTAAATTACAAAAAATAAAAAAAAGATTACAAGATATTTAAGCTAATTACACCTATTCTAAGCCCCCTAATAAAATAATAAACCCCCAAAATAAAAAAAATTCCCTGCCCTATTCTAAATTCAACAAATTTCAAAGCTCTTTACCTTACCAGCCCTTAAAAGGGCCTTTTGTGGGGCATGCCCCAAAGAATTCAGCTCTTTTGCATACAACAAATACAATACCCCCCCCATTACAACCCACCACCCACATACCCCTATTCTAAACCCACCCAAACCCCCCTTTAAAAAGCCTAACACTACCCCCCTGAAGATCTCCCTACCTTGTCTTCACCACACCGGGCCGAACTCCTGATCCGATCCGGGCGATGTCTTCCTCCAAGCGGCAAAGAAGAATTCTTCCTCCGGTGACGTCTTCCTCCAAGCGGCAGCAAAATCTTCATTCTTCCGGCGGCATCTTCAATCTTCTTTCTTCGCTCCGCCGCCGCGGAGCATCCATCCCGGCCGACTGCTGAACTTGGAATGATGTACCTTTAAATGACGTCATCCAAGATGGCGTCTGCCGAATTCCGATTGGCTGATAGGATTCTATCAGCCAATTGGAATTAAGTTAAAAAAATCTGATTGGCTGATTGAATCAGCCAATCAGATTCAAGTTCAATCCGATTGGCTGATCCAATCAGCCAATCAGATTGAGCTTGCATTCTATTGGCTGTTCCGATCAGCCAATAGAATGCGAGCTCAATCTGATTGGCTGATGGATGCTCCGCGGCGGCGGAGCGAAGAAAGAGGATTGAAGATGCCGCCGGAAGAATGAAGACTTTGCTGCCGCTTGGAGGAAGACGTCGCCGGAGGAAGAATTCTTCTTTGCCGCTTGGAGGAAGACATCGCCCGGATCGGATCAGGAGTTCGGCCCGGTGTGGTGAAGACAAGGTAGGGAGATCTTCAGGGGGGTAGTGTTAGGCTTTTTTAAGGGGGGTTTGGGTGGGTTTAGAATAGGGGTATGTGGGTGGTGGGTTGTAATGGGGGGGGGGTATTGTATTTGTTGTATGCAAAAGAGCTGAATTCTTTGGGGCATGCCCCACAAAAGGCCCTTTTAAGGGCTGGTAAGGTAAAGAGCTTTGAAATTTGTTGAATTTAGAATAGGGCAGGGAATTTTTTTTATTTTGGGGGTTTATTATTTTATTAGGGGGCTTAGAATAGGTGTAATTAGCTTAAATATCTTGTAATCTTTTTTTTATTTTTTGTAATTTAGTGTTTGTTTTTTTTTGTAATTTAGTTTAGTTAATTTAATTGTATTTTTAGATAGATGTTAGTAGTTTATTAAATTTATTGATAGTGTAGGTGTATTTGTAACTTAGGTTAGGATTTATTTTACAGGTAATTGGGTAATTATTTTAACTAGGTAGATATTAAATAGTTAATAACTATTTAATATCTATTATACCTAGTTAAAATAATTAACAATTTACCTGTAAAATAAATATTAACCCTAACATAGCTACAATGTAATTATTAATTATATTGTAGCTATCTTAGGGTTTATTTTATAGGTAAGTATTTAGATTTAAATAGGAATATTTTAGTTTATAAATGAATTAGATTAATTTAATATAAATTTAGTTAGGGTTAGATAGAGTTAATATAGTTAATATAAATACTATAGTAACTATATTAACTATATTAACCCTAATATAATTAGGGTTAATATAGTTAATATATATAATGTAATACCTATATTAACTATAATATACTTAGGGTTAATATAGATAATATAGCTGGCGGCGGGGTAGGTAGATTAAATTAGGGGTTAATCATTTTAATAGAGATGGCGGCGGTGTAAGGGGCTTACATTAGGGGTTAATAATTTTTATATAGGTGGCGGCGGTGTAAGGGGTCAGATTAGGGGATAGATAAGGTAGATGGCGGCGGTTTTAGAGGCTCACAGTAGGGGGTTAGTTTATGTAGATGGCGGCGGGGTCCGGGAGCGGCGGTTTAGGGGGTAATAACTTTATTAGGGATTTCGGGGGGGGGGGGGATCGCGGTTGACAGGGAGATAGACATTGCGCATGCGTTAGGTGTTAGGTTTATTTTAGCAGATCGCGGTTGACAGGGAGATAGACATTGCGCATGCGTTAGGTGTTAGGTTTATTTTCTAGTTAGTTTAGGGAGTTACGGGGCTCCAATAGTCAGCGTAAGGCTTCTTACGGCTGCTTTTTGTGGCGAGGTGAAAATGGAGTAAGTTTTCTCCATTTTCGCCACGTAAGTCCTTACGCTGCATATTGGATACCAAACTGCGCGGGTTTGGTATACCTGCCTATGGCCCAAAAAACTGCGGGCGACGGCAGAAATATACGGGCGTAACTTCTAGGTTACGCCGTATATGTGATACCAAATCCGTGCAAATATTGACGTCGCCGGCTTTTGCGGGCGACGATTTATATCGGATCGACCCCTTAGTGTCCTTAGGCTTTCAATGTAACAGAAAGTCCAAGGCTGCTCCATAAAAACAAATTTAAGGAACATTAAACATTTTGAGATTACAATATAAAATGCTTAATTATCCACAGTAAAACAACTTAGCATTATATTTTCACTATTTACTTTCCCCCTTCTCCTATGATTTTAGTTTGAAAATTGTAGATTTTCCACCCCTGAAAATGGCCACAAAGCTAACCCTGCCACACATCTTTCCCTAATTTGCAGTTTGATGTTTTTTTGCTGACACAAAACAATGCAAATTTTGTTAACATAATGACAGTGTCAAGCTGGAGCATTACTAAACCTTATTGGGCCCCTGGGCAAAAGATGTGGCAGGGCCCCCCATTTCAATGGCACCATTTCCAAAGCACCACAAACTCCAAATTGTAGCTAATTAGGTCAGCTGATTGCTACTGGCACCCATATTCCATAGAATTTAAGATGCTTCTCTATGGCTAATTTTTCCTTGGTTAGTTCACACTAGACTTGCACAGAGTTGCATTGCACAGACTTACTGTACAAATACAGTGGCAGGTTTTTCTGTGCAGCAGCACTGTGATGGCCATCTTGGGGACTTTTTTCACTATATATGCAAAGACAAATGCACTTTCCTTACACTGTGAGCACTGTTTTGCAGGGGCAGTCAGAGGGTCCAAGCATACTGCTACTTGAGCCTGGCACCCATCAGACCCCCTGTGGTGACACCACTACTGATTGCAGTGCAGGATGAACCCCTAGAAATGTGTGCCGTCACAGAGTTGCGACCTCCAAGACCCCTATAGTTATGCTACTGGTGTCAAGTTCTGTCATCTCCAGACTCAAGTCCAAATTTTATCCTACAAATAACATAAATGGTAAATAGAGTTTTACCCTTGAAAAACAATTGCTCTAATATAGTTCAGACTCTATAATGTAAAGACTGCAATTATGTTTTAAATATTCTATGTAATATTTATGCTATTGTTAAAGGGAGAAGAAAACTAAATCTTTATTTTCTGGTTAAAAATTAAGCTTTTGTACTTTAAAATATTATTATAAATAATAACCTTCATGTTTCTTTTATAGCCTTTCTCATTTCATATAAACCATCAATACAAAAAACAAACAGCTGTAACCAACAAATATATTGGACTTACATAATGTTTGCAAGGTTATTATTATGATAATCATAAATATAGTAAAAAAACACTTGTCCTGTTTCTTTTACTTTTACTATACTATTGTATTATTTCTGATGCTGATTTTAGGGTCCTATCTCTTTTCATGTAAGTAATGGATAAAAGTTATATTCTATATGTCTGTCCTTATAAACTCAGAGAAATTGAATAACCCCTTAAAATTCCAGTATATGACAGGATCTGCACTTTTCCAAAAAGTAATTCATTGCCTTTCCTCTCAATATTATTTCTCAAATGCAATTTCAAATGCACACAGGAGAGAAGAATATGGTAATTAAAATTCATCCACCTTCGGGGCCCTAAGATTAATGGTCTTAATCAGAATCCAGTAATTATGACACATTATTGCAACATTTAGTTCACTGAAGGATTCAATTTCTCAGAAGGTATGAATAAAAAAACTGCCCATTCTAGTCCAGTAGGACATTCAGAACTTCTTTGCAATAACCTATGCATGGTAATGTTTTTAAATTAAGCTTAAAAATGTCTGGATTTTAAAAATCTATTGGAAATAAAGTAAAATAGCATAATGTGCTTTAGAATAAAATTTGAGGGTGTTTCTGTTGGCTCATTAAAGGGACATGTATGCAAGTATATACCCTTTGTTTAACAAGCCACAGTATGACAACATTCCCAGTCAGGGAATTTGCTGCCCACATTTTGGAGTACTGAGGTTGCAATTTTCACCTGCATTTATCATTGTACAAGTTAGTATTTCAGAAATTCAGTGTGTTATGAGGTACCACCCCCTTCACAGAGCCCATTGCTTCTTAAAAGGGCATCAAACACTATATACATTTTACAAGCATAGTATTAAGTTTATTACTTTCCTCCCTCTTGTCATGGGTGCAGCCATGTTGAATTCTATATTTCACTACATTCCAGAGCTGACATATTTGCACATGTGCAGCATTTCTGCTTCGGTTATCTGCAGTAAAACATAGGATTCAAAATGTTAGCAGCCCTGATTAGAAGGAGGTGCATGAAATGTATTTAGGGCTAGATTATGAGTGGAGTGCTATCGTTTGGGCAAAAACAATATCTGGGTTTTGTGGCAGTTTGTGCGCATATTAAATTCCGCTCATATTACAAGTTAAAAGTAGATTGTGCTTTTGTGACTTCTCAAACTCTATTTGTTACCGCGACTTGGAGAATGCCAGAGTACAACATTTTTACTTTTAACTTGTCATACGAGCGTGAATTTCTGAGCTCAAAAAATTACTTTTAGTGGTTTAAATGCTTGAACGTGAGTGCAAACTGACGCTCCATTTGCAATCTAGCCCTTAGTGTTTAGTGTCCCTTTAACTTGCAGTTACGGATATGTGCAAACTAGCAAAGCAAGGGTTCTGAAGCTGCATCCATGGCTTCATAAAAAGAATCGTATAAATTTGAGCTGATTAAATATTTAAGTCAGATATTTTAAAAATGCAAGATGGGTTTTAAATTCATACCTTGGGCTCAATGTATTAAGACGTGTATGCTGCTTTTGAGCCATTGCGGCTACACGAGATACCTGGCACCCATAATATCTTAATTGCATAACCCAAGTTACTTCAAATGTGCTGCATAAAAAACAGCCAATTGTCTAGTTTAAGCATGGCAAATCAGCTATCCACAAAACACATAGTTGAAACAGACTTATTAAAAGTGTGGGATTTAAAGCTGTATGGTAATCTATTTAATTGCTGTACTTAGGTCTTAATAACCTAACTACAAGTCACAGGTGTAAAGATCAATAAATTGTATAAAAATATTGGGACAATAATGTTTAAGCTAATTGAATAAAATTAGTACAATTTAGAGACTGCCACCCCCTGCAATTGTTGAAAAGTAGATGTATTCTCCCAGGTAAACATATACTGTATATTTAACAAATGGACAAAAGTAATTTATTTAAACAGTAAAAGTATTACATTTAAAATGTAAAAATATTAAAAATAGTTATCAAAATTAATTTGCAATTTAGTATTCAAAATAAAAATTGCTTTAAATTGTATATAATTGTTAATGAATAACAATATTATTACATGTTAAATATACTATTATTATTATTATTATTATTATTTTAAATTGAATACAATCGTACTGTATTTTAATGTAATATATGTCAATAAATAAAAATATGTGCCACAAACAGTATTTATATAACAATATAAGCTACAACATGAAAAAAAGCTTAAACAATACTGTGCAAATAAAAACAAATTTACTATATATTTAAAAGAAATTACAGTCTGTCAGTCAATCATTTTAATTAAAAAGGGAAGTTCATAGACCAGCGACTCCTTCAGTAGTCACCAATACATGTATCTTGCATTGCCTCAGAGAGAGAAATATAGAAACACTTTTCTTACAGCATTACTCTGTAATATAAGAAAAGTTCAGGTGATCATGGAGATTTTGGGCCAGATTTGAAGTAGAACGCTAAATATCGCTTTCATTAAAGCAATATTTGCACTGCACTAATGTGCACTGGTATTACAAGTTGTAAGCAATGCAAATGCGATCTCCCGTTCACATTGCTGGGAAGCATTGAGTTCATGAGAGCGCTCTTCAATAGGCTCCTATGGGATTCTCAGACGTTAGAGACGGCATCAGAAGTGCAACAAAGGGGGTAAGTAGTGCAGAGATGGTAGCAAGTTTAAATATATATGTATATGATTATATACATATATATGTGTTATTATATGTATACACATACATTAACACATGAATATATATGTATATAAGCATATACATATATATTTACTGGGAACACACAGTCCCCATAGACTGCAATGGAAAGGCACTTTTCAGTGACGTTTTCTTTCTAACACCCCACACCTGCCAGCTTTAACCCCAAAATACTGACTAGTGCAGTTATTAAATTAAAAAATAAAGATGCTGCTATCATTATTGTTTAATAAAATATACTACACAGAATTTTGGGGGCATTTAGGGCACATTTATAACAATAGACACGGACTTGTAATGGCTGATTAATTATCGTGCGTCCGCAAGCTGGCAAAGTTGCCCATTTGTGGGCAAGCAATAATTTAGCTCTCGACTTGTAATCTAGCCCTTTATGTATAAAAGCTTCACTAAGAGCTCTAGAATAGTGATGTCCCGAACTGTTCGCCAGCGAACAGTTACCTGCAAACATAGCTTGTTCGCCGCAGTGGACGAACATATGCGATGTTCGATCCGCCCCCTATTCGTCATCATTGAGTAAACTTTGACCCTGTATCTCACAGTCTGCAGACACATTACAGCCAATCAGCAGCAGACACTCCCTTCCAGACCCTCCCAGGTCCCGGGAGGTTTATTGTTGCAGCTCCTGATTTTATTGGGAAATTGATAGCTAGGCTAGTCTATTCAGTCTCCACTAAAGTCCTGAAGGACTCATCTGATCTCTGCTGTAAGGACAGCACCCCAAAAAGCCCTTTTCAGGGCTAATTTTTTTTTTTTTTTTGCATAGGGCTAGAACGTCGTTTTTTTTTTTTTTTGCATTTGCCTGCCTGACACCAGCCTGTGTGTGAGCCTCACAGCATATATTGTGCCAACTTGCTCACTGCCACCACTCATATCTGGTGGTTTAACATTATTTTAAATTAAAAAAAAAAACTTTTACATTAGTTTGCTAATTGCAAGTTTAATCTAATTTTATTTTCCATCAGGCCTGTGTGCCAGGCCTACAACAAGCATATACCGTTATTAATTGCTCTTTGCAACCACTAATACTTGTTGTTTTAACATTATTTTAAATAAAAAAAAAAAAAAACTTTTACATTAGTTTGCTAATTGCAAGTTTAATCTAATTTCATTTTCCATCAGGCCTGTGTGCCAGGCCCACTGCAAGCATATACTGTGATTAATTGCTCTGTGCAACCACTCATACCTGTTGTTTTAACATTATTTAAACAAAAGTAAAAAAAACTTTTGCATTAGTTTGCTAATTGCAAGTTTAATCTAATTTTATTTTCCATCAGGCCTGTGTGCCAGGCCTACAACAAGCATATACTGTTATTAATTGCTCCGTGCAACCACTAATACTTGTTGTTTTAACATTATTTTAAATTAAAATAAAAAAAAACTTTTACATTAGTTTGCTAATTGCAAGTTTAATCTAATTTCATTTACCATCAGGCCTGTGTGCCAGGCCAACAGCAAGCATATACTGTGATTAATTGCTCTGTGCAACCACTCATACCTGTTGGTTTAACATTATTTAAAAAAAAAAAAAAAACTTTTACATTAGTTTGCTAATTGCAAGTTTAATCTAATTTCATTTTCCATCAGGCCTGTGTGCCAGGCCCACCGCAAGCATATACTGTGATTAATTGCTCTGTGCAACCACTCATACCTGTTGGTTTAACATTATTTAAAAAAAAATAAAAAAAACTTTCACATTAGTTTGTTAATTGCACGTTTAATCTAATTTCATTTACCATCAGGCCTGTGTGCCAGGCAAACGACAGCAAGCATATACTGTGATTAATTGCTCTGTTCAACCACTCATACCTGTTGGTTTAACATTATTTAAAAAAAAATAAATATAAAAAACTTTTACATTAGTTTGCTAATTGCAAGTTTAATCTAATTTCATTTTCCATCAGGCCTGTGTACCAGGCCCACCGCAAGCATATACTGTGATTAATTGCTCTGTGCAACCACTCATACCTGTTGGTTTAACATTATTTAAAAAAAAATAAAAAAAACTTTTACATTAGTTTGCTAATTGCAAATTTAATCTAATTTCATTTTCCATCAGGCCTGTGTGCCAGGCCCACCACAAGCATATACTGTGATTAATTGCTCTGTGCAACCACTCATACCTGTTGGTTTAACATTATTTAAAAAAAATAAAAAAAACTTTTACATTAGTTTGCTAATTGCAAGTTTAATCTAATTTCATTTACCATCAGGCCAGTGTGCCAGGCCAACAGCAAGCATATACTGTGATTAATTGCTCTGTGCAACCACTCATACCTGTTGGTTTAACATTATTTAAAAAAATTAAAAAAAACTTTTACATTAGTTTGCTAATTGCAAGTTTAATCTAATTTCATTTTCCATCAGGCCTGTGTGCCAGGCCTACAGCAAGCATATACTGTGATTAATTTCTCTGTGCAACCACTCATACCTGTTGGTTTAACATTATTTAAAAAAAATAAAAAAAACTTTTACATTAGTTTGCTAATTGCAAGTTTAATCTAATTTCATTTACCATCAGGCCTGTGTGCCAGGCCAACGACAGCAAGCATATACTGTGATTAATTGCTCTGTGCAACCACTCATACCTGTTGGTTTAACATTATTTAAAAAAAAAATATAAAAAACTTTTACATTAGTTTGCTAATTGCAAGTTTAATCTAATTTCATTTTCCATCAGGCCTGTGTACCAGGCCCACCGCAAGCATATACTGTGATTAATTGCTCTGTGCAACCACTCATACCTGTTGGTTTAACATTATTTAAAAAAAAAATAAAAAAAACTTTTACATTAGTTTGCTAATTGCAAATTTAATCTAATTTCATTTTCCATCAGGCCTGTGTGCCAGGCCCACCACAAGCATATACTGTGATTAATTGCTCTGTGCAACCACTCATACCTGTTGGTTTAACATTATTTAAAAAAATAAAAAAAACTTTTACATTAGTTTGCTAATTGCAAGTTTAATCTAATTTCATTTTCCATCAGGCCTGTGTGCCAGGCCCACCACAAGCATATACTGTGATTAATTGCTCTGTGCAACCACTCATACCTGTTGGTTTAACATTATTTAAAAAAAATAAAAAAAACTTTTACATTAGTTTGCTAATTGCAAATTTAATCTAATTTAATTTTCCATCAGGCCATGTTTTGTTGTTATACTTTGTCAGGGTAATCATGCAGGCCATATAGACCTCCCCCGATATGGGGAGTAAGAGGGATTAAAATGCTAAAAATAGTACTACTTAACACAACCTAGTTACCATGGGTCCCAGACCGCATGTTTTGTTGTTATACTTTGTCAGGGTAATCCTGCAGGCCATATAGACCTCCACCGATAGGGGGAGTAACAGGGATTAAACTGCTAAGAAAAGTACTACTTAACACAACCTAGTTACCATGGGTCCCAGACAACGTGTCTTGTTGTTATACTTTGTCATGGTAATCATGCAGGCCATATAGACCGCCCCCGATAGGAGGAGTTACAGGGATGAAAGTGCTAAGAATAGTACTACTTAACACAACCTTGTTACCATGGGTCCCAGACCACATGTTTAATTATTATACTTTGTCAGGGTAATTATATATCTATCAAATCTATCTATTTATCTTCTATCGATTCTATCCAACTATCAATCTATGTATAGCTATCTATCAAATCTATCTATCTCGTGTCCGGACTGTTTTGAGACAGCCACTTGTGTTTTTGAAAAATTTGAAGTAGGAGGACAGACCAATCATCTTCTTCCATCTCCCTGTTCCAAAAATGCAGGCCATATAGACCTCCCCCGATAGGGGGAGTAACAGGTAGTAGTAAACTGCTAAGAATAGTACTACTTAACACACCACGGGTCCCAGACCGCATGTCTTATTGTTATACTCTTATTGTTATATATCTTTCAAATCTATCTATTTATCTATCAAATCTATCTAACTATCAATCGTATCTATCAAATGTATATTGCATCTATTGATCGATGTAATTCGTATCTATAAAATGTATATTGCATCTTTTGATCAATGTAATTCGTATCTATCAAATGTATATTGCATCTTTGGATCAATAACATTCGTATCTATCAAATGGATATTGCATCTATTGATCTATGTAATTCGTATCTATGAAATGTATATTGCATCTATTGATCTATGTAATTTGTATCGATCATATGTATATTGCATCGATTGAGCTATGTAATCTATGTATCTATCTATCAAATCTATCTATCTCGTGGTTGTGCAAATGGACTGCTTGCGGTTGTTTGCGGTGCGTTACACTTGGAGTTTGGTCTGTCACTGTGAAGCGGGCGTAACCCTTACAATACCTGATCGATACGACATCATAACTGATGTTTTAAAGCACGTTATTGCAAACAATATATTAATGTTAGGTGATTTAGGCCCTTTATGGGTTAAAAGCAGACTCTGCATCAACTATGTAATTTTCCATGGGAGTTTTGGCATGGATCCCCATCCAGCATGCCACAGTTCAGGTGTTAGTCCCCTTGAAACAACTTTTCCATCACTATTGTGGCCAGAAAGAGTCCTTGTGGGTTTTAAAGTTCGCCTGCCTTTTGAAGTCAATGGCCATTCGCAAACCGAAATTTTTAAGTTCGCGACATCACTACTCTAGAAGTTGAGTAGAGACCTGATGGTCTGGGTTAATTTGTACTTAATTATACACATTAATAAATATACCCCAATGCAATAGCACTTAGTCTGAACTTCAAATAAGTAGTAGTTTTCTGACAATTTTAAAAGTTATGTCTATTTCCACTTCCCATGTACCATTTGACAGCCATCAGCCAATCACAAATTAATACACCTACCATGTGACAGCCATTAGCCAATCACAAATGCATATATGTTTATTCTGTGAATCCTTGCACATGCTTAGTAGGATCTGGTGACTCAAAAAGTTTAAAAATAAAAAGACTGCACATTTTGTTTGTTTGTTGACAGTTACCATTTTTGTGGGTTTGGCTAAGTTTAACCAACCTCACCAAACATTTTTTTACATACACACAAGTAGGTTGCACATAACAGCTTTGTGGATCAACCTCAGATTTCAAAATCATGGTTTTAAGTTAGTTTTAATAATTTTCTCTAAAAGTTAAAAAAAGGTAAATTATTTAGGGCTGGATTACAAATGGAGCACAAAATATCGATTCTGTGAAAGCAATATTTGCGCTCAACTTAGTAATACCAGCGCACATAATTGTTCTCTGGTATTACAAGTTAGATGCAAAGTAAACGCAACCTTATGTTCGCATTGCACGGAAGCTTTGCACTAATGGCATGAGAACTAGCACAGAGAAGGGGGTAAGTTGCGCAGCTATGGCCAGCAAAGTTAAATATATATACATATATACACATATACAGTATTTATGTGCATATACAAATATTAATACATTAATATATATGTATATACATATATATTTATAGGGAACACACAGTCTCCATAGCCTGCAATGTAATGGCACTTTTCAGTGCCATTTTGTTCCCCCCACACACCCCACACCCGCCAACTTTAACCCTTTGTGCAGTGTTTTTTTAATACATTTAAAGATGTTACTTTTTTCCATATAAAGGCACGCTAGACATTTATAAAACTATCCAGAGATCTGATCTCTTGTTAATTTTATGAGTGCTTATTGCTACCGCAAGCTTGCGGTAGCAATAACCACGCACTTGGCTGGTTATTTATCTGCATCTTCAAACTGGGTGCTACGTTCTTGGAAATATATATGGAAATATATGTGATATGTGTTGTAGAGTAAAAATATATTATTTTTTTTCTACTTTGGATGGAAGAGAAACCACCCCATGTCCCAAATGGGCCTCCTCAATAATGTAATACATGTGTCAGTGCCCCTTTTAAAATGTATACTCTTTTACAATGGACTTACTTCTTATGTTACCAAACAAATTATAATTGAAGAAAGAAATATTCATTTGCTATCAGAGATTAGTCACAGAAAAAAAAGTGTGACTTTGAATTTAAAAACAAACATCTTTGTAAGACATTGGCCCCCCGGGGAGTCACAGTTTCATTTCATATTATCTTTGTCATCCAGATATGTATGATGTTATAGTTATTGCTGCACTGACATCCAACACCTAATCTTCTAAAATCTGACTTTACAAAGCTATGCCACTATCAGGAAAAAAGATTTCAGAGCAGAGTTTTATGATTCACTATACAAAACTACAAAGTACAAATTGCAACCTCATAATAAGGAGAAACTTTTTTTTTAATTTAATGCACTATTAAGCTTTTTATTAAGATATTATTAATCAACTCTGAGCCTCTGAAAAGCAACAACAGCAGATCTTTAAACCCGCAATTAAAGCTGAGTTTAATGTTGGTGCATTAATGTATGTTAATGCTCTGTCACCAAGTGCTGAATACAAATAGCGCTATGTATTTTAAATGTGTCACAGGTGCAAGATATGTATACCCCAATAAAACTCACACTCTTTATTTATATCAACTCTAAAAATGTTGCAGAAATTTTTGTAATAAAAACTGTCTGCACTTTCATCCTCATAAAAGTACAATTTATTTTTCATATGCCGATCCAAAAACAAAATAAACCAACCCAAAAAACCTAAGTATTCTGAACAATGAGATTTTTTGTATATCCAGGCATAGCAGTACAAAATATTAAACACTTCAATTTAAACAGTTCAAATGATAATAGGAGGAAAAATGTATGTTAGTAAATTACACATATTTTGAGCATATTTACTATAGTCTGATAAGCAGTGAAGATCATTAGCAACATAAGATGACTTATTCCAGTTATTTTTTAGATCATTAAGCTAATTTGTGTTCAGATAGTGAGAGCATTTATAATTACATTTTAAATAATGTATGTATGAGAGACTGCAAGATGCAAGTGTTTTGTCATTATCTATTGATTATTTCCTTATTGTGTTAAAATTGAAATCTCCTCCGAAGTTCAGTACTCTAAATCAACAAATTGGGTTCATGTTGACGAATCTAAAAATATATTATATCTTTCTTTTCTGATGTCTTATAATAGGTTCATGGCTAAAAGGGATTAAAGTTGCAGCTATGAAGAACATTCATTTAATTTTTATTTACGAAACAATTTTCATTAATTACTGTCAACAATATATTCTCTGGAATGAAACTAGTACTTTCCTTCTGCAGAATTCATACTCAATTTATTATATAATTTTCTTTATAATTCTTATATAATTTCCTTCTTAATACCTGTATACTGTAATACTGTATTTTAAATGCTAATTAATCAAATTGCATGCTTTTAATAGATAGTGTTTAATTTTTGAATTACATATCTGGCTCTATTTATGAGCCTTTACGGTACTGGCTTATTCATGCAAGACTAAGATGTAAAACTGCTGCATCCTAACCTCTCCTCCATCTCAAAGAAGGTGGTGTTAAAACATCCAGAAAAAATCTGTCAAGAATGACTGAGATGTCCTGCTCTTCTGCAATTGGTTGCTTAAGAGCAAGGTCTGCTCACATGAGTAGCAGATTTTTTTTCTGACAATTTTAAAAGTTATGTCTATTTCCACTCTCCCGTACCATGTGACAGCCATCAGCCAATCACAAATGCATACATGTACCATGTGACAGCCATCAGCCATTTGCAAATGCATACACGCTTATTCTTGCACATGCTCAGTAGGAGCTGGTAACTCAAAAAGTTTAAATATAAAAAGACTGTGCACATTTAGTTAATGGAAGTAAATTGGAAAGTTGCTTACAATGGTATGTTCTATCTGAATCATGACAGTTTAATTTTGATTGAGTGTGCCTTTAAATTCAAGAAGCAAATGCTACATTAATATCTGCAAACATGGCAAGAAAGGTTCCCTGCTTGGAAATGTTTTCCATCAGCATGTTGAAATGCCACTTTTATATGTTCTAAAAGTTACATGTACTTACATGTCACCTGTATGCTAATTCCCTTGAACATGATGCAGCATAAGCTTCAAGAAAATATCACATGAACATTCCTACTACCTGTATATAAAAAGGAAGATATTTTAACTTAAAGGGATAGGAAAGTCAAAATTAAACTTGCATAATTCAGATGGAGCATATAATTTTAAGACACTTAAAGGGACATCATACTCATATCACTTGAAAGTGATGCAGCATAACTGTGAAAAGCTGACAGGAAATATCACCTGAGCATCTCTATGTAAAAAAGGAAGATATTTTACCTCACAACTTCCTCAGCTCACCAGAGTAAGCATTTTGTTAAAAGCTATCTTTCAGCTACTGCCCAGTTGCAGGTTTAGAAAAAAAAAAGGAAGAAATGAACAGCAGCCAATCGGCATCAGCAGAGCTGAGGTCATGGACTCTTTTACTGTGATCTCATGAGATTTCACTTAACTCTCATGAGATTTCATAGTAAACTGAATAGGGAAATAACATAAGTGTGCATGAAGCTCGCTCCCTTGCCTGTTCCGGGACAGTCATACTCATTTGCTGCTTAAAGTTCTTTACAGAGGGGTGTGAATACTTAGGACATTTTGATTATAACATCTTCCTTTTTTACATAGAGATGTTCAAGTGATATTTTCTAGTCAGCTTTTTACAGCTATGCTGCAGCACTTTCAAGTGTTTAAACATTTGGGTATCATGGCCCTTTAAATTCACTTCAATTTTTAATTGTACTCCATTCTCTTGGTATCCTTTGTTGAAAAAGAATACATGCATATCCTAATCTAGTGGGATCTAGTTGCTGTTTGGTGCCTGCACACATTTGTCTCTTGTGATTGGCTAACTAGATATGTTCAGCTAGCTGTCAGTAGTGCAATGCTGTTCCTTCAGCAAATGATAACAACATAATGAAGCAGATTTGATAATAGAAGTAAATTGGAAACTTGTTTAAAATTATATTTTCTATCTAAATACTAAAATAAAAAAATGGGGGTTCCTATCCCTTTAAAAATCCCTCAATAGCCATGTGATGATAGCAGGATGTGATGTCACTAGCATGTGGGCGGGGCTTAGGTCCGGTGTCTGTGTCGCAGTTAGTTTAGTACAATCAACCTGTCTGGATGTGTATTGCTATGCTCTGTAATAAAATAGAGTTGTACCATCATTGCTGTGTCCTGCATATGTCCTGCATCTCATGACATGGTGTCAGAAGTTCTGGACTACGCTTCTGTTTCTGATGATGACGATGTCAAAGTTTACCCCACCTGAGCCTTTTGACTTTTCTCAGCCTGCAGCTTGGCCCACATGGCGTCAGCGGTTTCAGCGCTTCAGGATTGCATCCAAACTGAACAAGGAGAGTGGTGAAGTACAAGTTAATTCTCTTTTATACTCTATGGGGAAAGATGTAGAGCCAGTGTTCAATGCTTTTACTTTCCAAGAAGGGGAAGAAGTTAACTTTGATATAGTTATGGATAAACTCAGTGCCCACTTTGTGCCCAAAAGAAATGTGATTCATGAGAGAGCTTGTTTTCACAAACGTAATCAGCGTGTGGGAGAATCTGTGGAGTCATTTTTGCGCAGCCTGTATGAATTAGCTGAATTCTGTGAGTTTGGTGTTGCTAAAGAAGAGCAAATCAGAGACAGAATAGTTATTGGAATTGCAGATGCTGAAGTCTCCCTGAAGCTGCAGTTAGAGCCTGATTTAACATTAGACGGGGCTATTAGGATGGCCCGCCAGAGTGAACTGGTGAAAAAGCAAAGTGCTGATCTGAGGTCTGAGAGTATTGTGGATGAAGTGCAACAGTCTAGGAAAATTACTAGTGAAAGGCACAGTGTGAGCGGTAGATCTAAAGTATTGGAAAGGCCTAGAAGTGGATGGGCGCAACATGGCCGATGCACACGGTGCTACCGGGCTCATGATCAGAGTGCTATATGCCCGGCCAGAGATAAAAGATGCAGAAAATGTAACAGAATAGGCCATTTTGAAGTGGTGTGTAAAACTGAATACATTAAGGAGATGCAGGTGGACAGTGACCAGGAGGGTCAGGAAGTGTCTTTTGTGGGGTCTGTTGTGGAACGGACAAGCTCAGAGGAAGATTGGAAAGTTACCTTTACTGTAATGGGAACCAATGTTGATTTTAAGATTGACACAGGAGCAGATATCACTGTAATGTCTTTTGCTGAATTTATGAGACTGCCTCGACAGCCCCAGCTGGCGAAGGTTACTACAAATGTTCATAGTCCTGGTGGCCGCATTGATTGTGTGGGGAAATTTCTTGCCAGCTGTGAGTACAAACAAAGGAAGTTCACCATGTGGGTGCATGTGATCCGAGGTCAGTGTGTTAACAGTTTATTGAGCAGAAAAGCAGCCTGTGACTTGGGCCTCGTGGCCAGAGTGAATGAGATCTCTGAAGATATGTTTGGCGAGTTGGGCCTACTGAGCTGCAAACCTGTCCGTATAGCACTTAAAAGTGACGCAGTCCCGTACAGTATTTCTACTCCTCGTAGAATTCCGTTCCCGCTCATGCCTCAAGTGGAGAAAGAGCTCATGCGCATGAAGTCTATGGGGGTTATTGAAGAGGTTGTTGAAGCAACTGATTGGTGTGCCCCCATTGTTCCAGTTGCAAAGAAAAACGGAAAGGTGCGCATCTGTGTGGACCTGAAAAGGTTGAATGAGGCAGTGAAGAGGGAGAGATTTGTGCTGCCGACACTGGAAGATATAGCCCCGAAGTTGGCTGGGGCGAAGTTCTTTTCCACATTAGACGCTTCTAGCGGCTTTTGGCAGATCCCCCTGGATCCAAAGTGCCGCAAACTGACTACCTTTATCACTCCGGTAGGTCGGTTCTGTTTCTGCAGACTTCCCTTTGGGATATCCTCCGCTCCTGAGATCTTTCAGAGGGAAATGAGTTCTCTCCTGAGTGGCCACGTGGGCACAGCAGTCGTCATGGACGACATTCTAGTGTATGGGTCTACAGTGGAGGAGCATGATCAGCGTTTGAGTTGTGTGTTGCAGGCTATCAAAGAGTCTGGGCTGAAGCTGAATAAAGAAAAATGTCATTTTAGGAAAACTGAATTATGCTACTTTGGGCATATCATCAACGGGGATGGCATCAAGCCGGACCCCGAGAAAATTCGGGCTATCGAACAGATGAAAAGCCCTTCTGATGTACATGAGCTGAGACAGATATTGGGCCTTGTAAATTACGTGGGCAAGTTTCTTCCGGATTTATCTACAGTTTTGCACCCTATCACAGAGTTGCTTAAGAAAGATGTTGCCTGGGTCTGGGGACCCTCACAAGAAAAAGCGTTCCTGCATGCTAAGTCCCTGCTGGGGTCTGCCCCAGTGCTGGGGTTCTACGACCCTTCAAAAAAGACTGTGGTTAGTGCCGATGCAAGCAGTTATGGGTTGGGGGCTGCACTCCTGCAGCTGAATGACAACAAACTACAGCCCATCGCCTACTGTTCCCGCACACTGACGGCTGCGGAGTCAAAATACGCTCAAATTGAGAAAGAGTGCCTGGCTGCAGTTTGGGCCTGTGAGCGCTTTCAGCGTTATCTAGTGGGTTTGGAGAAATTTAGTCTGGAAACTGACCACAAACCGCTAGTCCCTCTTATCAATTCTTATGACATCGACAAAACACCCTTGAGATGCCAGAGACTTTTAATGAGACTGCTCAGGTTCAATGTTCAGGCAGTGCATGTGCCGGGGAAGCAGCTGGTTGTGGCAGATACACTGTCCAGGCTCCCGCTGGCTGCTGCTGAAGAATCCTCCACAGAGTCGGATGTAAAAGTGTATGTTGATTCAGTTCTGGCCTCTAAGTCCATTTCTTCAAGGAAACTGGAAGAGATAAAGAAAGAGACATATTTGGACACAGATCTGCAAGAAGTTATAAGGTACATAAGAGATGGCTGGCCCGAGAGCCGGGCAGCCTGGATGTCCTTAAATGCTTACCAGCCAGAGAGGTCACAGCTCACGGAGCTGGAGGGGTTGGTGCTGTTCCAAGACCGTATTGTAATTCCTGTCAGCATGAGGAAGGAGATGTTAAACAGGATTCACGATGGCCACTTAGGCATTACAAAGTGCAGAGAAAGAGCAGCTACAGCTGTGTGGTGGCCTGGGATCAGCTCCGACATTGCAAATCACGTGTCTAAATGTGCCTTTTGCCGGGAACGCCGGCCTACTCAGAGAAGGGAGCCCTTAATGTCTACTCCGCTGCCTGCGGGGCCGTGGCAGAAAATAGCTGCTGATTTGTGCGAACTGCACGGGAAAAAGTTTCTTGTTGTTATCGACTACTATTCCAGGTATTTGGAAATAGCACCCCTGAATGATATCACAAGTCAGGCCGTTATCATTCGCCTGAAGAGCTTGTTCGCCCGCTGGGGCATTCCAATGGAGCTGGTGAGTGATAATGGCATGCAGTTCGCTTCTACAGAGTTCAGTGCTTTCAGCAGGGAATATGATTTTGTACATTCCACGTCAAGTCCACATTATCCGCAGGCCAACGGAATGGCTGAAAGGGCAGTTCAAACAACAAAATTCATTCTAAAGCAATCTGAACCGTACCTAGCCCTCTTGTCATACAGGGCGACACCCATTCAAGCCACCGGGTTTAGCCCGGCACAGCTGATGCTAGGACGCCAGATTCGCACCACTTTACCCTCAGTGGGTGTCTTCAAGCCGCCTGGCCCTGTTCCTCGGGACGAAGTCCTTAGGAGGGATGAAGAGGCCAAAAAGGGTTATCGTTTCTTCTACGATAGGAGACATTCTGTCAGGCCTTTACAGGAACTGAAAGCGGGCCAAAGTGTCAGAATTAAACTGGATGATGAGAAGAAATGGAAGACGCCTGCTACGGTAGTGGGCCGCTCTCCAGAACCAAGGTCTTACACAGTCCTTACAGAGGGAGGGACGGTTACACGCCGTAACCGAAGACATCTTCAGCCTGTACCTGAGAGTCTGGAACCGGATACCTCAGTACCACCGCCGGTGGGATCTCCTGTTCTAAGAGAGGTGCCTTCCCCTCAGCAAGATCATAGCGGGGATATATCTTTGCCTCCAGCAGACTCTTGTTCACCATCTTCTGTATCAGAGGACAGTTCATGCAAAGTTACATCAAGCGGAAGAGTGGTGAGGCTTCCGGCCCGATACAGGGACTGACTTTAGCTAGAACAGTGACCGGAAGTATGGGCAGAATAATCCCATGGTCACTGTGGACTAGGGTAGTCTACCCCGATGTCCAAGTCAGGATGTAATTTATTTGTTCATGTTTTCTAATCTATCTGTTTCTATAATGTTCTAAAACAAAATGTTGTTGTATACCCTGTTGGTGTACCTTGTTATTTAATATATGCAAATGTATGCTTTGCCTTTGAAAAAGGGGAAGATGTGATGATAGCAGGATGTGATGTCACTAGCATGTGGGCGGGGCTTAGGTCCGGTGTCTGTGTCGCAGTTAGTTTAGTACAATCAACCTGTCTGGATGTGTATTGCTATGCTCTGTAATAAAATAGAGTTGTACCATCATTGCTGTGTCCTGCATATGTCCTGCATCTCATGACAAGCCACATAACACATTATAGGGCTTTAAGCATTCAATCAGGATTGCTTTCCCCGGGACTTCCAAGGGAATGTGCATCTGGCATGTGCAGACACAGTCACTTTATTTCCCTCCACAGTTACTAGGAAATCTATTTAGATTCATTGTAAATCTTATGAGATTATGGTGAATTCCCACAAGTAGAATTGCCACCTGTCCCTTAAAATACAGAACACTTATAAGTTACACATGCTGCAGGGTGTGACGGGAGGAATATGAATAGTGCTTTCCAGAAACACAATACATCTTCCTCCCTGCACACCCTGCAGCATGTGTAACTCATAAGTGTCTAGGAAAACATGGCTGAGGTGGCAACCCTACCCACAAGATCACATAAAAGCAAAGTATAAACTAAAGACTGATTATGCTGATTAATTGTTCTTTTTTTAACTGAAGATAAAAGTAACAAGAGTATGTGAATAGTAACTGCTCACAGAACATTTGGGGGTAGATTTACAAAAGTTTGAGTGGACATGATTTGCTGTAGCGAATCAAACCGCTCAATCTCGCTAAAGGCCGACAGCATACACTATCAGCATGTATCATCGCACAAGCATTTCTAGTGAAATGCTTGTGCAATGCCACCCCCTGCTCACCCGCAGCCAATTAGCCGCTAGCAGGGGGTGTCAATCATACTGATCATATTGGATCAGGGTGATTTCAGTCCGCCATCTAAAAGGTGGCAAATAAGTTAAGGAGCAGCAGTCTTAGGACTGCTGCTTCTGAACTTCCGTTTCAGGTGAGCCTGAAATGATGGGCATAGAATGCAGCATCCACTGCTTAATAAATCTACCTCTTGATCTGGAGAGTTAAAAGGACATAATACTCATATGCTAAATCACTTGAAAGTGATGCAGCATAACTGTAAAATGATGACATGAAAATATCACCTGAACATCTCTATGCAAAAAGGGAAGATGCTTTACCTCACAAGTTCTTCAGCTCAACATAGTAAATGTTCTGTGAAAAGTTATACTTCAGCTGCTGTCCAGTTGCAAGTTATAAAAATTAACAAACACAAATAGCTAATCAGCATCAGCAGTGCTGAGGTCATGCTTTGCTATACTGTGATCTCTCGTGAGATTTCATAGTAAACTTCCTTAAAGGACCAGTAAACATAGTAGATTTGCATAATTAACAAATGCAAGATAACAAGACAATACAATAGCATTTACTCTAAATTTCAAATGAGTAGCAGATTTTTTTCTAACAAATGTCAAAGTTATGTCTATTTCCACTCACCCTGTACCATGTGATAGCAAACAGCCAATCACAAATGCATATACGTATAGTCTGTGAATTCTTGCACATGCTCAGTAGGAGCTGGTGACTCAAAAAGTTTAAATATAAAAGACTGTGCACATTTTTTTTTATGGAAGAAAATTGGAAAGTTGTTTAAAAATACATGCTGTATCTGAATCATGAAAATTTAATTTGACCTGAGTGTCCCTTTAAAGGACATTCTGGTCAACATTTGAATGCACTATATGGGTGTCCACAAGGGGGCCAAGAGGTGGCATTTGCCACCTCTAGTTTTCCTCCCCACCTAGAGTAAAACTGCAGAAAAAAAGACAATTTAATGTCAGTTTCTATGTCTTTCAAACTTTTGAATGTAATTCAGTTTCAGAGGAAGAAGCACAGTATTCTGGGAGTTACAAAGCATTCTGCAACTTATAGTTCACTAGTTGTCTCTCAGCATTGTGCCTCAGCAGTTCTGGACTCAAATTCCCAGCATACATTGTACAGTTATTTCCCTCCCTTGCTTACTGCAGAGAAGGAACATTGGATAGCAAATGGATAATGTGTAAGCCTGTTCTTATATAAAATCACTGATCATGTTTCTCTTTACTTGTAAAAAAAAAAAAATTGTATTTTTGACATATTAATGGAAATAAGCATAAAATAGACTGTACACTGTTCTGTATGTGTAAGTGTGCTCTTATATAAAATCACTTACTATGTTGTTCTCTACTTGTGTATAAATTTGTATTTCTGAGATATTGCTGGAGATAAACATAAAAACAAACAAGTTGTATAAAGGTTTGTTTGTTAAAAGAGAAGGAACACTTCATAGCAAATGGATAATGTGTAAGCCTTTTATAAAATCACTGATCATATTGGTCTTGTAAATAAATTTGTATTTATGAGATATTGCTGGAGATAAGCATAAATCAGACAAACTGTCTAGTCTTTATTAGTCTTGATTAGCGTCTTGTCTTGTAGTTTGCTTTTAAAGTTATTGTAAAGTTTAACTAATTAAACATGTAATTAAAAATTATCATTTAACTACTCATTAGACTACACAATTCTGTGTGTGCATGCTCATTTAACCACTCATTAGAATACACAATTCTGTGTGTTTATGCTAATTTAACCACTCCTTAATCTACACAATTGTGTGTGTGCATGCTCATTTAATCACTCCTTAGACTACACAACTCTGTGTGTGCATGCTCATTTAACCACTCCTTAGACTACACAATATATATATATATATTTATTATGCAGATAAATCATTCAAATATTGTCAAAACTTAGCTCCAAGCCAACCTCCCAATATTTTCTTCTTCCCCATTACAAATTCCCTTCCATTTTTATTTCAGCTTGTTTGTTTCATTGTGCGTCTGTATATGTGAGTGACAGTGTGTGTGTGTGTGTGTACCAATGTATCTGTGAGCATACAAGAAGTGTATGAAAGTGTATTAAAGTTTAGCATATAGTGACTTCAAAATGTATAGTGTACTAGTCAACTAGAACTATATACTAGAAATATATATAAATCTGGGTATATTTCACTTTTTTGCCCTCCCCTGGAAAAAATATCAGCGGATGCCCATGTGGACATAGATGAATTACATCTTGAATAGAAACATATTTGCAATATTAATGTATAAAAATGCTTTTAGTAAAACTTGTCACTGTTTTAGTGTTAACATTTTTCTGTGCATGTGCATGTGAAGCATAGCTAGATATTCTCAGTTCACCAGCATTTTAAATACTGCAGCTGATCAGAGTGCCAGTGAGGCTTTTATCATGTCAGCAATTCACAAATTGAGTAATTATCAGATGCTACAAGCACATTAGGCTCTTTGAGCGAGTGTTCTGTTTAAAATGCTAGTGCATGGTGCATACTTAAATACACTTTTTGTACAGCTTTAGCTTTTATTAGAAGTATTTATGCTTATACACGTATATTACAAAAATGCTTCTATTTTGGATATTTAGGATATTTTGAGGTAAAATTGTTACAAAGAGATGTCCAGGTAATATTTTCTAGTCAGCTTTTTACAGCTATGCTGCATGAATTTGAAGGGCTTCAGCATTTGGGTATCATGTCCCTTTAAGCTCAATTATATATAAAGAAAATCTCAGGTATAAATCTGTAATCCTTTTCTTTCTGAAAGTTGCATCCAAAATAACTGAAAATGCATGATGAATAATAAAAGATTTAAGTAAAAAAACAAATCCTGTTGAAAAAGATGTCCCTTTAATATAAGATTTTAACTAAATAGAAAACATCCACATGATATGCAAGACAAAATGCATTTATTCTCGGGTAGTTTATTGATATATTATACAGAAGTAAAATTCTACTCTATTTGCCCACTCAACATGATTATTATACCTTTTGATGCATGATCTATATTTTCACATAATGAGAGGAATAGTGTGAAATACAGTACAACAAACTAGAGAATATATTTCATCTTCAAGATGTTTAACATTATCACTGCAGAAGATGGAATATATTATCTTATGATCTGTAATCAAATTGTAGACTATATATTTACACATTTTAGCAAGCTAAATTTACTGTGTTTTATACATTTATTGGAAAATGCTAATAGTGATGTAGAATAAAAATATGAATACATCTTCCCAAAACATTTCAGATTTTTTTCTGGTTTAGTACCCATTTCCATATAGTTATGAAGAGACTAATAATTCTGTCACTTTCCACAGAAAATTAAGAAGAGCACAGCTTTAACATTGTCCCATAAAGTAGTCAGGCACATATAATATCTTATCTGCAACTGCAGAAATATGATTGCAGGTTCCTCTACATTAACTCTTTAAAAAGAATTCACTTTCATAAAATATAAATGTGTCTTTAAGTAAAGAATGGCAAGCTATTATGCGTACACTGTGTTCAACGTTCTTAATGTATTAAATTAAATTGTATTAGAATAGTTTTCTGTGTTTCAATTAATTAGTGTAATGACGCATATTGTATAATAAAATTGCCATATAAAGATGCATCCCTAATTAAGGTTACCATCTAATATTTCATGCTTGCTGCAGAGGGTCATGATGTGCCACTAAGGGAAAAATTCCTCATTGTTTTGGAAGATATATCAGCATAACTTAGTAGTTCAGTGTACAAATTTTGCATTTTTTTTCCATTTGCTTATCAGATATTTTTAAAAATGCACAAGAGTGGATTATCTGCAAGAGACAAGGGACATTTGTTTCTTATACAGTTTATAAGGGGCATTTTAAAATGTATAACTTGCTGTGCAACTATATGGGCAACTATATGGGCATCTGGTTTGTGATTTAAGCATGCAGCAACATTGACCTTACTTGGCAAAAGATGGTTGAAATAGCTCACTTGTAGAAAAATCTTCAAGTTGACAATTCTCTAAGGGCAAGTTGGTGTTATTAATTCATTTGCTTTAAGAAATGTGTGTGCTTTTTTCAGTTACTTGTAACTTTGGATTTCATTACAAATATTTTTAAAACTTGCCTGTTTTTTGGACAAGCGGAGTAATTGAAATGCTGAAATTGGACACATATATAAAGTTATGCTTGAAGAATCCAGCAGTGGTTACTGAGAGAAGTTATTTTGAGCATGTTCAGATGAAGTAAACTGCCCCCCCCCAAAAAAAAGACAAGCTCAGTTGTAGTTAGACATATTGTAGTTAGACATATTGTAGTTGTAGGAGTTGTAGTTAGACATATTGGTATGTATGGTGCTGTAGTCAGGAATATCTATCTATCTATCTATCTATCTATCTATCTCTATCTATCTATCTATCTCTCTCTCTCTCTCTATCTATCTATCTATCATATACTCATATCACACTGCATTACACAAACACTACACAACACACATCACACACTACTCAAAAGCTACAGACACAATACCCATTACAAAATGACACCCACTACAAACATGCACACAAACACTACTTGCACACATTACACAAACACTACAAGGACAAACACTACAAACATAACACATACCATAATTTTTACAATAAAAATTAGCTTAAATTGTGCCAGGACATTTGAAGGAGCATCCTTTATCTGTTTTATATGCTTTGGGTTTCATAGATAATTTTAAAGAGGAATGTACTTTAAAAACCAATTTCTGCTCTTATTTAATTGTGTTTTTAAAGCTAGGCATATAAGGAGAAAAAAAAAAACCTCTGTCGCATGCACTTCATGCAACATTCATGAGTTAACCAGATTATCATGTATGTGACTTTCTACCCATTACTGATGCATAATATCTGTATTATATTGTGAGGTTGACACCAGCATTGAATATCAAGGCCTCAATTTTGACATATATGTGAGATACTTTTGTCTCTCTGACCTTTGCAGAATTTCCTTGATAACCTAAACTCCTTCATACTCTTTTGTTAATTCTGTCAAGCTGAATGACAAAAAATACTTTAGATTTGAACCCCTATCTTTTTTTTCTTCAACATCAGTCAGTTATATATAAAAAAATAAGTAAAAAATGCATAAACTGATTGTATCCATTTTTATTACATCAAATAAAAATGTAACTTTAAAAATAAAATAGAATTTAAGCATCAATTCACAGCAGACTATACAAATAAAATTGACAAGGTGAGTGCCTTCTTCATTTATATTTCCTGGAAATCATGCAAACATAAAAAAAGAAAAAATTCAATATTTGGTTTAAACTAAAATATGTACATTGTAAACCAATACTGTTTGCTTAAGGGCAATGTGCTCTGCATGCCTTAACTCGAGCATTGTTATTCATCTTTATTAACAAGTGTCCATTTTAAATTATGTATAGTTAGAAACTGCTTTATACTGAATATGGAAACATTTGCTAATTATACAAGGATATCCTTTTTTTAAAGCAGTGCTATAGCTAGGAAATAGGTCTTATGAACTGTAGAACAAATAGGGTAAAAAAAAACACAGAAGAGGTCAGTATTAATCTAGAAAATGAACTAGCCTTACTCGAACCAGGATATTCTTAAATTATTTGTTATATGTTTACAGAGAACTATTAAGTTATTTATTATTATTTTTTATCAATAAATATGTAGAGTAACTAACATGGATATTTTCATTGTGGCATGCAAATGTCTCAATATTTCTGTTAAATTCAACACAGTTGTAATCTAGTAAATGGATTGAAATTTCTACTAGTCTTATACCATCTTTATACCATGTACAAAGCTGAAGACTGAAATATATAAAATTATGCAGTTTCAGTATCTGTACTATTGCTATTTTGCATTGCTAAACTAATATTTTTATTAGGAAAAAAATGTTATTGTACGGAGTTAAAAGCAAGAAGACAAGTAACTATATTTAGCATTTACTATTTGAGTTTATAGTCTATTATAATGTGATTAGTAATATTTGCAATTTGATATAAAATAACATATTTCTTTACAAATATCTGCCAGTTAATCTCATCATTGGTTTTATTTTATTTTCAGCAAAATGGCAGTCTGTCATATCAAAGAAGCAAACTGGGAAAACAAAGTTGGAGCATTTAAGTGAAGCTATCATTCTAAAGACAACATTTGCATTGCACAAGAGTTTATAAACCAGACTGACCTTTACACTGTGTGCAGAATTATTAGGCAAATGAGTATTTTGACCACATCATCCTCTTTATGCATGTTGTCTTACTCCAAGCTGTATAGGCTCGAAAGCCTACTACCAATTAAGCATATTAGGTGATGTGCATCTCTGTAATGAGAAGGGGTGTGGTCTAATGACATCAACACCCTATATCAGGTGTGCATAATTATTAGGCAACTTCCTTTCCTTTGGCAAAATGGGTCAAAAGAAGGACTTGACAGGCTCAGAAAAGTCAAAAATAGTGAGATATCTTGCAGAGGGATGCAGCACTCTTAAAATTGCAAAGCTTCTGAAGCGTGATCATCGAACAATCAAGCGTTTCATTCAAAATAGTCAACAGGGTCGCAAGAAGCGTGTGGAAAAACCAAGGTGCAAAATAACTGCCCATGAACTGAGAAAAGTCAAGCGTGCAGCTGCCAAGATGCCACTTGCCACCAGTTTGGCCATATTTCAGAGCTGCAAAATCACTGGAGTGCCCAAAAGCACAAGGTGTGCAATACTCAGAGACATGGCCAAGGTAAGAAAGGCTGAAAGACGACCACCACTGAACAAGACACACAAGCTGAAACGTCAAGACTGGGCCAAGAAATATCTCAAGACTGATTTTTCTAAGGTTTTATAGACTGATGAAATGAGAGTGAGTCTTGATGGGCCAGATGGATGGGCCCGTGGCTTGATTGGTAAAGGGCAGAGAGCTCCAGTCCGACTCCCGCCAGCAAGGTGGAGGTGGAGTACTGGTTTGGGCTGGTATCATCAAAGATGAGCTTGTGGGGCCTTTTCGGGTTGAGGATGGAGTCAAGCTCAACTCCCAGTCCTACTGCCAGTTTCTGGAAGACACCTTCTTCAAGCAGTGGTACAGGAAGAAGCCTGCATCCTTCAAGAAAAACATGATTTTCATGCAGGACAATGCTCCATCACACGCGTCCAAGTACTCCACAGCGTGGCTGGCAAGAAAGGGTATAAAAGAAGAAAATCTAATGACATGGCCTCCTTGTTCACCTGATCTGAACCCCATTGAGAACCTGTGGTCCATCATCAAATGTGAGATTTACAAGGAGGGAAAACAGTACACCTCTCTGAACAGTGTCTGGGAGGCTGTGGTTGCTGCTGCACGCAATGTTGATGGTGAACAGATCAAAACACTGACAGAATCCATGGATGGCAGGCTTTTGAGTGTCCTTGCAAAGAAAGGTGGCTATATTGGTCACTGATTTGTTTTTGTTTTGTTTTTGAATGTCAGAAATGTATATTTGTGAATGTTGAGATGTTATATTGGTTTCACTAGTAAAAATAAATAATTGAAATGGGTATATATTTGTTTTTTGTTAAGTTGCCTAATAATTATGCACAGTAATAGTCACCTGCACACACAGATATCCCCCTAAAATAGCTATAACTAAAAACAAACTAAAAACTACTTCCAAAACTATTCAGCTTTGATATTAATGAGTTTTTTGGGTTCATTGAGAACATGGTTGTTGTTCAATAATAAAATTAATCCTCAAAAATACAACTTGCCTAATAATTCTGCACTCCCTGTAATTCCTAGGTGTGGAACAATCATGTATTATTTAAAGGGACATGAAACCAATTTTTTTCTTTCTTTCATGGTTCATATATAGCAAGCTATTTTAAATAATTTTTCAATTTATTACAATTATCTAATT